>NC_090815.1:36276085-36602751 GCF_000390325.3 Nicotiana tomentosiformis
TGTTGGACCCGACCTTTGTTCCATCTAGTCACTACTATCAAACTAAGGTTAGGGTTGTTACTTATTGAGTACATAGGATCGGTTGTACTCATACTACACTTCTACACCTTGCGTGCAGATGTTAATCGCTGATGTTGCTGTGATCGACATGAGCTATAATTGAAGACATACTTGTGTTTCGGTTGTAGTTGCCTCTTGTTCAAGGTAGCTATAAGTTTTATAAAAATTTATTTATGTAAATTTCGAACAGATGATGTATTTATTTCATACCAGCATTATAAATTCTAATCTTAGAAGCTCATGATTTGTACTACCAGTCTTTGGGAAGTGTATTAGAGTAGGTTAAATATTAATTTAATTGGATAGTTGTTAATTGGCTTACCTGACGGGTTAGGTTAGGTTCCATCACGACTAGGTGGATTTTGGGTCGTGGCAAGTTGGTATCAGAGCTCTAGGTTCATAGATTCTACAAGTCATGAGCAAGTGTCTAGTAGAGTCTTGTGGATCGGTATAGTGACGTCCATACTTATCTTCGAGAGGCTACATGGCATTTAGGATAATATCCCAACTTTCTTTCCTTATCGTGTGAAATTTATTCATCTAGAAACGCAACTCTTTGAATTTCCTTCCACGCATTTATGTGCGCATGTGAGCGCTCGGTATCAGTTGTGCATCGCTAGCTTATGATTTCATGAACGAGGTTCAAATGGTGTATTCTGTCTTTGGTGATGGACCAGTCTGGAGGACTTGAGGCTAGGTTTAGACCATAGATTAGGCTTGGTATCTTTAGTTGTAACCTATACAATTGTTGTCATATGTCTGGTGGTGTCCCTATCAATGGAATTTGTGGCTCGATGAGTGGTTGAATGGCTATATGATAAGTATGATGTAATTGCGGGATGTGTTGAGATGGTTTGAATGTGACGAGAAGTGTTTCCTTGGAATGTAAAGAGGGCCATTGAGTGCTTGATTTTGGTTGTGATGTGACGTATGGCCCGAGTTGTGAGTGTGTTCAAGGTTCTGTCATACAGTTTAATTGTGGAGCGAATTCAATTTTCATGTCGTGTCGATGAGTTAAAACTCAGAATGATTAAGGGATTGCATAGGAATTGTGGCTGCGAAAGGGTATAGCAAGATGCCAATTTAAGACAAAGCAGGCGGGTTATCTCCTGTGTAGTAACCAACGTAAGTGTGTTCCTTATAATGTTGAGTAAAGAGTTTCTTTTCTACCGGTAGGGTGTATGTGTTGAGATTTGAATTTGAATCTGGTTGAGAAATTTGACTTGACTGTCTAGAGAAATAAAGGCAAGATTAGCATATGAATTGGGGTACTATACGGGTTGCGTTGCATGAGCTTGTGATGTGTTTAATTAAATCTCACTGCAGTATCCTGGCAGTAATACGTCATGGGTATTAGGAGTTATTGAATGTCATGATCTATGACTTTGCGTGCAGATGTTGGTTGCTGATGTTGCTGTGATCGACAGGAGCTGTAACTGAAGACGTACTTGTGTTTCGGTTGTAGTTGCCTCTTGTTCAAGGTAGCCTTAAATTTATAAAAAAATATTTATGTACATTTCGAACAGATGATGTATTTATTTCATACCAGCTTTGTAAATTCTAATCTTAGAAGCTCATGATTTGTACTACCAGTCCTTGGGGAGTGTATTAGAGTAAGTTAAATATTAATTTAATTCGATAGTTGTTAATTGGCTTACCTGACGGGTTGGGTTAGCCGCTATCACGACTAGGTGGATTTTAGGTCATGACAAGTTGGTATCAGAGCTCTAAGGTCATAGGTTCTACAAGTCATGAGCAAGTATCTAGTAGAGTCTTGTGGATCGGTAAAATGTCCATACTTATCTTCGAGGGGCTATAGGGCATTTAGGATATAACCCATCTGTCTTTCCTTATCGTGTGAAATTGATTTAGCTTGAAACACAACTCTTTGAATTTCCTTCCACGCGTTCATGTGCACATGTGAGCGCTCGGTATCAACTGTGCATCGCCGGCTTGTTATTCCATGAACGATGTTCGAAATGTGTATTCTGTGTTTGGTGATGGGCCAGTGTGGAGGACTTGAGGCTAGGTTTAGACCATAGATTAGGCTCGGTAACTTCAGTTGTAACTTGTAAAATTGGACTCACATGTCCGATGGTGTCCTTACCAATGGAATTTGTAGCTCGATGAGTGGTTGAATTGCTATATGATAAGATGATGTAATTGCGGGATGTGTTGAGATGTTTTGAATGTGACAAGAAATGTTTCCTTGGAATGTAAAGAGGGCTATTGGGTGCTTGATTTTCGTTGTGATATGACGTATGGACCGAGTTGTGAGTGCGTTCAATGTTCTATCATACAGTTTAATTGTGGAGCGAATTCGATTTTCATGTCGTGTTGATGAGTTCAAACTCAGAATAATTAAGGTATTGCGTAGGAATTGTGGCTGCGAAAGGGTATAGCAAGATGCCAATTTAAGGCCAAGCAGGCGGGTTATCTCCTGTGTAGTAACCTACGTAAGTGTGTTCCTTATAATGTTGAGTGGAGAGTTTCTTTTCTACCAGTAAGGTGTATGTGTTGAGATTTGAATTTGAATCTAGTTGAGAAATTTAACTTGACTGTCTAGACAAATAAAGCCGAGATTAGCATATGAATTGAGGTACTATACGGGTTGCGTTGCATGAGCTTGTGATGTGTTTAATTAAATCTCGCTGCAGTATCCTGGCAGTAATACGTTATGGGTATTGGGAGTTATTGAATGTCATGATCTATGTCTTTGCATGCAGATGTTGGTTGCTGATGTTGCTGTGATCGACAGGAGCTGTAACTGAAGACGTACTTGTGTTTCGGTTGTAGTTGCCGCTTGTTGAAGGTAGCCTTAAATTTATAATAAAATATTTATGAACATCTCGAACAGATGATGTATTTATTTCATACCAACTTTGTAAATTCTAATCCTAGAAGCTCATGATTTATACTACCAGTCCTTGGGGAGTGTATTAGAGTAATTTAAATATTAATTTAATTCGATAGTTGTTAATTGGCTTACCTGCCGGGTTGGGTTAGGTGCTATCACGACTAGGTGGATTTTGGGTCATTACAAGTTGGTATCAGAGATCTAGGGTCATAGGTTCTAAAAGTCATGAGCAAGTGTCTAGTAGAGTCTTGTGGATCGGTAAAGTGTCCATACTTATCTTCGAGCGTCTATAGGGAATTTAGGATAATATCCCATCATTCTTTCCTTATCGTGTGAAATTGATTCAGCTTGAAAAACAACTCTTTGAATTTCCTTCCACGCGTTCATGTGCACATATGAGCGCTCGGTATCAACTGTGCATCGCCGGCTTGTTATTCCATGAACGATGTTCGAAATGTGTATTCTGTGTTTGGTGATGGGCCAGTCTAGAGGACTTGAGGCTAGGTTTAGACCGTAGATTAGGCTCGGTAGCTTCAGTTGTAACCTGTACAATTGGACTCATATGTCCGATGGTGTCCTTACTAATGGAATTTGTGGCTCGATGAGTGGTTGAATGGCTATATGATAAGTATGATGTAATTGCGGGATGTGTGAGATGGTTTGAATGTGACGAGAAATGTTTCCTTGGAATGTAAAGAGGGCCATTGGGTGCTTGATTTTCGTTGTGATGTGACGTATGGCCCGAGTTATGAGTGTGTTCAAGGTTCTGTCATATAGTTTAATTGTGGAGCGAATTCGATTTTCATGTCGTGTTGATGAGTTCAAACTCAGAATGATTAAGGTATTGCGTAGGAATTGTGGCTGCGAAAGGGTATAGCAAGATGCCAATTTAAGGCCAAGCAGGCGGGTTATCTCCTGTGTAGTAACCTACGTAAGTGAGTTCCTTATAATGTTGAGTGGAGAGTTTCTTTTCTACCAGTAAGGTGTATGTGTTGAGATTTGAATTTGAATCTGGTTGAGAAATTTGACTTGACTGTCGAGACAAATAAAGCCGAGATTAGCATATGAATTGAGGTACTATACGGGTTGCGTTGCATGAGCTTGTGATGTGTTTAATTAAATCTCGCTGCAGTATCCTGGCAGTAATACGTTATAGGTATTAGGAGTTATTGAATGTCATGATCTATGACTTTGCCTGCAGATGTTGGTTGCTGATGTTGCTGTGATCGACAGGAGCTGTAACTGAAGACGTACTTGTGTTTCGGTTGTAGTTGCCTCTTGTTCAAGGTAGCCTTAAATTTATAATAAACTATTTATGTATATTTCGAACAGATGATGTATTTCTTCCATACCAGCTTTTTAAATTCTAATGTTAGAAGCTCATGATTTATACTACCAGTCCTTGGGGAGTGTATTAGAGTAAGTTAAATATTAATTTAATTTGATAGTTGTTAATTGGCTTACCTGCTGGGTTGGGTTATGTGCTATCACGACTAGGTGGATTTTGGGTCATGACAAGTTGGTATCAGAGCTCTAGGGTCATAGGTTCTACAAGTCATGAGCAAGTGTCTAGTAGAGTCTTGTGGATCGGTAAAGTGTCCATACTTATCTTCGAGGGGCTATAGGACATTTAGGATAATATCCCATCTGTCTTTCCTTATCGTGTGAAATTGATTCAGCTTGAAACACAACTCTTTGAATTTCCTTCCGCGCGTTCATGTGCACATGTGAGCGCTCGGTATCAGCTGTGCATCGCCGGCTTGTTATTCCATGAACGATGTTCGAAATGTGTATTATGTGTTTGGTGATGGGCCAGTGTGGAGGACTTGAGGCTAGGTTTAGACCGTAGATTAGGCTCAGTAGCTTCAGGGTTAACCTGTACAATTGGACTCATATGTCCGATGATGTCCTTACTAATGGAATTTGTGGCTCGATGAGTGGTTGAATGGCTATATGATAAGTATGATGTAATTGCGGGATGTGTTGAGATGTTTTGAATGTGACGAGAAATGTTTCCTTGGAATGTAAAGAGGGCCATTGGGTGCTTGATTTTCGTTGTGATGTAACGTATTGCCCGAGTTGTGAGTGTGTTCAAGGTTCTGTCATACAGTTTAATTGTGGAGCGAATTCGATTTTCATGTCGTGTTGATGAGTTCAAACTCAGAATGATTAAGGTATTGCGTAGGAATTGTGGCTGCGAAAGGGTATAGCAAGATGCCAATTTAAGGCCAAGCAGGCGGGTTATCTCCTGTGTAGTAACCTATGTAAGTGTGTTCCTTATAATGTAGAGTGGAGAGTTTCTTTTCTACCAGTAAGGTGTATGTGTTGAGATTTGAATTTGAATCTGGTTGAGAAATTTGACTTGACTGTCTAGACAAATAAAGCCGAGATTAGCATATGAATTGAGGTACTATACGGGTTGCGTTGCATGAGCTTGTGATGTGTTTAATTAAATCTCGCTACAGTGTCCTGGCAGTAATACGTTATGGGTGTTAGGAGTTATTGAATGTCATGATCTATGACTTTGCGTGCAGATGTTGGTTGCTGATGTTGCTGTGATCGACAGGAGCTATAACTGAAGACGTACTTGTGTTTCGGTTGTAGTTGCCTCTTGTTCAAGGTAGCCTTAAATTTATAAAAAAATATTTATGTACATTTCGAACAGATGATGTATTTATTTCATACCAGCTTTGTAAATTCTAATCTTAGAAGCTCATGATTTGTACTACCAATCCTTGGGGAGTGTATTAGAGTAAGTTAAATATTAATTTAATTCGATAGTTGTTAATTGGCTTACCTGCCGGGTTGGGTTAGGTGCTATCACGGCTAGGTGGATTTTGGGTCATGACAAGTTAGTATCAGAGATCTAGGGTCATAGGTTCTACAAGTCATGAGCAAGTGTCTAGTAGAGTCTTGTGGATCGGTAAAGTGTCCATACTTATCTTCGAGAGGCTATAGGGCATTTAGGATAATATCCCATCTGTCTTTCCTTATCGTGTGAAATTGATTCAGCTTTAAAAACAACTCTTTGAATTTCCTTCCACGCATTCACGTGCACATGTGAGCGCTCGGTATCAATTGTGCATCGCCGGCTTGTTATTCCATGAACGATGTTCGAAATGTGTATTCTGTGTTTGGTGATGGGACAGTCTGGAGGACTTGAGGCTAGGTTTAGACCGTAGATTAGGCTCGGTAGCTTCAGTTGTAACCTGTACAATTGGACTCATATGTCCGATGGTGTCCTTACTAATGGAATTTGTGGCTCGATGAGTGGTTGAATGGCTATATGATAAGTATGATGTAATTGAGGGATGTGTTGAGATGTTTTGAATGTGACGAGAAATGTTTCCTTGGAATGTAAAGAGGGCCATTGGGTGCTTGATTTTCGTTGTGATGTGACGTATGGACCGAGTTGTGAGTGTGTTCAAGGTTCTGTCATACAGTTTAATTGTGGAGCGAATTCGATTTTCATGTCGTGTTGATGAGTTCAAACTCAGAATGATTAAGGTATTGCGCAGGAATTGTGGCTGCGAAAGGGTATAGCAAGATGCCAATTTAAGGCCAAGCAGGCGGGTTATCTCCTGTGTAGTAACCTACGTAAGTGAGTTCCTTATAATGATGAGTGGAGAGTTTCTTTTCTACCAGTAAGGTGTATGTGTTGAGATTTGAATTTGAATCTGGTTGAGAAATTTGACTTGACTGTCTAGACAAATAAAGCCGAGATTAGCATATGAATTGAGGTACTATACGGGTTACGTTGCATGAGCTTGTGATGTGTTTAATTAAATCTCGCTGCAGTATCCTGGCAGTAATACGTTATAGGTATTAGGAGTTATTGAATGTCATGATCTATGACTTTGCGTGCAGATGTTGGTTGTTGATGTTGCTGTGATAGATAGGAGCTGTAACTAAAGATGTACTTGTGTTTCGGTTGTAGTTGCCTCTTGTTCAAGGTAGCCTTTAATTTATAAAAAAAATATTTATGTACATTTCGAACAGATGATGTATTTATTTCATACCAGCTTTGTAAATTCTAATCTTAGAAGCTCATGATTTGTACTACCAGTCCTTAAGGAGTGTATTAGAGTAAGTTAAATATTAATTTAATTCGATAGTTGTTAATTGGCTTACCTGACTGGTTGGGTTAGGTGCTATCACGGCTAGGTGGATTTTGGGTCATTACAAGTTAGTATCAGAGATCTAGGGTCATAGGTTCTACAAGTCATGAGCAAGTGTCTAGTAGGGTCTTGTGGATCGGTAAAGTGTCCATACTTATCTTCGAGAGGCTATAGGGCATTTAGGATAATATCCCATCTGTCTTTCCATATCGTGTGAAATTGATTCAGCTTGAAAAACAACTCTTTGAATTTCCTTCCACGCGTTCATGTGCACATGTGAGCGCTCGGTATCAGCTGTGTATCGCTGGCTTGTTATTCCATGAACGATGTTCGAAATGTGTATTCTGTGTTTGGTGATGGGCCAGTCTGGAGGACTTGAGGCTAGGTTTAGACCGTAGATTAGGCTCGGTAGCTTCAGTTATAACTTGTACAATTGGACTCATATGTCCGATGGTGTCCTTACTAATGGAATTTGTGGCTCGATAAGTGGTTGAATGGCTATATGATAAGTATGATGTAATTGCGGGATGTGTTGAGATGGTTTGAATGTGACGAGAAATGTTTCCTTGGAATGTAATGAGGGCCATTGTGTGCTTGATTTTCATTGTGATTTGACATATGGCCCGAGTTGTGAGTGTGTTCAAGGTTCTGTCATACAGTTTAATTGTGGAGCGAATTCGATTTTCATGTCGTGTTGATGATTTCAAACTCAGAATGATTGAGGTATTGCGTAGGAATTGTGGCTGCGAAAGGGTATAGCAAGATGCCAATTTAAGGCCAAGTTGGCGGGTTATCTCCTGTGTAGTAACCTACGTAAGTGAGTTCCTTATAATGATGAGTGGAGAGTTTCTTTTCTACCAGTCAGGTGTATGTGTTGAGATTTGAATTTGAATCTGGTTGAGAAATTTGACTTGACTATCTAGACAAATAAAGCCGAGATTAGCATATGAATTGAGGTACTATGCGAGTTGCGTTGCATGAGCTTGTGATGTGTTTAATTAAATCTCGCTGCAGTATCCTGGCAGTAATACGTTATGGGTATTGGGAGTTATTGAATGTCATGATCTATGACTTTGCGTGCGGATGTTGGTTGCTGATGTTGCTGTGATCGACAGGAGCGGTAACTGAAGACGTACTTGTGTTTCGGTTGTAGTTGCCTCTTGTTCAAGGTAGCCTTTAATTTATAAAAAAAATATTTATGTACATTTCAAACAGATGATGTATTTATTTCATACCAGCTTTGTAAATTCTAATCTTAGAAGCTCATGATTTGTACTACCAGTCATTAAGGAGTGTATTAGAGTAAGTTAAATATTAATTTAATTCGATAGTTGTTAATTGGCTTACCTGACTGGTTGGGTTAGGTGCCATCACGACTAGGTGGATTTTGGGTCATGACAAAGTGGTATCATAGCTCTAGGGTCATAGGTTCTACAAGTCATGAGCAAGTGTCTAGTAGAATCTTGTGGATCGGTAAAGTGTCCATACTTATCTTCGAGAGGCTATAGGGCATTTAGGATAATATCCCATCTGTCTTTCCTTATCGTGTGAAATTGATTCAGCTTGAAAAACAACTCTTTGAATTTCCTTCCACGCGTTCATGTGCACATGTGAGCGCTCGGTATCAGCTGTGCATCGCCGGCTTGTTATTCCATGAACGATGTTCGAAATGTGTATTCTGTGTTTGGTGATGGGACAGTCTGGAGGACTTGAGGCTAGGTTTAGACCGTAGATTAGGCTCGGTAGCTTCAGTTGTAACCTGTACAATTGGACTCATATGTCCGATGGTGTCCTTACTAATGGAATTTGTGGCTCGATGAGTGGTTGAATGGCTATATGATAAGTATGATGTAATTGAGGGATGTGTTGAGATGTTTTGAATGTGACGAGAAATGTTTCCTTGGAATGTAAAGAGGGCCATTGGGTGCTTGATTTTCGTTGTGATATGACATATGGCCCGAGTTGTGAGTGTGTTCAAGGTTCTGTCATACAGTTTAATTGTGGAGCGAATTCGATTTTCATGTCGTGTTGTTGAGTTCAAACTCACAATGATTAAGGTATTGCATAGGAATTGTGGCTGCGAAAGAGTATAGCAAGAAGCCAATTTAAGGCCAAGCAAGCGGGTTATCTCCTATGTAGTAACCTACATAAGTGAGTTCTTTATAATGTTGAGTGGAGAGTTTCTTTTCTACCAGTAAGGTGTATGTGTTGAGATTTGAATTTGAATCTGGTTGAGAAATTTGACTTGACAGTCTAGACAAATAAAGCCGAGATTAGCATATGAATTGAGGTACTATACGGGTTGCGTTGCATGAGCTTGTGATGTGTTTAATTAAATCTGGCTGCAGTATCCTGGCAGTAATACGTTATAGGTATTAGGAGTTATTGAATGTCATGATCTATGACTTTGCGTGCAGATGTTGGTTGTTGATGTTGCTGTGATCGATAGGAGCTGTAACTGAAGATGTACTTGTGTTTCGGTTGTAGTTGCCTCTTGTTCAAGGTAGCCTTTAATTTATAAAAAAAATATTTATGTACATTTCGAACAGATGATGTATTTATTTCATACCAGCTTTGTAAATTCTAATCTTAGAAGCTCATGATTTGTACTACCAGTCCTTAAGGAGTGTATTAGAGTAAGTTAAATATTAATTTAATTCGATAGTTGTTAATTGGCTTACCTGACTGGTTGGGTTAGGTGCCATCACGACTAGGTGGATTTTGGGTCATGACAAAGTGGTATCATAGCTCTAGGGTCATAGGTTCTACAAGTCATGAGCAAGTGTCTAGTAGAATCTTGTGGATCGGTAAAGTGTCCATACTTATCTTCGAGGGGCTATAAGGCATTTAGGATAATATCCCATCTGTCTTTCCTTATCGTGTGAAATTGAATCAGCTTGAAACACAACTCTTTGAATTTCCTTCCACGCGTTCATGTGCACATGTGAGCGCTCGGTATCAACTGTGCATCGCCGGCTTGTTATTCCATGAACGATGTTCGAAATGTGTATTCTGTGTTTGGTGATGGGCCAGTCTGGAGGACTTGAGGCTAGGTTTAAACCGTAGATTAGGCTCGGTAGCTTCAGTTGTAACCTGTACAATTGGACTCATATGTCCGATGGTGTCCTTACTAATGGAATTTGTGGCTCGATGAGTGGTTGAATGGCTACATGATAAGTATGATGTAATTGCGGGATGTGTTGAGATGGTTTGAATGTGACGAGAAATGTTTCCTTGGAATGTAATGAGGGCCATTGTGTGCTTGATTTTCATTGTGATGTGACGTATGGCCCGAGTTGTGAGTGTGTTCAAGGTTCTGTCATACAGTTTAATTGTGGAGCGAATTCGATTTTCATGTCGTGTTGATGATTTCAAACTCAGAATGATTAAGGTATTGCGCAGGAATTGTGGCTGCGAAAGGGTATAGCAAGATGCCAATTTAAGGCCAAGCAGGCGGGTTATCTCCTGTGTAGTAACCTACGTAAGTGAGTTCCTTATAATGATGAGTGGAGAGTTTCTTTTCTACCAGTAAGGTGTATGTGTTGAGATTTGAATTTGAATCTGGTTGAGAAATTTGACTTGACTGTCTAGACAAATAAAGCCGAGATTAGCATATGAATTGAGGTACTATACGGGTTGCGTTGCATGAGCTTGTGATGTGTTTAATTAAATCTCGCTGCAGTATCCTGGCAGTAATACGTTATAGGTATTAGGAGTTATTGAATGTCATGATCTATGACTTTGCGTGCAGATGTTGGTTGTTGATGTTGCTGTGATCGATAGGAGCTGTAACTAAAGATGTACTTGTGTTTCGGTTGTAGTTGCCTCTTGTTCAAGGTAGCCTTTAATTTATAAAAAAATATTTATGTACATTTCGAACAGATGATGTATTTATTTCATACCAGCTTTGTAAATTCTAATCTTAGAAGCTCATGATTTGTACTACCAGTCCTTAAGGAGTGTATTAGAGTAAGTTAAATATTAATTTAATTCGATAGTTGTTAATTGGCTTACCTGACTGGTTGGGTTAGGTGCTATCATGACTAGGTGGATTTTGGGTCATGACAAGTTGGTATCATAGCTCTAGGGTCATAGGTTCTACAAGTCATGAGCAAGTGTCTAGTAGAATCTTGTGGATCGGTAAAGTGTCCATACTTATCTTCGAGGGGCTATAAGGCATTTAGGATAATATCCCATCTGTCTTTCCTTATCGTGTGAAATTGAATCAGCTTAAAACACAACTCTTTGAATTTCCTTCCACGTGTTCATGTGCACATGTGAGCGCTCGGTATCAGCTGTGCATCGCCGGCTTGTTATTCCATGAACGATGTTCGAAATGTGTATTCTGTGTTTGGTGATGGGCCAGTCTGGAGGACTTGAGGCTTGGTTTAGACCGTAGATTAGGCTCGGTAGCTTCAGTTGTAACCTGTACAATTGGACTCATATGTCCAATGGTGTCCTTACTAATGGAATTTGTGGCTCGATGAGTGGTTGAATGGCTACATGATAAGTATGATGTAATTGCGGGATGTGTTGAGATGGTTTGAATGTGACGAGAAATGTTTCCTTGGAATGTAATGAGGGCCATTGTGTGCTTGATTTTCATTGTGATGTGACGTATGGCCCGAGTTGTGAGTGTGTTCAAGGTTCTGTCATACAGTTTAATTGTGGAGCGAATTCGATTTTCATGTCGTGTTGATGATTTCAAACTCAGAATGATTGAGGTATTGCGTAGGAATTGTGGCTGCGAAAGGGTATAGCAAGATGCCAATTTAAGGCCAAGCAGGCGGGTTATCTCCTGTGTAGTAACCTACGTAAGTGAGTTCCTTATAATGATGAGTGGAGAGCTTCTTTTCTACCAGTAAGGTGTATGTGTTGAGATTTGAATTTTAATCTGGTTGAGAAATTTGACTTGACTGTCTAGACAAATAAAGCCGAGATTAGCATATGAATTGAGGTACTATACGGGTTGCGTTGCATGATCTTTTGATGTGTTTAATTAAATCTCGCTGCAGTATCCTGGCAGTAATACGTTATGGGTATTGGGAGTTATTGAATGTCATGATCTATGACTTTGCATGCAGATGTTGGTTGCTGATGTTGCTGTGATCGACAGGAGCTGTAACTGAAGACGTACTTGTGTTTCAGTTGTAGTTGCCTCTTGTTCAAGGTAGACTTAAATTTATAAAAAAATATTTATGTACATTTCGAACAGATGATATATTTATTTCATACCAGCTTTGTAAATTCTAATATTAGAAGCTCATGATTTGTACTACCAATCCTTGGGGAGTGTATTAGAGTAAGTTAAATATTAATTTAATTCGATAGTTGTTAATTGGGTTACCTGCCGGGTTGGGTTAGGTGCTATCACGGCTAGGTGGATTTTGGGTCATTACAAGTTAGTATCAGAGATCTAGTGTCATAGGTTCTACAAGTCATGAGCAAGTGTCTAGTAGAGTCTTGTGGATCGGTAAAGTGTCCATACTTATCTTCGAGAGGCTATAGGGCATTTAGGATAATATCCCATCTGTCTTTCCTTATCGTGTGAAATTGATTCAGCTTGAAAAACAACTCTTTGAATTTCCTTCCACGCGTTCATGTGCACATGTGAGCGCTCGGTATCAGCTGTGCATCGCCGGCTTGTTATTCCATGAACGATGTTCGAAATGTGTAATCTGTGTTTGGTGATGGGCCAGTCTAGAGGACTTGAGGCTAGGTTTAGACCGTAGATTAGGCTCGGTAGCTTCAGTTGTAACTTGTACAATTGGACTCATATGTCCGATGGTGTCCTTACTAATGGAATTTGTGGCTCGATAAGTGGTTGAATGGCTATATGATAAGTATGATGTAATTGCGGGATGTGTTGAGATGGTTTGAATGTGACGAGAAATGTTTCCTTGGAATGTAAAGAGGGCCATTGGGTGCTTGATTTTCGTTGTGATATGACATATGGCCCGAGTTGTGAGTGTGTTCAAGGTTCTGTCATACAGTTTAATTGTGGAGCGAATTCGATTTTCATGTCGTGTTGTTAAGTTCAAACTCACAATGATTAAGGTATTGCGTAGGAATTGTGGCTGCGAAAGAGTATAGCAAGAAGCCAATTTAAGGCCAAGCAAGCGGGTTATCTCCTATGTAGTAACCTACATAAGTGAGTTCCTTATAATGTTGAGTGGAGAGTTTCTTTTCTACCAGTAAGGTGTATGTGTTGAGATTTGAATTTGAATCTGGTTGAGAAATTTGACTTGACTGTCTAGACAAATAAAGCCGAGATTAGCATATGAATTGAGGTACTATACGGGTTGCGTTGCATGAGCTTGTGATGTGTTTAATTAAATCTCGCTACAGTATCCTGGCAGTAATACGTTATGGGTATTAGGAGTTATTGAATGTCTTGATCTATGACTTTGCGTGCAGATGTTGGTTGCTGATGTTGCTGTTATCGACAGGAGCTGTAACTGAAGATGTACTTGTGTTTCGGTTGTAGTTGCCTCTTGTTCAAGGTAGACTTTAATTTATAAAAAAATATTTATGTACATTTCGAACAGATGATGTATTTATTTCATACCAGCTTTGTAAATTCTAATCTTAGAAGATCATGATTTGGACTACCAGTCCTTAAGGAGTGTATTAGAGTAAGTTAAATATTAATTTAATTCGATAGTTGTTAATTGGCTTACCTGACTGGTTGGGTTAGGTGCCATCACGACTAGGTGGATTTTGGGTCATGACAAGTTGGTATCATAGCTCTAGGGTCATAGGTTCTACAAGTCATGAGCAAGTGTCTAGTAGAATCTTGTGGATCGGTAAAGTGTCCATACTTATCTTCGAGAGGCTATAGGGCATTTAGGATAATATCCCATCTGTCTTTCCTTATCGTGTGAAATTGATTCAGCTTGAAACACAACTCTTTGAATTTCCTTCTACGTGTTCATGTGCACATGTGAGCGCTCGGTATCAGCTGTGAATCGCCGGCTTGTTATTCCATGAACGATGTTCGAAATGTGTATTCTGTGTTTGGTGATGGGCCAGTCTGGAGGACTTGAGTCTAGGTTTAGACCGTAGATTAGGCTCGGTAGCTTCAGTTGTAACCTGTACAATTGGACTCATATGTCTGATGGTGTCCTTACTAATGGAATTTGTGGATCGATGAGTGGATGAATGGCTATATGATAAGTATGATGTAATTGCGGGATGTGTTGAGATGATTTGAATGTGACGAGAAATGTTTCCTTGTAATGTAAAGAGGGCCATTGGGTGCTTGATTTTCGTTGTGATGTGACGTATGGCCCGAGTTGTGAGTGTGTTCAAGGATCTGTCATACAGTTTAATTGTGGAGCGAATTTGATTTTCATGTCATGTTGATGAGTTCAAACTCAAAATGATTAAGGGATTGCGTAGGAATTGTGGCTGCAAAAGGGTATAGCAAGATGCCAATTTAAGGCACAGCAGGCAACTTACGTAAGTGTGTTCCATATAATGTTGAGTGGAGAGTTTCTTTTCTACCAGCAAGGTGTATGTGTTGAGATTTGAATTTGAATCTGGTTGAGAAATTTGACTTGACTGTCTAGAGAAATAAAGGCAAGATTAGCATATGAATTGAGGTACTATACGGGTTGCGTTGTATGAGCTTGTGAAAACTTTAATTAAATCTCACTGCAGTATCATGGCAGTTATACGGTATGGGTATTGGTAGTTATGAAATGTCATTATCTATGACTTTGAGCGAAGTGGGGGAGTTTGCTACCTTCGATTTGATTGCACGGTTATGTGTTGTATTAGTTTTGGGCTGAGGCATACTTATGGATCAGTTAAGATTTACCGAGGTTGAGATCGAGGAGGACTCGAGTAATAAAATGACTGGATACGGGTTATATGGCACTTTAGGAGTATATGAAAATCATGGGATGAGTGAGCTGTTATTTCTGAAGGATGTAGTGGACACGGAGTACGAATTTGATCGATGGTATTAAAGTAGGGTTACTTATTTGGGTGTTGTTATGCTAATGGGGCATGTGTCTTTCGGCCCGTTTGGGGTGGTGCAATTTGGATTTGAACACAGTGGGTGACTCTCGAGAAAGTGCTAATGGATTCAAAAATGTATAAGTGGCAATTGAAATTTTTTCGGATTCTTATATCGCTAGGATCAGTTATTTACATTGGATGGTGTAGGGACTTACGGTAATTCTGTATGACTATAGATTCTACATTTCAGTATAAGAAAGGGAAAATGAACAATTTTAAATTCGCATAAGGTCTTTAAGAGTGGATTTCTCAGTTGTGGTATTTATCGGGGTGCTTAAGAAGAATACAAAGGCTTATGGGCCTTAGGGCGGTGTAGTTATATGTTAGGGTGTCTTATAATGAGCTTTGGGTAAGGGTCTTAGTGTTCAGACAAGGAGAAGTGTCAACTTGAGGGTAATTCAGAAGAAACTTGGAGAAAATAGGACAATTGGATAGTAGGCTAGACCAATATGGTAATCGTATGCTCAGTTCTTTTGGGTAATTAGATGCGGTGTGGTGTGCGGGGTTAAGATTTACATGTACAAGATGGCAGTTCAATCTTGAAGGGAAGGTCACGAAGTTTGGGCGGAATGGTCAGTTTCAGTTATTTAGACGAATGTTATAATTGCTCGATAATTTCGAAGAAGGGTGCGCATTTCAGAAGTGGCATTGTGTTTTGACTTACGGGTGTTTTTCTATGTGACACGGGAGAATTATAGAAGTAATCCTCATAGGATGATCGTGAATGGAAGATGTTTAGTCATTCTAGTGCTGGAGTTGAGATCAGTTACGGTGATTCATGTGTTCGATGAATTTGGAGGCTGGGAATTATCGGAAGCATATTGTTTCAGGGTTGCGACCAGTATGAGGTGAGTATTTTATTTAAACTCAGTGGAGGCACTAGTTGCGTTAATTAATTATGATAGCTACGCGCTATGAGTGTGCATATATGTGAGGTTCGAGCCCATGTGCGGGCATAAGGGCAAGTATTCATACTCGGAAGAATGCTTAGGCTATGATATGCCTAGGGTTGACTATTAAGCGTAAAGTTATAATGTTTCTCATGTTCGTACCTTTATTGAGAACTAGCTGGGCTACACTTCAGGTTACAAAAAGGCTAATTCCCTGAATAAACTAGGTACTTACTATTTAAGTGTTAACTTGCCGATTTGAAGTGTGATAGCAGACTTAGCACGTGCTTACACTATGGCATGTTATTTATACCAGTCCAGGAGCATGAGAGTCTTATTTCATTATCATATAAATGTCTAATTATTTGATTTCTCATGTATGATATGTTGGGACTGGAGGCTTGTGACCATGTCGTGCGGTTGATGTTAATGTGAGCTCTAGAAGAGCTGGTTACCGTTGTTAGATTTGTGTGTCTTGGTTATATTATATATGATGAGCTTATAGCATTGCAGTTGTGGTGGTGCTTGTTGAACTTGCAATACAGTTCTCTTCTTTGAGACATTTTCCAATTTGTTTTGGGTACCAGGATTGCACAGTTGTGGCTTGAGTTATATTGGTGTGGCGTGTTTGTGGGATAGTTGTGTTTAATTATATATGGTCATTGGACCTAGAATGGGTACAATCAGGTTTGATTACGGTATATTTGGGAGGTTGACATTGAAAGTCGGCTTAGAAAGTGATTATGGTTCTGGTTGGGGCGAGAGAGCTCCATGACTTGTTGATATGATAAGGGGTTATGAGATTCAATGTGTTTCTTTTATTATCAACAGTGTAAGAAGGTTTTGGAATGAGGTTTGGCTTGATATGTGGTTTAATACTAGTACTTAGTGAGTTTGGAGTGGTTAATGTGATCGGGAATAGTGCTGCGAGCATGTGAGTTGTGTAGTATGTTATGTGATTATATCTGGGGTTATGCTTATGGCTTGATACAACTTGTTCAAACTCATACAGTGTGTAGATGTGAGATTCGTGTCTTGAAAAGAATTCTGGATGTTTCAAATTTGGGTTCTAAGTATTACGGACTAAAGTTAAAGTAATGATCTTCAATTATGTTGTATTGTAAGACCTATTTGGAATAGGGTGGCGGGGGATCACCCCCGGGTACGTGCGTGGTAAGATAGAGTAGTGATTTGATGGCTTGGAAACAACTCTTGGCACATGTTTAAGTGGGGGAGAATGTAACAACCCGGCCGGTCATTTTGAGTATCACATCGCCGTTCCCCCATTTACTGCTAAATTTATGCTTTACAGTAGTTGTATGACTTGCCGAGGCAATTGGTTCAGGTCCAGTAAGGTTTTGAAATGAATTGAGACACTTAGTCTCCAAGATGAAACTTAAGCTGAAGAGATTGACCAGATGTTGACTTATGTGTAAATGACTCTTGTATAGAGTTTTGATGATTCTAATAGCTCTGTATGGTGATTGTTGGACTTAGGAGCATGTCCGGAAAATTATTATGAAGCCCTTAACTAAATTAGGCTTGAAATGGCAAAAATAGAAATTTAAGTTTGGAAGTTTGATTGGGGAGTTGACTTTTGATATCGGGGCCGGAATCTGATTATGGAAATTGGAATATGTTTGTTATATCATTTATGACTTGTGTGCCAAATCTGAGGTCAATCAGACTTGATTTAATAGGTTTCGGCATCGAATGTAGAAGTTGAAAATTCTTAGTTTCATTAAGCATGAATTGGGGTATGATTTGTGGTTTTAGCGTTATTTGATGTGATTTAGAGGTTCGACTAAGTTTGTATGATGTTTTGGGACTTGTTGGTGTTTTTGGTTAAGGTCCCGAGGGCCTCGGGTGAGTTTCAGATGAAAAACGGATCAAATTCGCACTTTAGGAAATGCTAGAATTTTTTCTGTTGCTGGTGTCCTCGCACCTGCACATGAGGGACCGCAGCTGGAAGCTCGCAGAAGCGAGTATGATTGCGTAAAAGCGTAACTGGCTTGGCAAGGGCAAGGTTCGCAGGTGCGCATGCAGGACCGCAGAAGTGGACTCGCACCTCCGACGAGTTGATCGCAGAAGCGGTCGTGAGAGAGGAGGGGCCTTATCGCAGAATTGGCTTGGGTTCCACAAATGCGAGGCTTCAAAACGGAACTCTTGTCCGCAGAAGAGAAATAAGCCGCAGAAGCGGCTTAGTGAGCCACAGATGTGAAAACCCCTGGACAAAATAAAACCAGAGGGGTTGCGGGATATTTTCATTTTTGGACATTTCCAACACGAGTTGAGGCGATTGTTCAGAGAGAATTCACGGGAAAACTTGAGGTAAGTCACTTGTGACCATTGTTAGTCAATAATATTAGATTATCATTGAGTATTTCGATTAGATTACATGTTTTTGAGGTGAAATCAGAGGATTTGAGACTAGGGATTTGAAAATGAGATTGGGGATTTTAAGGTCGAGTTGTTGTCGGAATTTGGTATGGTCGGACTCGTGGTTTAATGTGAGTACATATTTTGTAAATTTTGTCGGGTTCCGAGATGTCGGCCCACTGGCAATGTTTGAGTGTAATTTCAAACTTTGTGGGAAAAATTAGTATTTTGATATGGAATTAATTCCTACAAAATGTGTGGACAGAATCAAATTAATTGTGCCTAGATTCGGTCTATTCAGAAGTCGATACGCGTAAAATGGACTTTCTGGAGCATTGTTTAGCTTGCCCTGCATTGGATTCATCTTGTTCGAGGTAAGCAACTCTTCTAATCTTGGAGCTGAGGGTATGAACCCTGACTATATGTGTTATGTGTTTGGTGTTGAAGCGACGCACATGCTAGGTGACCGGCGTGTGGGCGTGCACCGTGTGAACTGTGATTCCGTTATTTTCTGTGGTACTATGTAGTTACCTTAACTTATCTGTAATCATGAAATCTCTACATACTAGGGTTATCTTGCTATGATTCGTATTAGAAACCATGTCTAGGCTACATGCTTATTCTTTTGGGGACCCACTGAGGTCAGTACTGTTGTTGAGTTATTTGATTACATTGTAATGTGATACTCATCATATTCATTCATTTCATATCATATCTCAGTCTTTGTTACTATTTATTGATACATCATATCATCATTTTGGGCTAGTTCATGTCATTGTGAGCCCTGGAGACTGGAGAGGTTGATGACTGAGTGAGGCAGAGGGCCTGATTTTGAGATATTGATACTATAGCACGTGAGTTGTCCGTGCAGATTTTAGCGCTTAGGCTGAAGGAGCCCATCCGGAGTCTGCACACCCCCCAGTGAGCGCGGTTGATTTATATTAAGGGATGGATCTTCTCTGGACATGGATCTTGTCAGAAGCATTTATACTTGGGGATGGATCTTCCCCACGGGCTTGATTGGCCCCACTCAGTACTAAGTGACTGATGGTTAGTTGATGTATATATTCCGGGATAGATCTTCCCTGGGCCGGATTGGCCATATACAGTACTGAGTGATTGAGCATGATGAGTGAAAAGTGTGAGACAGTGAGATTGAGTACTCTGAGAATGTGAGTACATGAGTTCATCTCTAAGATACGTTGCATTGACATGCACACATGACATACATGCATAGTGATGTATTTTCCTCAAGCTATACAGTATCACGTCATTCATGACTTCTCACACATATTGACATATGGGCATGATTCGCTCAAATTATACCTTAATAAATAGTGTAAAGCGGTCTATGTCAAATATAATAACCCAACTAGGTTGGGGTCGAATCCCACTGGGAATAGGTGTGAAAAGGATACTTGAGTAGTGGAACCTTGACTTAAATAGTAATTCTATTCCGTTAGCTAAAAAGAGTGTTGTAATTGAGTGAAATGAAGACAAGTATAATATTGTGAGATTGTAATTAATTTTATTAAAGAAACCAAGGTTGTGTCCCCTTCAATGGAATGTAATGTTATCGGTGTTAATATGATATATTTCTAATGGGAGATCCTCTGATATGCAAATGATTTCTAAGTGACTACTCAATATTTTCCAATAGTTGAGTAGTATTTCTTCTTTATGATTTTTTCCAAATATAAAAGAGTTGCAATTAAGAATAATCAATATATGCCAACTAGAATCCACTTATTCCTAAGCGATTCTATTAAACAAGGTTTAAAGCCTTGAGTTTTTGATATTCACTCCTACCAAACCCTAACCCACTTTTCCAAGTAAAGAAAGAGTAAAATGGCATTTGTTAATGTTTGAAACCACCAAGAATAAATGAAGAATGAGAAGTTAATAAATATCAACCAACCATTATATATATATATATATATATTCAATGGTAAACACTTATTAACATTACACCCATTTAGGGTCCACAACCTTAGTATTTAAGACTAGCCACTCATACTAAAAAATGGAATATTCAATGCCTTCAATTGTAGTCTCTTTTTCAGCCCAACTGCCCCACAAAACCCTAATAAATCTATTTATAGTGGACTAAAAGTCGGAGCTAAAATTGGACAAAAATAACCATGCAGAGGATTTATGCGACTGCATACTAGTCGCAGATCACGTATGCGGTCCACATATTCTTCGAAATCATCGCATAATCTCATGTCTCCAAACCCAGCTCTTGACCGCATTTCAATTATGCGGTCCGCATATCCATTATGCGACCGCATATTCCTCCGCAAAAGTGCTTCTCAGCTTTCTTGATTTCAGTTATGCGATCATTATGCAGTCCACATAATCGTTATGCGACCGCATAATCGTTATGCGACTGCATAGTAGATCGCATTTTCTCCTCTTCAGTTAACCAAAAATCTGCTTCAGTCTGCGATGGTTATGCGGTCCGCATATGCTTTATGCGACCACATATTTGCATCATTTCTGTCCTTTTGTGGCTTTTTGATTTCTTTTCCATTTTTTTGGGTCCTCAAGCCTCATGCACTGCAAAACACCAAAACTTCATAAGAATTAACTAAAAATGCATTGAAAGATGAGCCAAAGTCTTATGTAATTGGTATCAAATTTGCCAAAATTCTATGGCATATCAACACCCCTGAGTTAAACTCTTTCTTGTCCTCAAGCAACTAGAACAAAAATTATCCTATTCTAAACTCTTACAGAAAATTCACGAACAATAGTGACCGTAGATAGTATTGACTGTCAGTTAACAAGCATGTAACTTCATTTCTTGATCCTTCATGGAAGACAAATATCACTTAACAATGCGACCAATCAACTTGTGAACTTTGAGCCTCAACCAAACTGACAAAATGTTACAGCTAGCTAAGTGCACTTGTATTCTACTTAAAGAACCTAACTTCTGTTAAATCTTGCAGTTCATGCACGCTCACAACAAAGAAAATCCCCAACTCACACATATTTATAGGGGATGTAATCAAACACTCTTTCACTCAGAACAAAAGCTACATGTTTCAAGTATCAGTCCATATGCTTGCCCTTATTTTAACTTGTTGCTATCTCAGGAATGATTGGTTGTAGATCACCTAGGACTTTTCACAGGTTGTAATGTAGGTTTCGGGAGAAGTTGGATGAATATCTGGGAACGTAGTGGCTATACCCTCCTTGAACTCTACATATACTTTGCTTCTTTACTACATATCATTGATTGACCTCGAGTTACCGACAACGAATCACCTCAAAGTGTTTCTTCAATTTCTACAAGACTCCATTTTTTTAAATAAAAGCATTTCTTTCCGGAGCTTGAGTTTCTTCATATATATATAACTTTGAGGAACCATAGCTTTTTCTTCTACACACAATGTCAACCTTTCCAATCTCCACTTTGTACCGGTACCCCCAACTTAGGCTTTTAGCCTCATTCTTACTCTTTCAAAGAGGGTTAGGTTCAAAAGAAGGAATTATTTTACAATGGGGTAAAGGTTTGTAATGTGGTAGCCAAAGAAAAGGTTAAAGGCTCAACGGGGGTAACTAGGGTAATTTATGTACCGGGGAGGTCAATTTTTGGTCAAAATTAGCTAGCAGTCATAAAGATAGCCTAAGATCATCTCAGCACCCAACCATTAGCCTGAGATTTGCACAAAGAAACCAACCAGGAAAGTTCTAGACATCACTCACTCACGACGCATGAACTGTTCGACTCAACATAGTTTCAGCCCTCAAGTGAATGCAATGCAACGCAACTCACAACTTTTATCACATGATATGTAAGATTCTGAGTAAACATAAAGTCAAAGAGCGAGCCTCAAGTTCACAAGAATGACTAACCATACAATTTTTTATTTTTTTATATATACCAAAGAAGGAAGGGTACAATTTATTCACCAAAAATTTCCTTACATGCTTGAAACTAGACAATCACACCAAACAAGTCAAAACGTTCCATGCTCGGAAAAGAAGCCGGCGAAGAAAAACCAAGGGGAATTCATTACTAGCTATCAGTCTATACTATTAAAGAAAAAGGATTTATGAATAATTTTTCATATAACTATTTACACAAAATATCTACCCAACCCCCAACTTGAAGACCATGCATTGTCCCCAATGCATAAAAATTGAAAAGCAAAGTTTAGGGGCTTCCTTGGGCGCACTAGGCGCTCATAGGGTCTGGAGAATGCTAGGCAATTGTGGGATCAACTCCAGGCTCTGTGGCACTAGCAAGCGGAGTTTCAGACGGTGTGGTAGTGGTCTCTGAGGCTGGAGCAGGAAGCTCCACCTACTGTGTGGCTGAAGTAGGAGTTTGGGAGCTGCTGGACTCTCCCAGTGATGCATGTGGGGTAGCTGGATGTGCCCTGGCGACCATGTCAGCAAGTAAATGTGCAATTTCTTTCTGCACGGCTGCTACCTCTACAACCTGAGCCTTTGTAGAAGAATACTCTGTAGAAGCAGCCACCTACTTACCCTTATAGTCCCGCTGACCCTCAGTTTCCTCTGCCAATGCTTCCTCATTGGTTTCCTCATCTTCAGTCTCTCCGTCATCAGATTCTCTTTCCGACTCTCCGGAATCCTCCTTTGAAGGAGTGTCAATGTGGACAATGGCAGCTGGAGTATTTGAAGTCTCCGTACCCTGTTCCTACGGGGCTGTCATGAGGTTGGAAAAGTCCAAATCTATGCCCGAAATGGAGGTGCATGTACCCTGCTCACCGCCCTCCGGAAGGAGGGAAGTCAAATCGAACTCTAAGTTCTGCAGCTTGTGCAACTCTGTTTTCAGCTCAGTAACATATTTCCTAAGCTGTGGCATATCTCCAACCGTGCCTCGCTCGACCTTTTCAAGTCTCACTTCAAAATGCGTAAGGCGATCTTCATATGATTTATGTTGTTGTTGAAGCACACTCATTGATGCTTAGATATGGGCCAATGCTTGCTTGATGAGATTTGGGAGTTCCTTTGCCAGCCGGTCTACCTTGGCGCTAGCATGATGGGCTAGTAGACCCAGCTTTGAGATAGCTAGCAAGGAAATAGGTGGTTGTGCACTGCTTGGCTGAGGAGTGGCTGAGGAATCAGCGGGAGCAACAGGAGTGTCAGACATATTTGGGAGAGCAGGTGCAGGTGCTGGTGAGTCTGATGCATGAGGGAATGAGGTCTCGAGCTGGATCTCCATCTCTTTGTCTACTGCATCACTTATCCGAGTGATGTCAATGCTCTGGAGAGCCTTCTCCATACGATCATGCTTCGGGATCGGGGGAACGCTTAGAGCTTTGCAAAGAGCCGTGATCAAACATGGGAAAGGAAGAGAGGTTTGCTTTTGGTTTACCCGGATTCCTAGCTCCTTGAAGATAATTTTTCCCACATCAATCTTGATGTCTAACATGATGCATGCAATGATGAGGATATTTTCAATGTTGATGTCTTTCTCATTCCTAGTCGGCATCAGATGGGAGCAAATAAAGCTGAGCCAATATCGGGCCTCCTAGATGAGATCCCGTTTGTAAATCCTATGGCGCGAGTCAATCCAGAAGGGGGTCCCCTTTGCTATGACAGATGCTATCCAAGCACTCTCGTTATCTTTATTGGTTACTTTTATATCATATTCAGCTGTGCCTGATGACCAGTCCCCAAAGAATAGATCATTGATTATGCTTGCGTCACAGAGAACCTGAACCCCTCGAACTAGAATGGAGTCCAAAAATATCCTATTCCGCCTTTGCTCAACATTTCTTGAGGCAGCATAAGAAGCATAGAACTCCCTCACACGCGTTTCATTGTAATCATCTGCGGAGTTTGTGAAGAATCCCCATTTCCTCTTCTGAATGTTTTCAATTATGTGAGGGTAGTTCTCTTTCAGACCATTCAGGCTTAACGGCTTCTCCTCGAGAATGTTTCTCTTTTTTATCCCCTCTTTGTATAGGTTTCATGAGCCTAGGACCCCAAATCTCAAATCTTCCCCACTCTTCCGCCTTGCTTCAACTTGTAGGTCAATTGATGGCAAGATGTCAGTCTGTGCCCCCTCCTTTTCAGACTGGGAGAAGTGCTCAGAAGTGTTGCGGGTGGTTTCCGGCCGTTGATGTTTAGACTGTTGTGCTTGTTGGCTTAGAGCAGCTCTTTTCTTTCCACGAGTAGGTGGTGATCGCGTTGAAATAGCTTTCCTTGGTGCCATTCCTGCAATAAAACAGTGTGTGAGTGGTGGGCATAGCATAAAAAGCATATGGAGGAAAACTAACATAGATAAACAATTTATGCGATGGGTTCTGCGGTCGCATATCCACTATGCGGACCGCAAACCCATCGCAAAATTTCACACCCCAGACTGAAGGAAATATGCGATCGCAAAAACTACCTCACAGGGATCGCATAATTGCACACACGAAAGGCAGTTTATCTGATTTTGTTTGCGGTAGCTATGCGGTCCGTAAAACACTTTTCCGATCGCATAAGCTGTCACATAATTTCAATTCACTAGGCCTTCTAGGGTTTTGTTTGCGACAACTTTGCGGACCACAAACCAATTATTCAAGCCGCAAAGATCATCTTCTTCGGTCAACAATGGCCAAGCCTCCCACCTACACAATTCCTAACACTCACAGGCAAAAATTTAACCACCAATCTCCCACATATGTACCCACCGCACGTGTTTGAGAACAAAAACGAGATATGGAGTTCAAATGATGGACATTATGCAATGAATCCACAAGAAAGAGGGGAAAGGGTCATATACCATATATCAGAGCAAGACGGAGATGAAATCTGAGTTATGAGTGAGGTAAATTCCTTAATTCTGATCCTTGATATGTGATCTGTGTGCGTGATTAAAATGTTTTTGGCTTTTCTTTCGTTTCTTTTGTTTTTGTGTTTTTGATTTTATGAGAGTTGTTATGTGTTGGTGTGTGAGTGGGATTAACAGTATACGAAGGGTTAGGGAGTTATACCTGGATGTTTTGCGGTGGGCAAGTGGTCGCATAACTCATTATGCGGTTGCATATGTGTTATGCGATGATTTTTAAAGCTGGGTTATTTACCTCCATTATGCGATGCATTCTGCGGTCGCATAATTGCGATCCGGAGCGCATAACTTGAACCATTACCGCAATTTGCAGACCTAAATTTCCCAAATTCTCTGACCGTGTCTGCGACCACTATGCGGTTCGCAAAGTCATTATGGGACCGCATAATTGCCGCAAACCCCTGATTCACTTTTTTTTTCAATTGCCTTAGTCCTTGCACCCTGTTTCTTGGTATCATGGGATACCTGCACTCTAATACACACGTCAACCTATTCAACACTAACAACTAACACAACATGTTACCCCACATGGGTTGCCTCCCAAGAAGCGCTTGATTTAACGTCGCGACATGACGATGTTGGTCCCTTTTGGGCTACTCAGTGGTGGGGGTTGGACTATCCTTGAGAGCAATTGCTCTACCAAGTGCTTGTCTCTTGTTTTACCGAGGTAATTCTTAACCCGTTGGCCATTTACTTTGAAAGTTTGAAGTTCGTCCTCCGACTCTAATTCAATAGCACCATAAGGGGACACATTCACAATTTTGAACGGGCTAGATCATTTGGATTTGAGTTTGCCCGAAAATAACTTGAGTCTCGAGTTGAAGAGCAAGACCAAGTCACTAGATTTTAATTCCCACTTCAAGATCTTCTTATCATGAACAAACTTCATTCGCTCCTTATACATGGCTGCACTCTCATAGGCATGGAGACGGAATTCTTCCATTTCGTTGAATTGTGTCATTCTCAGATTAGCAGCTTCAGCCTAGCCAAGATTCAACCTTTTCAGAGCCCACATGGCTTTGTGTTCAAGCTCCACGGGCAAATGACACGCCTTACCAAAGACTAACTGGTACGGTGAGGTGCCAATAGGAGTCTTAAATGTTGTGCCATATGCCCACAACGCATCATCTAGCTTCCTTGAGCAATCGGTCCTGTTTGCATTGACATTTTTTGCTAGGATGTTTTTAATCTCCCTGTTGGAAACATCAACTTGACCACTCGACTGAGGATGATAAGGTGTGGCCACCTTGTGATTTACACCATACTTTTCGAGCAGCCCGGTGAAAGCCTTGTTGCAGAAATGAGAACCACCATCACTAAGGATGGCCCGGGGAGTACCAAACCACGTGAATATGTTATTCCTTAAGAATGCGGTCACACTCCTTGCCTTATTATTGGGCAAGGCGATTGCCTCAACCCACTTGGAGACATAGTCCACGCCCACTAAGATATATTTCATGCCATAAGAACTCACAAAGGGACCCATGAAATCAATCCCCCACACATCAAAGATCTCGACCTCCATTACAAAATTCATAGTCATCTCATGCCTTTTAGAGATTGATCCTTGCATTTGACATTGATCACAATCCTTGACCATTTGATTCACGTCATGGTAGATCGATGGCCAATAGTAGCCACATTCAAGCACTTTTGCGGCCGTCCGATTTCCTCCATGACGACCCCCAACCGGGGAGTCATGGCATGCCTTGAGAATTGGCATTACCTCATCTTCTGGAACACATCGCCGGATGATGTTGTCGGCACAAATACGAAACAAGAAGGGCTCCTCCCAATAGTATTCACTACACTCTCGCAAGAACTTTTTCTTTTGATATGTTTCCATTCCATCGGGGACAAGGTTGCTAACCAAATAGTTAGCAATATCGGCATACCAATGAGCGAATGTGTCAGACAATGCCAATATGTGCTCATCTGGAAAAGCATTATTGATGTCAAAGTTCTCTTTTGGACTCCCTGCTTCTTTAAGCCTAGATAGGTGATCCGCAACTTGGTGTTTTGTCCCTTTTTGATCCTTGACTTCAAAGTCAAACTCTTGCAACAAAAGGACCCATCAAATCAATCTTGGTTTGGCATCCTTCTTCGCCATAAGATAGCGAAGAGCAGCATGATCAGTGTAGACTATTACCTTGGATCCTAACAAATAGGCCTGAAACATTTCAAAAGCATAGACAATGGCAAGAAGTTCTTGATCGGTCACAGTATAATTCATTTGAGCACCATTGAGTGTCTTTCCTGCATAGTAGACAGGATGAAGGACTTTGTTATGCCGTTGATCAAGAACTTTCCCAAAAGCTACACCACTTGCATCACACATGAGTTCAAATGGAAGAGACCAATCCGGTGTGACAATAATAGGTGTCGTGGTGAGCTTTTCCTTCAATTCCTCAAATGCTTTGAGACACTTTTCATCAAATACGAATGTAGCATCATTTTCATGGAGCTTGCACATGGGGTTTGTAATTTTTGAGAAGTCCTTGATAAAACGCCTATAGAATCCGGCGTGCCCCAAAAAACTTCGGACACCCTTTACTGAAGTGGGTGGAGGAATCTTAGAAATGATTTCAATCTTTTCTCGGTCAACCTCTATGCCTTGTTTGGAAATTTTGTTGCCCAAAACAATGCCCTCATCCACCATAAAGTGGCACTTTTCCCAATTTAGTACAAGGTTTGTTTCTTCACATCTTTTGAGCACTTGTCTAAGGTTGTCAAGACAATTCTCAAAGGAATCACCCACTACAGAGAAGTCATCCATAAACACCTCTAGGAAATCTTCTACCATGTCCGAGAAAATTGACATCATGCACCGTTGGAAGGTAGCCGGAGCGTTGCATAGCCCAAATGGCATTCGGCTAAAAGCAAAAGTCTCATATGGGCATGTGAATGTTGTCTTCTACTGACCTTCCAATGCAATGTTGATTTGGTTATAGCCGGAATATCCATCCAAGAAGCAATAGAATGACCTTCCCGCTAGCCGATCAAGCATTTGATCAATAAAAGGCATAGGGAAATGGTCTTTGCAAGTGGCACTGTTGAGCTTCCGGTAGTCCATGAAAACTCTCCATCCGGTCACAGTCCTTGTTTGGATGAGCTCATTTTTCTCATTTTGGATCACGGTCATGCCTCCTTTATTTGGCACACATTGCACCGGGCTCACCCAAGAACTATCGGCAATGGGGTAGACTACCCCGGCGTCTAACCACTTGATGATTTCCTTCTTTACCACCTACTGCATCGACAAGTATAATCTTCTTTGGTGCTCCACACTAGGTTTGCTTCCTTGCTCCAATTGTATTTTGTGGTCACAAATTCCAGCGGGAATCCCTTGGATGTCCGCTATTGCCACCCAAATGGCTTGTCGATATTCCCTCAGGACATTCAATAAATGATCTACCTGCACATCATTCAACAAACACAAACCATTACCGGTAAAGTATCATTAGAGCCAAGAAATTTATACCTTAAGTGTGGTGGAAGTGGCTTGAGTTCAAGTTGCGGCGGCTCAATAATTGAAGGCTTTGTGGGGGGGAGTGGCTCTATTCTCTAAGTCAAGAGAAAGCTTCTTTGGTGCGTAAGTGTAGGACCCACATCCTTCTAATGCATTCATCGATTCCATCTACCCCTCCATGTTTTCACCATCAAAATTTACCAATATCGCCACCAAAGCCTCACATAGGCATTCTTCTTCCATCTTCATTTCACTTGTGTCCTCTACTTCATAAACAACATCAACAACTGAGATGCCTTCATATGCATGTGGCAGCTTCATACCTTTACTTGCTTGGAAGGTGAACTCTTCATCATTAATTCAGAACTTGATTTCATTTCGTTCCAAATCCATAAGTTCTCGTCCGGTAGCAAGGAATGGCCTCCCTAAGATGATATGGACTTCTTTCTCAATGAAAAGTCAAGGATCACAAAATCGGCCGGAAGGAGGAACTTTCCCACTTTCACTAGGACATCATCAACAGTTCCCACTGGTCTTTTGATTGAACGATAGGCCATTTTCAACCTCATGCTTGTAGGTCTCGGCATGCTTAACCGCGCTTGCTTGTAAATAGCAAGAGGCATCAAGTTAATGCTAGCCCCGTTGTCACATAGAGCCCTTGAAAAATCTTGCAAGCCAATAGTGCATGGAATGGTGAATGCTCCCGGGTTTTCTTCTTTTCAACGGTGGTTGTTGCAACAATGGAGCTAACCCGGTGAGTCACATAACCACTTCATTCTTGGTATTTCTTTTCTTGGTTATCAAGTCCTTTAAGTATTTAGCAAAACCCGGCATCTCTTGAAAGGCTTCCACAAATGGTATGTTCACCGACAATTGCTTGAGAATGTCATAAAATTTCTCGAATTTGCTATCATCAACCCTCCTAGCAAGTCTTTGAGGAAACGGAGGGGAAGGTCTAGGAATTGGTGCTAGAGCTTTTGGTGCCTCTTTCACCTTTTTCTTTACCTTTTCATGATTTGCTTCTTGGACTTTCACTTCTTTTGGGAGCTTTTCAACTTCAACAACAATCGACACTTCAACTTGTGCCTCAACCTCTTGCTCAAGATCATCTACTCCAATAATTTGTTCATTTTCTCCTTGAAGTACCTTCCCGCTTCGCGTGGTGA
Organism: Nicotiana tomentosiformis; assembly: GCF_000390325.3. Classification (NCBI taxonomy): domain Eukaryota; kingdom Viridiplantae; phylum Streptophyta; class Magnoliopsida; order Solanales; family Solanaceae; genus Nicotiana; species Nicotiana tomentosiformis. The sequence goes on from NC_090815.1 coordinate 36,305,867, forward strand.
TTACCATGTAATGAGAAGTTGGACCACTCCCATTACCTTTAGGGTTTTCAATTGTGTCACTTGGAAGTGTGCCCTTTAGCTTTGGATTTTTCTGTCTTGACAAATCTCTCATTTGCATTTTTAACTTTTGTATAGATGCAGTGTGTGACCCCACAAGTTCGGCCATGTTTTTCATTATAGTGTCGCCTCTTTCTTGATTTTGCAATATTCTTTCAAGCATGCCCTCCAACTTGGACTCACTTGAAGAACCTTCCTTATAATGCGAGGAGTTAGAGTATTGCCCCTTTGGTGTAACATAGGGGTTTGAACTCCGGTTTGCATAGTTGTTGTTTTTGCTCCAATTACCTTGACTTGATCTACCTTGATCATTGCGCCACTGTTGATGGCCTTGCCCTTATGGGTTAGGCCTCAATTGATTTTGTTGGCGATAACCACCTTGAGAATTATGGACATAGTTTGCTTCCTCGCACTCTTGATTCACCATGGGTTGCATATCTTCCACAACATTTACTTTCTTAGTCTGATTTTCCATGAATATCTTGGTCAACACATTAATGTTGGTGGCAAGCCAAGCAATCACTTGGTCTCTCTCTTGGTTCTCCTTAATCATGTTGGTCAGTGATGGAGTACCGTATGCACTTCCACCCGTGGTATCTTCCGAGTGCCAAGCTTGGTTGTGCTCGGCCATCTTGTCTAAAATTTGTGTAATCCTTGGGAATGTTTTGTCCATGAAAGGCCCATCCGCCACATTTTTTGCTATCGATTGGTTCAATGGATCCAAACCATGATTCGGCGACCTCACTAGGTATAGCTTGAAACGGTCCCATGCCTCATGTAAGTGTTCTCCTGGTAGTTGTTTGAAGAAGAAGATTTTATCTCTGAGCTCGGACTTCTTGCTTTGTGGGAACCATTTGGCTAAGAAAGCATGGACGAGTTCAGTCCAAGAGTGTATGGAATGAGGAGGTAGATTTTGGATCCATTTTCTCGCCTCTCTAGTTAATGAGTACTTGAATACCCGCAGTCTCAGGGCATCATCTGTCACATTGTTCTACTTATGAATCGCACACACACCCAAGAAGTTTCTAAGATGTTGTATTATATCATCATCAGTGTAATTTCTGAATAATCCTTCCGCCTTAAGCATTAAGATTAAACCATGTTCCACTTTGAAGGTAGCAGCATCAACTCACGGAGGGACAATGGCATTTGTAGCCTCAATGTATTCCTCGATATCCACAAAAATATTCTCTTCTTCCTCATACTCTGCCATGTTTACCTAGCACACCAATCAAAGCAATCAAAGTGTGATGGAATAGAAAAAGATGTAAAGTAAAGCACACTCTAATTAGTAATTTCAAAACCGTATTCCCCGACAACGACGCCAAAATTTGATACGCTCAAATTACACCTTAATAAATAGTGTAAAGAGGTCTATGTCAAATATAATAACCCAACTAGGTTGGGGTCGAATCCCACAGGGAATATGTGTGAAAAGGTTACTTGAGTATTGTGAAACTTGACTTAAATCGTAATTCTATTCCGTTAGCTAAAAAGAGTGTTGTAATTGAGTGAAATGAAGACAAGTATAATATTGTGAGATTGTAATTAATTTGATTAAAGAAACTAAGGTTGCGTCCCCTTCATTGGAATGTAATGCTATCGGTGTTAATATGATATATTTCTAATGAGAGATCCTCTGATATGCAAATGATTTCTAACTCACTACTCAATATTTTCTAATAGCTGAGTAGTATTTCCTCTTAATGATTTTTCCAAATATAAAAGAGTTGCAATTAAGAATAATCAATATATACCAACTAGAATCCACTTATTCCTAGGCGATTCTAGTAAACAAGGTTTAAAGCCTTGAGTTTTTGATATTCACTCCTACCAAACCCTAACCCACTTTTCCAAGTAAAGAAAGAGTAAAATGGTATTTGTTAATGTTTGCATCCACCAACAATAAATGAAGAATGAGAAGTTAATAAATATCAGCCAACCATTATATATATATATATATATATATATATATATATATATATATATATATATATATATATATATATATATATATATATATATAGTCAATGGTAAACACTTATTAACATTACACCCATTTAGGGTCCACAACCTTAGTATTTAAGACTAGCCACTCATACTAAAATACAAAGGTAAAACAATAATTAAAGTCATAAAGCTAATAAAAGTGCAAGAATCTTTCTTCTAAAGCTTCCAAAACAATGGAATATTCAATGCCTTCAATTGTAGTCTCTTTTTCAGCCCAACTGACCCACAAAATCCCTAATAAATTTATTTATAGTGGACTAAAAGTCGGAGCCAAAATTTGACAAAAATTAACCCTGCAGAGCATTTATGCGACCGCATACTGGTCGCAGATCACGTATGCAGTCCGCATATTCTTCGAAATCATCGCATAATCTCATGTCTCCAATCCCACCTCCTGACCGCATTACAATTATGCGGTCCGCATATCCATTATGCGACCGCATATTCCTCCGTAGAAGTGCTTCTCAGCTTTCTTGATTTCAGTTATGCGATCACTATGCAGTCCGCATAATCGTTATGCGACCGCATAATGGATCGCATTTTCTCCTCTTCAGTTAACCAAAAATCTGCTTCAGTCTGCGATGGTTATGCGGTCTGCATATGTTTTATGTGACCGCATACTTGTATCATTTCTGCCCTTTTGTCGCTTTTTGACTTCTTTTCCATGTTTTTCGGTCCTCAAGCCTCATGCACTACAAAACATCAAAACTTCATAATAATTAACTAAAAAGGCATTGAAAGATGAGCTAAAGTCTTGTATAATTGGTATCAAATATGCCGAAATTCTACGAAACATCAGGGCATAGTGATGCATTTTACACTGGCTATCTGGAAAGAAAAATGAAGTATCTTATTTATTGTTGGCAGGAGTTTTGGGAAAAATTTCTGTTTTCAAACTTACTCATATTTTTGGCAACTTCGGTAAATGACTTGGGTTTTCACTGATATACTTAAAAGGCAGAACTATTTTCAGAAATCATGATTAAGCTGAGCATTTTATCTCTGAGTTACTTCTTTTATTACTTGCTTTACGTTGTTATGGATTGTTCTTGGCTATTGGTGTTGGACCCGACCTTTGTTCCAGCTCGTCACTATTTTCAACCTAAGGTTAGGTTTGTTATTTATTGAGTACATGGGATTGGTTATACTCATACTACACTTCTGCACCTTGCGTGCAGATGTTGGTTGCTGATGTTGTTGTGATCGACGGGAGATGGAATTGAAGACGTACTTGCGTTTCGGTTGTAGCTTCCTCTTGTTCAAGGTAGCCTTAGATTTATAAAAATTTGTTTATGTAAATTTCGAATAGATAATGTATTTATTTTATACCAGCATTGTAAATTCTAATCTTAGAAGCTCATGATTTGTACTACCAGTCCTTGGGGAGTGTATTAGAGGTAGTTAAATATTAATTTAGTTGGATAGTTATTAATTGGCTTACCTGACAGGTTGGGTTAGGTGCCATCATGACTGGGTGGATTTTGAGTCGAGACTATTTGTATGTGACGAGAAGAATTTTTCTTGGGATGTGAAAGGACTATGGATGCTTGATTTCTGTCTTGATGTGTTTTACAGTCTTGAGTTTTGAGTGTATTGAGGGATCTTTCAATTGTACATTTGTGGAATAAAGTAGATTCTTATGTCTTGTTGATGAGTTTAGACTCGGGAGGGTTAAGTGAATACATAGTGGTTTTGACTGTGATAGAGTCATCGAGAGATGCCAGTTTGAGGCTAAGCATGTGGGTTATCTCCTGCGGGGTGGTCTACGGGTGTGTGATCCCCGTGCTGTTTCTGTGGAGAGTTTTTCTTCTACCAATTGGTTATATATGTTGCAATTGAGTTTGGATCGCTTGAAAAAGTTCGCATTACTGTCACGAGGGTGAATATGCACGTAGCAGATAATTTGAGGTATTTTATGACTAGCATTACATGAGCTTATAAAGGATTTAGTTGAATTACAGTGCGAGATCATGGCAGTTATGGAGTGAGGGTATTGTGAGTTATTGGATGTTATGTTCTATGCCTTCGAGCCAAGTGGGAGTCTACTGCAAACGATCAGATTGCATGGTCATATGTTATATTAGTTTTGGCCTGAGGCATATTTGTGGATCAGTTATGACTTGAAGGGGACTGACTTTGAGGTTAGTGCGGGGAAGGAAATTGCGGGGTGCATGATGTACTATATTTTATAGGCTTATGGAAATCTTGGAACAATTTGGCTTTGTTATTCATGGTGGATGTAATGTGCAAGGAAAATAGATTCACTTGGTTACTTAACGGTGTGTGATATTGGAGCACAAGTCGATCGGCTCGTATTAGCGATGCATTGGAGATTAGAGAAGAGTGGATGACTCCTGAGAAGGTTCTAATGAGTTCAAGATTCATATATGGTATTTGAGGTTTTCTCTGATTTGTAAATGGCTAAGATTTGAGATTTGCATTGGTTGGTGCGGAATATTTCAGCATCAGAGAGGTTTGAGGAATAGTTTCAAATTCACAAAAGGTCTCTTCAGAATAGGTATCTTGGTTGTGGTTCTGTTGGGCTCTTAGGAGGGAATACAGTGGCTTATGGGTCTTAAGACGACGTTGTTTAATGCTAGGATCTCTTAGGGTGAGCTTTGGTATAAGGATCGCAGTGTACTGGTAAGGAGAAGTGTTTACTTGAAGGCAAGTCGAGAGGAACTGGAAGAAATAGGTTAGCTTGGTAGTGCTTTGGATCAGCATAGTAATAAAAGTGATCGGTTCTTTTTGTAGGCTTTACAGGTGTTTTGCGACCCTACTATTGGATTTCGTGACCTGCGTGACTTAGTTAAGTTTCAGGGATTCAGTTTTGTTGGCTTGGTTATGTGCAAATAGGTTTCGAGGACTTCTTGATGGTCTTGAAAACAACTTGTGACGGATGTCCTCTACAGGTATGAGGAATATGTTGCATGTTGTGATTTTTCTCCTGGATAGGGTCAAGCGGAAAGTTCATGGTTGATGAGGTGTCTATCCTACTTGTGATTCATAGTGGATAATGAGATTATCGTGTATTTATATGATGGCATGGCAGATGCGGTGTATCTTTTGGGATTGCGATTTGCATGTACAAGGTTGTGGTTCTGTTTCGAGGGAAATATCATGAGTTCTAGACAGCTTGGGCAATTTAATATGTTTAGAAGAATGTCGGCACCATCTAGTATCACCTGAGAAGGGTGTGCATTTTTGAAAGCGCATTGTGTTCTAACTTGCAAATGCTTGACTAGTATTATAGCAATTGCCTGGTTGTTGACTACTGATGTTCAAATTTTCCTACGTGGCACGGAAGAATTATGGGAGTATTTCTCGTGAGATAATTGTGTATGAGGGATGAACCAATTATTTGAGTGGTCGAGTTGAGATCGGATATGGAGATTCTTGTATTCTTGAGATTTGGAGACTGAGAGTTCTTAGAGGCAGACTACTCCTCGGTTGTGGACTATGAAGATATGGCAAGAGTTAGACAGCCGATGGTATGTGTTATTGATAGGTTAATGTGGATCTTTGGAAGATTATTTACCTATTTCGGGAAGATCGGAATTGATTTGGGGGCCCATTTGTAGGCCTAATGAGAATGTGTATTTTACGTCAGATCGAGTTTGTTTACTCAACCTGGCTATTATTGGGGGGTGTCATCGGTAAGAGTTGATATTATTTATGTTCTAATATGTTCCATGTGTTACTCTCATATGCTATGGTGGGTTGTGAGGTTGTTAACTATTCACACACATAATGCGGTTCTGTTTGGGCCTTGTTATGAAATTCAAGCAATATGGTTTTTGGGGTGTTGAATGATTTAGTGTGTCTTGGTTATGGCTTTCGTGTCTGTGGTATATTTTTCTATCCGTTTCTCCATGATTATGGCCAGGCGCTTCGCGTTCTTGCTATTGATATACACGTGTTTGGTGAGTATAAGAATTTGTGTAATTGGTAATCCATATAGACCGGTATGTTTGGATTGGGTACATGCCACAATAGAGTTATGTTGGGATATGATCCTTCATGCTTATTTCGTGTATTTTGTTTATTCTCTATAAGATGGGTTCATAGCATTGTGCTTTGTGGTGGTATCTGTTGAGCTTGCAAGACGGTTCTCTCATTTGGTTCACCTTCCATTATTTGTTACATTTGAGTTATTGCTGGTTTGGTGCACGGATTGCATCGTATGTACCTATAGGTGTCATTGGTGCGGCCTATCAGTCGAGTAGCTTGTACTGGATGAAATGATATTTTTAGACCTAGAATTTGAGCCATTAGATTTGGTTAAGGCATGTTTGGATGAGTAATGTCACTAGTAAGCTTAGAATTTGATGGTTCTTGGTGGGCGTGAGAGCCCTACGACTTGTTGATATGATGAGTGGTTATGAGTTTCTACATAATTTATTCATTCTTAGCAGTGTACGAAGGTTCAGAACAAGGTTTTATTTTATATGAGGCATGTCACCGCTACCGAGTTTATTAATAAACAGCTATTGTAGTCAGGAATTATTGCTATGAGTATTTGAGTTATGTGGTATATCATGTGATTATATCTTGGAATATGGTTATGACTTGATACAGTTTGTTTAGACTTATATAGTGTACATATGCAAGAATCGAGTCTTATAATGAATTCCCGATGTTGGAGATTAGGTTCTAAAGTTTGTGAACTAAGGTTGAAGTAAGAATCTTCGGCAAGGTGGTGTTGACGGTCTTATATAGATTGAGGCGATGTGGCATCACCCATGGGTATGTGTATGATGAGTTTATACAGTGATTTGATGGCTCTGGAATGACTCATGGGAACATATGTTTAAGTGGGAGAGAATGTAATGACCTGACCGGTCGTCTAGCACATTTTCCTTCTGTTCGGTGGTTTGAGGCCTTGAGTAGCTTCATGTGATGTATTATGGCTTGCGTGTATGGTCGGTTTTGGTTTTTGAGTGGTTAAGGATTTATTTGGAAGAATGATTCTCAATTTGACCAAGTTTGACTTTTGTGTATTTTACCTCGAAACGGAGTTTTGATGGTTCCGTTAGGTCCTGATGGTGATTTCGGACTTAGGCGTATGCTCAAATTCGTATTTGGATATTTCTAGAAGCTCTATTTGGCGAAAGTTGGCAATTTGAAGGGTTGAAACATTCATAAGTTTGACTAAAGATAACTTCCATTTTATCTTTTTCTAATTGTTGTTCTAGGAATTAGAACAGGTTTGTTATGTCATTTGAAACTTTTGTACCAGATTTGAGGTGATTTCGAGTTGTTTAGATGTGTTCGACATAAGTTTGGAATTTGAAAATTTGAAATAGCCCACTAGAATGAATTGAGATGCGATTCATGGTTTTGATGTTATCATGTGTGGTTTGGGCCCTCGATTAGGTTTGTGTCATATTTTGGGATGGGTTGGTGTGATTGGACGGGGTCCCAGGGTCCTCGAGATACTTTCGGACGGGTTTTGGACCACTTGGGGTCATGTTGGATAATGCTGGTTTTGGCAGGGATACGGTGTGGTCGCACTTGTGAAAATGTGGGCGCAGGTGCATAGACACAGATGGGGAATTTGAGGTGCAGAAGCACAATTTTGGGCGAGGCTGGTTTGTCCTCAAGTGTGGTTTCCTGTGGATAGAAGCGCACTATTTGTCACAGAAGCGACTGGAACTGAGGTGAGGCATCTCGCAGAAGTGAGGTCTTGGTCGCATATGCAGCTCCACATAAGCGGATATTTTACTCGCAGATGTGACATTCCTGGCAGCATGTTATATTCGAAGGGTTTGGCCTTTTTATCACATTTAGAGATTGGGATCTCAGATTTGGGCGATTTTTGAAACTTGTATAGTTGGACTCGTATTCTAATGGATTGTCAAAATGTGTGAGTTTTGTGGGGTTCCGAGTTACGGGTCTGGGTTGATATTTCGGTTGACTTTGAGCATTTGATTAAATATTCAACCTTTATCATTTGAATTTGATTCCTATGGCATTATTTGATGTGTTTAAGTTCCTTTAGGCTATATTCGAGCCATTCAGAGGTCGATTTGCACGGGGAGGGGGGAGGTGTTTCTAAAGTGTTGTTTTATCTTGCGTGAGGTAAGTATCTTACCTAAATTCTATTGAGGCACTAGTTGCCTGGGTTATTAGTGATATCTACATGCTATGGGTGGCGTACATGTGAGTGTTTGAGCCCATGTGCATGCACCGAGGTACTATCCTTGCTCGGGGTAGTGCTTAAACTACGATACTCCTTGAATTGATTGTTAAGCCTCATGTTGTTATGTTTCTTATGTTTGTACCCCTTTGTGAGCTATTTGAAATTGTGTTCGAGGTTACATATTGGTTAATCTCCTGATTAAACCTGATAATTTTACTTTCATGATGTAATTCCCTGATTTGGGCTATGGTAGCACACTTCGCACATGCATAAACCTTAGCATGACACTTATACCAGTCTCTAAGTATGAAATTAATATCCATTATTCAAGTACATGTAATCGTTTATAGCTGCCTTCTGTGTGATATGGATTGGACTGGTAGCATGTGAGTTGTTTGTGCGATTGTGAATATTGGCACATGAGTTGTATGTGCGATTGATATTATTGGCACATGAGTTTTCTGTGCGATTGAGTTATGATAGCACATGAGTTGTGCGTGCGGATCCGAGATATTATTATTATTATTGGCACTTTGGTTGATTCGTGCGGTTGATATTATTGACACGTGAGTTGTCCATGTGGTTGAGATATTATTGGCACGTGAGTTATCCGTGCAACGTGTTGATAAGGATCAATCCCCCTAGGGTCCTCCTCTCATGTTTCTCTCTTAATGGTGTACACGAGGTATGAGGAAAAACAGGTTAGTGTTTGATTTGGTTATTGCATTTCTTCTCTACTTGTAATTTACTTGGATGTATACATGATTTCGCTACATCTCTTCTCTATTTGCTAGCTCCGTAATGTATACATGTCTTTATGCATATCTTCTCTATATTCCACCTTACTTAATGAGATGAGACGCGGTACATATCTTCTCTCTATGTGAATTTGTATGACTTGACTTGTTTAATCATGCATATATTATCTATATGCAAGTTTGATTATTTAATGATATTGGACGCATATCTTCTCTATATGCTGGATTGTTAACTGTAAAGGAGCATGTTACGTTATCTTTGGGTACCGAGAAGGCTTTATCTATGATTTATGACTTGATAATATTTTTGTTGTATACCTGTGAGTTGTATGAACTGAACAGGTTATTAGCGAGTATCATTAATAATTTTTGTCACTATTACCTCGCCAAGGTTAGTTATGATCCTTGCTAAGTATATGGGATCTGTTGTACTCATACTACACTTCTACACCTTGCGTGCAGATTTTGGAGCCGAGCTATTATAGATGATGGGAGCTAGCAATGATGTTATACCCGCACTCCGGTTATTTCTACCACTTGTTCTTTGTAGTTTAGGAATTGTATTTCTGTTCATGTATATTCCAAATAGATGTTCTATTTATTTTCGTACCAGCTTTAAAACTCAAATCTTAGTGGCTCATGACTTGTACTACTAATCGTTGGGATATTGTATGGAAATTTAACTATTTCACTTATTGATTAGTTATTAGTTTTCATTAGAACTACGTAACTGTTGTTTGTCTTACCTAGCGGGGTGGATTAGGTGTCATCACGACTAGGTGGATTTTGCATAGTGACAATACCAAGGTTGTGATGGCGCTTAACCTGCTTGCTAGGCAAGCCAACACTCAACAACCACAACATGATTCAACTATTAAGCCTTTAACTGATTCGTGATATAAATAAGAAAGCGAAAATAAGTCTCAAATATCAAAAATATAAATACATGAATCCCATACAGGATCTAAATACGACCACATTGTCTCACATACTTTCCCAAAATCGGGTATCACAATATCTTCACGAAAATCTAACAAGAATATATAGTCTCAATTGATAAACGACATCTATCTGAAAATGAATATACATAGACAAATATAAATGAGTAGGGAAGGGGGACTCCATGTGCTGCGGATCATATCAAATAAAGTGGCTCAACACAAAGTCTCCAATGGTTAGTCCTACTCATCTCAATGGGTACTGCTAATACCAACCTCAGAATCTGTACAAAAATATACAAAAGTGTAGTACGAGGGATAGACACTTAAACCCACTAATATCTCAATAAGCATATGAAATCATAATTAGAACATAGAATAAAAGTATGATACCATCAATCAAGTACACCAATAGAAACACAGTAAATCTGGAATTTAGATATGCTTTTCAAACATGAGATAGAATACAATATCAGTTATCTCAACTCTTTTCATAATCATGATATGAATCAGCCAACATTCGTATATATACATGAGATCCACTGCACGAGTCTAAAATATAAATAACAGCCACTTCATGAATCTAAGTTATCGATGCATGCTCATGATCTAATATCAAATATAAATAAGTGTCACTATATGAGTCTAAGATACCAATTCATGTTCATAATTCAATATCAATAAAATATATATAAGAGCCATTGCATGAGTCTAACAATGTCCTTGGTGCCAAAATTCTCAACTTTTCTCAATATCTAACTTTCCAATTTATTAAATATGTCTATGAACGATATGATAAAGACACTAGAACAAAACAATAAAAATGCGGATAAATATTATATGCATAAGGAATGTCTATATCTAATCATATTTCATAACAACTCAATATGCTTATTTAATGTTTTTAAATCAGATCATGGCATCAATAAAAGTAAGACAAATAGCCTATAAATTATAAAACAAGTAAGGCAATAGTATGACTACGGCTAAATTAGAAAACTCAACAAGGTGAAAAAAGTCTGTCGTGTCCAAATTCACAAGTCATAGTCCTAGCATGGCTTCTAATCATGATTTAGATTCATTACGTAGTCATAGAATCAAAGAAATATGGTTAAACAATTCATAAAAGTCCAAATTAAGCATATCATATCCCAACTCTTATCGACTAAGGTCATAACCTAGCTATGCATATACGTTCATCATCCTGTAAATATGTGGCATCTAAATCATGTAACAAATAGTAAATAGATCACCTATGGGGAGAATTTCTTCTACAAGGATAGACTAGAGACTTACCTTCTCCTGGCAAGCTTTAATCAACAACAATTGTGTTTCCTTTCAAATTTAATACCAAATGACTCAAATCTAGTCAAACATTACTCAAATGAGTCAATACAAGCTTTAGGGATTGATTTTATATCAAAAATGTCACGATCCCAAAACCCCCCTAAAGGATCGTGATGATACCTAGTTTCTTAAACTAGGTAAGTCGGTTACTTCCAACAAATAAACAAATTAACATGATATTTTTAAAGCAGAGTTTAATATAAATACTAAAATAAAGGTGATACAATCCTACGCAACAATAATTACAATAATCCTCTCAAGCATACGTAGTATAGAGTCACGAACTCTACTAAATACATAAAAATAACTCAAAATACAATATTGTTCGGATAGAGAATTGACAGTGATAATGTAAGGAAAGGACTCCAAGGAACTGCGACAATCAGACAGCTCTACCTTGAATCCTCACTGTAATATCCCGTCTGGTCATATTAAGCTTTAAGGTTCCATTTAGCTTTAAGCTTTAATCCCGACGTGCGGCTGTGTTTTGTATTACCTCTTATTAAAATAAGAGCATTTACCTAATTACTATAAAAGCAATAAAGGAAGAAAAAAAAAGAGTACAAGTGGGCCTTAGCCCATCAGAAACGTAAATAGCATCAGGGGAAGGGAAATAAGCTAAAGCGATTTGGGGAAAGAGTTTTAACCAGCTACTCCTAAGAACAAAACTAATGTGAGACTTGTGCCTCTCTTTCGAGTGAAGGAGCACGAGGAGTACTCAACGCAGATTCATACAGAGGATGGGAAAAAAAATTAGAAAAAAAAGAAGAAGAGAAGAACAATAGGAAGAAAGAAGAGAAGAACCAAAGATTTAAACTTCGTTAGAAGCTATGAAGATCATCTCTTCAAGAAGCTTTCATAAGCCTTTTCTTGCAATTAGAGGAGACGTGATTGAACGGAGATTGGAAAAAAGGAATTTTGGCAGCAAGAATTTGAAAATAAAGGAAACAAGGAAATTCTTGGCTCTTCTTCAGTAACGCCTCACGCAGGGAAACAAATATATAAAGAATCAAACTTTGAAAGGTAGTTCTCTAACTCATGACCATGAATTTGACTTTTATATAATATGGTTAAGCTAAATTATGAATTAGTTGAATTTCTCATAGCATGGTTAAATAAAATTTGACGAATTAAGTTTCAAATATGAACCCCGAGGGTTTAGTATTCTAATCTAGTTATGAATTAGCATGCACAAGGAAATTAACACGAGCCCGATATGATGTGATTATAGATTGATTGAAAGAATTCTCATGGACAAGAATACAGTGAGTAGTAATCTTATCGTAATTTGTATTTTCATAAGTTACATGATTTATACATGATTTTTAATATGAATATGTTACTGATTATTTTGAGTTGCATGTGGGACAAACCTTTTCCTCGATATGATACCGAAATAGTTATTTGAGATGATTACCGTAATTTTGAATATTCCTATTGTCACTAGATCTGTTTTACCGTTACTTGAATTTACTGTTATCGAAATGAAATTAAATGATTTGATAAGAACCGAAATGCCCTATATTATTTTAAAATATTTTTCTACGAGTATATACGGATTACATAGACAAGTATAAATGAGAGTAGAAATTGAAGGATCCCGTAGCTAACAGCAGGTTCGTTAGACCTGGTGCACCTTGTAATTACCGATTACTGTTACGGTCCTCGCTAGCAGGAAGGTAGAACTAGAATACTGTTACTGATTTCCCTCGAGTAGGGACTACTGTTATATTTGACTTCTTGCGAAGAAATCCAAAGTTATACTGATTACATGATCCATTCATTGAAACCTCCCAAATATAAAGATTTTCTATGAAACATTGCTTACCGAGTTTATTACCGAATTGTTCAATTGATTCCTGTTACAAGAAACACATGATGAGACTGATTATTATTTATTGTTTCTAAAAGGGCATTCTTATGATATTTTCTCTATACTATACTACCATATTTTCTAACTTGTCCCCATTAAAAACGGTTGTGGTTAAGTATTATTACTCACTGAGCTAGAGACTCACTCCCCACTATTGTTGTTACAGAGACAACAGTAGATGCAGGCAAGGATTCCGTTAATTATAGTACACGGGTTGACAATTTCTGGTGAGCCCCGCATTTATTCGCGTGGGCAAAGATTGTTATTTATTTGTTATAGTCTGTTTCTCGAAACTCTTAGAATCGCTCTATAGTCATTTTTATTAGTGTCATGAGTATTCATTCGTTATATTAGATTAGTTATTAGTATTGCACTTTCTTTCCATATTATTTTTAGATGGGTTTAGTATTATAATGTTGGTAAGGTTGGTAATGTTGGTGAAAACTCATTATTTTTGTTAGTTGATGAAGATTATGACAGGTTTAGGTGAATATTGGTTGACTGTTATTTGTTTATGAGACAGGAAAGAGTTTGGATCGTCCTAAAATAGGGGAAAACTCTGTCCGAGTTTCTGTAAAATACCGATGAGGCTTTCTTGGGGGCAGTTACTCCCAAGCGCCGATCATGATCCTAAATCGGGTCGTGACAGAGTTGGTATCGGAGCCCTAAGTTATTCATGTGACTAATGGAGCATACGTCGGTAGTAGAATATCAATTACGGTTATGTAGTCGGCCATTCCCATAATCGTGATTCTGCAAGGGCGTGATAGGATGTGTCTTGCCTTTCTTTCTTATTCTTCCGTGCGTGTGTGGCGATTAGGGTCAAATAACTGTATCTGTCACCGTTATCCTTTTCCTATATTACTCAGATTAATCACCCGATAATAGAATTTGGTTAGAGGTCAAAGACATCAAATGTTGCCACTAGATAGGTAATCGTCTCCTAACAACGAAAAGTGACAAAAGTAGTAGACAAGGCCAATTTTTCCATAGTGAGAGTCTTACCATTAAGATGTGTAATAGAGTCTATTCTTGAATTAGTATGAGTCCACCACTATAGCACCAGGAGAGTACCATTACAAAAGTACTTACCTTTATGCAAGGTAAATTGAGGTTTTGAAGGATATATTGGATAGACGATAGAAGAATGTGCAACAACAAAGGGCTCTAGAAGCCTAATGCATTTAGACTAAATTGGGAACCAAGATACTTCACTAATAGAGTCCCTAAATTTGAAGCCACTAAGTTTACCATTTTCTGTTAATGTAGAGGATCCTCAGAGGTTCTTGATGATATACTTAAAGCATTATGAGCTCCATAATATTCCAGCGAGATGCCTATTGATCTAGCAACTTCTCGATTGGAGTATATGACGAATATATGGAATGGAAACATTTTCTTAGGGACACGGTTAGGAGTGACACAAATGACTTAGAAATAAGTTTAGTAAACTTTTAATGATTCGTTCCTTCTCGATAGTCGAAAGTGCAAACTTAATAGGTACTTAAGAAATTAATTCAGACGATGGATGTACTGACGTGTGACACCAGACTTTATCAGTTAGCTAGGTACGTGATGCCTTAGGTTTAGTGGCTTGTCTAATAGTTGGTTAACCATTTAAACAAGGCAATACTCTCACATACGAAGACTCTGGCCTATTATGTGGAAGTTGAATTTAGTAGGAAAAATAAAATTAAGAACTGGATATGATTGTCATGCAAATAAGAATTTATTTAAGAAGGTAAAGACTAGAAAATCTCGCTTGTGAATTTATTTTTCTTATATGGGACGAAGAATTAGATAAATAACATCCTGAGATATTATGAGATCCTTTAATAATTGCTAACATCCTGATATATTATGAGATCCTTTAATAATTGCTACATTTATGAAGAATCTCGTATAGTTGAAACTTTGTATTAAGCTTATTTTTATTCAAGTTGAGAGAGAATACCCTATCTTTCCCAATTGTACTTGACCTTGTTAATTTTGACGTGATTATATGTGTGATTGGTAATTATCTTATTATATTACTTTTTATTATCATGCATAGGTAGTTAGATACATATCTAGCAAACCTAATTGTAAAAAAAAATAAAATAAAGAATCATATCCGAGTGATAGTCGAGGTTATATCATTTAAGAAGGCTCTACAATTATTGAATAAGAGTGGTTATGGTCTCGTAACTTACCTAAACAGATCCAAGATATATGAAATTTAGTTTGAAAAAAAAAGGTATAATAGTGAGAGATTGTCTAATGTATTCCTAAGGATTTACCAGGACTACCTCCAATATGAGAAATAGACTTCGGTATTGATTTGACACCTGACACGTGAACCATATCATATGGCACCAACGAGTCGAGAGAGCTAATGAAAAATTGCGAGACCTACTAGATACGAGTTTATAATATCGAGTGTTGCGCCATTGGGTACACCAATATGTTTGAGAAAAAAACAATTAAGGGGATAAGTCCTTAAGAATGTGCATCAACTATAGATAATTAAATAAGATAACACTACGTAATAAATACCCATTGTCTTGTATAGATAACTTGTTTGATCACATACAATGAGCCATTGATCTTTAGTCTAGTCATCATCAGTTTAGAATAAGAAAGGGAGATATTTCGATGTTTGCCTCTAGTACCCTGTCCAAACATTATGAGTTACTTGTGATGGCTTTTAGATTGACTAATGCTCCAACTGCATTGATGTATGTAATGGATATGGTGTTCAAAATTGTTTCTGGAAAAAAAACATTTCATAGTTTTTACTTACTATATTCTAGTATATTCTCGTAGCCAGGAAGAGCACGAGAATCACTTGAAAAATATATTAAAGATGCTCCGGAAAATCAATTTTTTTTTACCAAGTTCTTCAATTGAAAATTTTAGCTAGACTCGGTGGTATTCATAGGACACATGGTATCTAAGGATGAAAAGATGGTAGATTCTGAGAAGATAGAAGCAATTCATAAATTGCCAAGACCCATTTCTCCTATAGAGATTGACTTTTTCTTTTGTGGCTTGCCAGGATACTATAGGCATTTGTGTAGGATTTCTCTATAATAGCACCACCGCTCACCAAGTTAACATAGAAAATCACTAAATTTCAGTAGGAGGAATGTACAACGAGATTCCAGAAGCCCAAGGCATGTTTAACAATCACACCAATGTTAGCCTTATTCCAATAGGCTCTAGAGGATTTATGATGTTTTGTGATACTTCAAAGGTAGGATTAGAATGTATTCTCATGCAAATGATCATGTTATAGCTTATGTTTTAAGACATTTGAGAAGCACAGAAAACTATCATACTCACGATTTGGAGTTGATTGCAGTGATTTTGGCATTAAAGGTGTTAGGCATTACTAATACTGGGAAATTTGTGATATTTATACTGACCATAAGAGCTTGAAGTATATCTTTCAACAGAGAGATCTCAATCTTCGGCATCTCAGTGGATGGAATTGCTCAATGACTATGGTTTTTTTTTCTTTTTTTTTTTTCCATTTGGTATCATCATAGAAAGCCTAATGCTGTGACTGATTCATTGAGCCAAAAAAAAATCTATTGCCAGTTTGGCACATAAATTCTGCCAAAAGACCTTTGACTAAAGATATGTAGAGACTAAAGTGTACATGTATTAAATTTAGTAATGGAGAATTTAGAGATATTGTTGGCTTATATTAAAGCTAAGACTTCACTAGTATAACATATTAAATTTACTAAATATGAAGATGAGCGATTATGTAAATATCGAGATGACGTCCTAACTAGAAAAAAAAAAAGGATATGACTATTTGATAGTCAAGGTATTCTTCGACTAGGTAACCGGTTATGTGTACCAAATATAGATGGGTTAATATGAATTATTCTTGAGGAGCTCACAACTCTAGATACAATGTACATTCGGGGTCCAATAAGATGTACCATGACTAGAAGAAAATTATAATTGTGAAAAGAAAGACAAGAAAACGATTTCTTTAAACTTGTTTTGACTATTTGACTTCTTAGCATGTCAAGGCAAATATTTGCGACTTGGGGGCCGCTACGACAACTTGAGATTCCAAAGAAGAAATGTAATAGAATTATACTGAATTTTATTGCAGAACAACCTCAAACAATTAGAGGTTATAATTATACTTGGAAAAGTGTAAATTGGTTACATAGTAGGCACACTTCTTGCTAGTTAAAACTTTCTTACAGTGAGATATACATGAATGAAAATTGTCCGACTCCATGGGGTTATATTGTCCACCGTCTGTGATAGAGGATCACAATTTACTTTATGCTTTTGAAAATCTTTCCAAGAAGCATCGGGTACACGAGTGAATCTTTGTAATGCACTTTATCCGCCGGCAGATGGGTAATTTGAGCGTACTATATAGATCTTGGGGAATACTTTGAGAGCTTGCATTCTTCATTTTTGAGATAGTTGAGATGCTTATCTACCTTTTTATCTAGTTTATTTATAACAAGATCTTGTAGTGAAGCATGCAGAGGGATCCATATAAAACCTTGAACATAAGGCAACATTCTCTTATTGGATGGGTTTAGGTCGGTGACACTAAGGTATACTTACAGAAAAAATGTATTAGTATTAGACTTGGTATAAGAAGCGATTAATAAGTCCATTTGTTCAGACAGATATTACTCACACCATAAAGCAAACAAAACTCTTGTGTAGATAAGAGAAAATCAAACTTAGAGTTAATATTTAGAGACCCAGTGATCCTACGAGTCTCCCCTATGAAAGGCGCGGTGCAAATTAGAAAAAGAGGGTAGACGAATCCAAGATTTATAAGATTATACGATAAACTTGACCAAGTAGGAGCTGTGGCTTATCGTTTGGCAGTTACTCCTTAATTGCCTTTTCTTCGTCAAACATTTCATGTCTCTATGCTAGGAAATATATATCAGACTCCTCTCAAGCACTTGAAACACCGACTACACTGCTTGATCAAACGTTATTATATGAGGAGGAGCCAGTGGCTATTATCGACAAGCAAGTAAGAAAGTTATGGTAAAAAGAAATTGTATTCGAGATAGTCTAGAAGAGATAACCTCAGAAGTCAAAAACGTTATGCCAGCAAGGATCCTCACTTATTTCATTCTATATGTATGCACTTGATTTAAATTCGGAGACCAAATTTTATAAGGAGGGGAGGATGTAATATCTCTTATTAAAATAAGAGCATTTACCTAATTACTATAAAAGCAATAAAGGAAGAAAAAAAAGAGTACAAGTAAGCCTTAGCCCATCTGAAACGTAAATAGCATCAGGAGAAGGGAAATAAGCTAAGGAGATTTGGGGGAAAAGTCTTAACCAGCCACTCTTGAGAACAAAAATAATGTGAGACTTGTGCCTCTCTTTCGAGTGAAGGAGCACGAGGAGTACTCAACGCAGATTCATACAGAGGATGGAAAGAAAAAAAAGAGAAGAGAAGAACAATAGGAAGAAAGAAGAGATGAACCAAAGATTTAAACTTCGTCAAAAGCTATGAAGATCGTCTCTTCAAGAAGCTTTCACAAGCCTTCTCTCGCAATTAGAGGAGACGTGATTGAAGGGAGATTGGAAAAAAGGAATTTTGGCAACAAGATTGTGAAAATAAAGGAATCGGTGAAATTCTTGGCTCTTCTTCAGTAACGCCTCACACAGGGACACACATATATAAAGAATCAAGCTTTGAAAGGTAGTTCTCTAATTCATGACCATGAATTTGACTTTTATATAATATGGGTAAGTTAAATTATGAATTAGTTGAATTTCTCGTAGCATGAGTAAATAAAAGTTGACGAATTAAGTTTGAAATATGAACCCCGAGGGTTTAGTATTCTAATCTAGTTATGAATTAGCATGCACAAGGAAATTAACACGAGCCCGATATGATGTGATTATAGATTGATTGAAAGGATTCTGATGGACTGCTCGAGGTGGAAGGCATGGTATTTGGACAAGAATACAGTGAGTAGTAATCTTACCGCAATTTGTATTTTCATAACTTGCATGATTTACACATGATTTTTAATATAAATATGTTACTGTTATTGTGAGTTGCATGTGGGACAAGCCGTTTCCTCGATATGATACCGAAATAGTTATTTGAGATGATTACCGTTGTTTTAAATATTCCCATTATCACTAGATCTGTTTTACCGTTGCTTGAATTTACTGTTATCGAAATGAAATTAAATGATTTGATAAGAACCGAAATGCCTTATATTGTTTTAAAATATTTTTCTACGAGTATATACGGATTACCGAGACAAGTATAAATGGGAGTAGAAATTGAAGGATCCCGTAGCTAACGGCGGGTTCGTTAGACCTGGTGCACCTTGTAATTACCAATTACCGTTACAGCCCTCGCTAGAGGGAAGGTAGAACTAGCATACCATTACTGATTTCCCTCGAGTAGGGACTACCGTTATATTTGACTTCTTGCGAAGAAGTCCACAGTTATACCGATTACATGATCCATTTATTGAAACCTCCCAAATATAACGATTTTCTATGAAACATTGCTTACCGAGTTTATTACCAAATTGTTCAATTGATTCCTGTTACAAGAAACACATGATGAGACTGATTATTATTTATTATTTCTGAAAGGGTATTCTTATGACATGTTCTGTATACTATACTAGCATGTTTTATGACTGGTCCCCATTAAAAATAGTTGTGGTTAAGTATTATTACTCACTGAGCTAGCAACTCACTCCCCGCTATTGTTATTACAGAGATAACAGTAGACGCTGGCGAAGACTCCGTTAATTAGAGTACACGAGTTGACAGTTCCTGATGAGCCCCGCATTTATTCGCATGGGCATATATTATTATATTTTGGTTATAGTCTCTTTCTCGAAACTCTTAGAGTCGTTCCATAGTCATTTTTATTAGTATCATGAGTATTCATTCGTTATATTGGATTAGTTACTACTATTGCACTTTCTTTCCATATTAATTTTAGATGGGTTTAGTATTATAATGTTGGTAAGGTTGGTAATGTTGGTGAAAACTCTTTTTTTTTTGTTAGTTGATGAAGATTATGACAGGTTTAAGTGAATATTGGTTGGCTGTTATTTGTTTATGAGACAGGAAAGATTTTGGATAGTCCTAAAATAGGGGAAACTCTGTCCGATTTTCTGTAAAATACTGATGAAGCTTACTTGGGGGCACTTGCTCTCAGGCACCGGTCATGATCCTAAATTGGGTCGTGACATGTTTTTAGAAGTTCTTGAGTTTCATGTTGATGTCAGGTGTTTTGTAGGTTCAATTAATGATATCATATGTTATTTTGATGAATTGATTAGGCGATAGAGTTTGTGTTATGTTTTTACACTTGTGTTGCTGTTTGGTTTGGAGCCCCGAGGGCTCGGGTTAGTTTCGTACGCGTTTTGGAATGTTTGGAAATTGCTGGTGTGATAATATGACTCAGGTCTCGCATTTGCAAATTTTGGATCGCAATTGCGATGTTAGCTATAGTCTGCTAGGTTAACATTTGCGAACCAAGAGTGCATTTGCGATAGAGGGGCGTGGGTGAGCTGTTCGCATTTGCGATCTTAAGGGTCGCATTTGCGAGGTGTCCAAGTTCACATGTTCAAACAAGGCATCGCATTTGCGATCTAAAGGGTCGCATTTGCAAGGTGTCCAAGTTCGCATTTGCGAACAAGGCATCGCATTTGCAATGACAGCAGGGATGTGAGGTTCTTCGATTTTGCGATTGATTTCTCGTATTTGTGGCGTGCGCATTTGTGAAAACGAACCCAAGTCGCATTTACGACACCTGCGACGGGCAAAAAACTGAGGGACGACATTTTTAGTCTCGTTTTCATATTTTGGAACCATAGACTCGATAGGAGGTGATGTTGAAGAGGAATTTTCATATACAAACTTTGGGTAAGTGATTCTAGTCTATTTCTAATCATATTCCATCAATCTATTTCTAGCACCAGATGCATTCTCTCGAGTAACAACAAAACACAATCCATAGTTGAGGCCATCAATGAACCTCCTAATCCTCTCCCTCTCTGTGGGAACCAAATAAATCGCGTGATGGGAAAACTCTGAAAATCTCATCTCGTACTAGGTCTTGGACATACCCTCCTGGTATAGCTGCTCAAACTGCCTACGCAACTCCTCCCTATGGGTCGGTGGTACAAACTTCTCCAAGAAGAGAACAGAGAACTCGTGCCATGAAAGTGGTGCAGCATCGGTTGGCTTGCTCTGCTCACAGGACTCCCACCATCTGAAGGCTACCCCAGTCAGCTGAAAAGTAGTAAATGAGATCCCACTAGTCTATAGAATACTTGCCGTGCTCCTGATCCGGTAGCACGTGTCCTCACCATATATGAGAGAATAGATTAACAGATGTTTAGTTTCCGAAATCAACAAATGCGCACGACATGAATACAACAAAGCGAGTTTTTCCTAATGGCCTGACAACCTCTTGAAGATAAGTACAGACGTCTCCGTACCGATCCGCAAAACACTACTAATCCTGCTCATGACTAGCGAGACCTTTGTAATCTAGGCTGTGATACCAACTTGTCATGACCCAAATCTCACATGTCGTGATGGCGCCTATCACAATACTAGACAAGCCGACAACTCCAAAATAAACATGCTTCTTTACTTTAAAACATACTGAAGTATGCTTAAATAGTAAGTCTCATAATTAAATGATAAGGATATATCACGACTCAAAACAAAATTCCCCAAAATTCAGGTGTCATTGAGTACTTGAGCATCTAAATGACACCATAATTTGATTGCTAAAACACTGTCATGAAAGATAGAACCATACAAATAACTAAAAATAGAAGGAGAGTCAAGTCTTGCGGACGCCAATGCATGTACCTCAATAGTCTTCAACAGATAAAGCTCCAAAGCTAGCAGCCGCCATACCCGGAAGTACCTGTATCTGCACACGAAGTGCAAAGTGTAGTAGGAATACAACCAACCTAATGTACTCAATATATAACAAGACTAACCTTGGGCTGAAAGCAGTGACAAGCTCAATTAGTACAGTCCAAATAAAGAATTTAACAGTATAGAAATGTAGACATACTTTCAAGTTTAACGGTTTAAGTTCACTACGGACAAATTATGCCAAGTGCGACTGAAATGAGGAATGATACATCACTATATCTACATGTCAATTATGCATGCCAACTACAATGCAATACAGTGGTAAAATCATATGCATACTCTCGGAGCATCAATTCACTCAGTACTCCCAGTCACTCAGTCCTCCCAGTCACTCAGTTCTCACAGTCACTCAGTCCTCCCAATCGCTCGGCCCTCGCACTCAGTAGGTACCTGCGATCACTGCTGGTAAGTAAGACTCTAGAAGGGCAGATCCTACCCAAGCGCCAAAATACGCCAATCATGGTATGAATCTATAAAGCCTGATGCGGCGTGCAGCCCGATCCTATAAGCATCACTCACAATCAAGCCCTTGGCCTCACACAGTCATCAATCTCTCCCTCTCGGGCTCACAAATATCATGACTATCAGCCCAAACAATGATGATATGATGTATCAATATATGCCAACAGAGACTGAGATATTATATGCAAATGATAAATGTGACTGAGTACACAATTGCAAATTAAGCAAGTAATTCAACAACAATACGACCTCTGTGGGTCCCAACAATACCAGCATATAGACTAAGCATGAATTATAACATGAATCATAGCTCAATTTCTCTATCACATTAAGAGTACACGAATAATACTCATATTAGATGACTCACAGTTCCACGAAAACAATCGAGTCACAATTTCTACGGTACATTCCCACACGCTCGTCACCTAGCATGTGCGTCACCTCAACACCAATCACATAACACTTAATTCAGGGATTCATACCCTCAAGACCAAGTTTAGAAATGTTACTTACCTCAAACCTTATAAATCTCTACTCCAACAAGACCTTACCTCATGAATCGGCCTCCGAACGACTCGAATATAACCACAAACAACTCGATACAATAAACACAAGCTATATGAATCAATTCCATATGATAAAACTAAGTTCTTAAGCAAAAGTCAAAGAGTCAACTCAAAACGTCAACCCCGGACCCTCATCTCAGAATCTGAAAAAATTAACAAATCCGAACACCCACTCAACCGCGAGTCCGGCCATACCAAATTTACTAAATTCCGACACCAAATTGTCACTCAAACCTATAATTTTTACTCTCCAATACGTGGGTCAAAAATCCCCAAATTTAACTTCAAAAACACCAAATCTACGGGGGCAATTCAATGGGTAATCAATATAATTAGATAAAATGACCAAAAGTGGCTTACCTCAAGAAATCTCGTGAAACCCCTCTCAAAAATCGCCTCCAACCGAGCTTCCAAAGTCTAAAAATGAGAAAAGCTTCAAACCCTTCGAATTTAAATTCTACACAAACATTTTGCTACTGCGAATCAATTAACCACTTTTGTGGTTCTGCTTTTGCGGCTAAAACTCCGCACATGCGTAGTTACACTAGACACCGGACCTCGCACACCTGCGGTCCCAAGCCCGCACCTGTGCAAAACTCTCCGCTTCTGCGGACCTGCCTCACCAGCACCCTTTCGCTTATGCGATACTCCTTCCGCATCTGCGAGCTCGCAGGTGCAGAATCCTCCTCACATATGTGCAAATGCCCCAGCTCACCCAGAACTGTATCTGCGCCCCCTTGGCCGATTCTACGGCTCCGCACCTACGACCAGTCCTCAGCAGGTGCGATTGAACCAGAGATCAACAACAATAGAATTTTCCTATGTCTTAATTCCAAACCGATTTCCATCTGAATCCTCCCTGAGCCCCCCTGGACCCTGTCCAAATATACCAACACATCCCAAAACATGCTACAAACTTATTCCAGGCCTCAAATCACATCAAACAACATCAAAAACACAAATTGCACCCCAGTTAAAGCCTATTGAAACTAATGAATTTCCAACTTCTACAATTGATGCCGAAACCTATCAAATCAACTCCGATTGACCTCAAATTTTGTACACAATTCATAAATGACACAATGGACCTATTCTAACTTCTGAAACCAAAATGCGATCCAGGTAACCAAAAAGTCAACTCTCGGTAAAATTTCTCAATTCTCCAAACTTCTATTTTTCCAACTTTCCCCAATGCATGCAAAAAGCATCTACGGACCTCCAAATCAATATTCGGACGCACTCCTAAGTTCAAAATCATCCTATGGAGCTATCAGAACCATCAAAACTCCATTCTGGAGTCATTTACTCATAAGTCAACATCCGATTAACTCTTTCAACTTAAAAGTATTCCAATTCGTTCCGAAACATCCCCGGAACTAAACCAACTATCACGGAAAGTCACATAACAACAAATGAGCTCAGTATAATCAATAAATGGGGGCTATAATACTCAAAATTACCGTCTTGGTCGTTACATTTGTTCATGTGTTCCCGCCAACCTAGAATTTTATTATGATAGCGCGTGTCTATCATTCTTGTTTGGTTGCTATTGTAGGTCATGAGACTTGGCTAGACTTTATGTTAGTTAAATACATTAGGTTTTGATGTGATTTCTGGGTGGTTTGGCCACGATTTATGATTTGGGTGTTCTATAGGTAGGAGAAGTATGTTCCGTGTTGTGGGTTTGGTTTTATGGGGACCTGTTGTTCTTGATGGATAGGTGTGTTTATGCTGGGCTATGTGCCAAAATGAGGTCATATTAAGGTACGATTTGTAGTGGTTGTTGCATGTATCTTGCTTCTTCCTTAAGGATTGGATTCGTAGTACGGTATCGATGGGGAGTTATGCCTGTTTGGCTTGTTAGACAGTTCTCTCATGTGTTCCTCTTTTGATATTCAGTCGTATTCGAGTTGTGCTTGTTGGGTTTGGATTTCGATATATGTGCCCAGGTGGCATTTGAGGTGGCTTGTTGATCGGATGAGTAGTTATGAGTTTTGCATGTTTCTTGCATTATGTTCAGCGTTGTGAATGTTTATAATAAGGTTCTAGTCGATATGAGTCTATTTTCCGGTACTGAGTTTTGTAATGGGTGGCTATTGCGGTCAGAGTTATTTTTATAGGCATGTGGATGATGTGTTATGTCGTGTGGTTATACCTTGTAGGTGTATGTATAAGCTGTTGTACCTTGTTAAGGGTTTTACAGAGTGTTTGAGTGATAATAGGCCCCTTAGTAGATGTGAAGATTTAATCCTAAGGCTTATCGATAGTGGAAGGAATACTCTGCAGTTGAGATGGTGTCGTCGGGCTTTGTGTGGATTGGGGTGATGTAGGATCACCCGTGTGTATGAGCATGGTGAGTTTATACAGTGATTTGATGGCTTGGGAAAGAATCTTGGCACGTTCGAGGACGAATGTTTGTTTAAGATGGGGGAAAATGTAACGACCCGACCAGTCATTTTGAGTTTTAAGGTTCCGTTAAGAGGTTCTAGGTCTTTAGTAGCTTCCTATTGTATATTTTGACTTGCGTGCATGCTCTGATTTGATTTTCGGATGATTTGAAATGAATTCAGATGAGTGATTCTCACTTTATAAGCTTAAGTGGAAAATATTGACCGAGGTTTGACTTTTGTGAAAATGACCCTGTAGCGGTGTTTTGATGGCTCTAATAGGTTCGTATGGTCATTTTGGACTTGGGTATATGCCTGAAATCGATTTCGGAGGTCTGTAGGTTGGTTTGTGTTGTTTTGCCGAAAGTTGGCAATTTAAAGGCTTAAAATTTTGATAAGTTTGACCGTAGGTTGACTTCATAGCTATCATATTTGGAATTCAGTTTTGGGACTTGGAATAAGTCCGTTTTTTCATTCGTAACTTGTCCGCCAAGTTTGGCTTCATTCCGAGTTGATTTGATAAGAATCAGACGTGCAGTTGTGTTTTTAGAAGTTCTTAAGTTTCATGTTGATATCATGTGTTTTGGAGGTCTGATTCATGATATCGGATGTTATTTTTATGATTTAATCGTGCAAGCAAGTCCGTGTTATGTTTTTATACTTGTGTTGAGGTTTGGTTTGGAGCCCCAATGGCTTGGGTTAGTTTGAGATGCGTTTTGGAACTTTTGGAAGAGTTTGGAAATTGCTAGTGGGATCACATACCTTAGATCTCGCATTTGCGAGTTTTGGATCGCAGTTGAAATGTTAGCTGTAGTCTGCTATTTTTGTATTTGTGAACCAAGAGCTCGCATTTGCTATGGAGGGGGGGCTGGGTGAGCTGTTTGCATTTGCAATCTTAAGGGTCGTATTTGCGAAGTGTCCAAGTTCACATTTGCAAACAAGGCATCGCATTTGTGATGACAGCATGGATGACAAGTTCTTCGCTTTTGCGATTGATTTCTCGCATTTGCGGGGTTCCAGGTTGCATTTGCGACATGATTTTGAAAAAGGAGGCGATTTTAAAGAGGGAATTTCATCTACAAACTTTGGATAAGTGATTCTAATATATTTCTAATCATATCCCATCAATATATCTTAGATTTTAACACCAAAATTATGTGAATCAAAGTAGACATTTGTGAAACTTTGTCAAATTTTTGGAAAAGAAGAATTTGAGTTTTGAGAGTAGATATGGACTCGAATTTTGAAACTAATCACATATATGAACTCGTGGGGTCATGGGTAGTCGGAATCTACCATTGGACCCGAGTTTTGTCCAAGCGAGACCAGGGTTTACTTTTGTTGACTTTTGAGCAATTGTGTAAGGATCATAGCTTTAATTATTAGAATTGATTTCTCTTGCATTATTTGATGTTATGGAGTCAATTTTGGTTAGATTTGAGCCGAGCAGAGGTGAATTATAAAGGAAAAGCTATTTTAGAGTGTTGATTGAGAGATCTTGAGATACGTATATTGCCTAACATTGTGTGGGAGAAACTACCCCATAGGGATTGGTTTTGTTTGTACTATTTGAACTATATGAAAGATGTCTATACGAGGTGACGAGTATGTACATGTCATATATGTGGAAATATTCACTGGTTTAGACTCTTAGGTTCTTATGTACATTAAAATGAAGTTGTTTTATCATGTTAAATCCTCCATTGATAAATTTACCCTTATATGTCTTAATTGAAGTAGATTGGTTCATGTTCTACCCTTTATTGTCAAGTATATCCTTATATGTCTTAATTGAAGTTATTGCCTCTTTTATTGCCATGTTATCTCTTCTGTAGTTGATTATCCTTAATTGAAGTTATTGCTATCTCTTCCATTGTAACTTATCCTTATTTGAAGTCATTGTTATATGTTACCTCTTCCATTGTTGAAGTTACTCTTATTGGAAATCAGTGTTACATATTATCTTACCTATTCTTGAGTTATTCTTACTTGTTATCGTTATTATATGTTATCTCTCTCATTGTCAAGTTATTCTTTTTTGAAGTCATTATTACTTGATATGTCTTTCATTATGAGCTCATTCTTCCGTTTCATTGTGTTTTTGTAATTCTTGTGTTGATTTACTAGTCGTACTCCCGTGTTATTGTTGTTGTTATTGTACTCAGAGTTGTTGAGCCGAGGGCTATGTGTGGTTGTGGTATTGAATTGTCTTGAGGAAATGTTGTGGCATATGTGCACATGTGGTGAGAATTGTTATGTTGTGTTGTTATGTTTTTGGCACACATGATACCGTTGAGAGGGTTGTCGGGGTGTTCGCACGTAAGTTATCCGTGCTATTGTTATTATTCATATTTGCATATGCAACATGACAAGGCAGGCTATATATATAAGGGTTTTCACATGTGGAGAGACAAGGTGGGAATATTATCATGCGCATGTGATGGTAAGCTATAATTTCGTATTTTAGTCACTTATTGCACTCTAATTTACTGCACTTTTATTGTGTTTGAGCTTTAATCGCTAGATTTTTGCACTAATTGTGTGTTTTATGCCTTGTAGGAATAATTTCGAGTGATGTAGATGTTATATAATGAATTCGAGTGATTTGGAGTTTTGAAGTCTGAGTAAAAACCCGAAGGATCAAGTCGGGATCGTGTTCGGGGGTCGAGGACCAAGTTCGGACGACAAAAAGCAAGGAAAAATCCATACTCTATGAAACCTCCATAGCCGCGACGAGCTGCGCTTGTACAAATTTTTTTATGATTGTCAGAACTAGCTCTCCGGATTTTCCCACTTATGCCCCGCATGGTGCGTTGCCCCATGCGGTGCGCCTGTACAACTTTACAGAGTAATTGTCCTATTTCGCGTAGGAAAAGGTGATTTCGTTTGGGCCCAACACTATTTGGCATACATATATGGAAAACCGTTATTTTTGGGACTTTTGACATATTGGAGACCTAAGGAGGCTAAGGAGGAGTTGGAGAAGCAAATGCACAAGGAGTTCATCATTAAATCCTCACTCAAGACATGAGTTTGGATAGTTTTATGTTTTCCTTTACGTTAAACATATTTGTGATGAGTTGCTCCATATCTATGAAGTAGTTCCCTTTAGGGTTGATGGATTTGGTGTATTGATATTTGTTTGTGGATTATAACTCTAGTTTTATGTATTGAAGCATTTTTTGATAATTTAATCGTTGCATCTATATTCACTAATTCATGTAATCGAGAGATGCATAACTTGTGATATCTTTGCATTGTCTTGTTAGTTGAGATCATTAATTCTTCTTAGTAATTGAACGAGGCTAGTTGAATTATTGATTAAACCCAGTTAGGAGGATCATCGAGAGAGGTTCTCCTAAAGACCAATCTACTACGCATTCTTGCATATCTTCACGTGCTTAAATTTGTTCATCTTGTGAGGTTGAGACTTAATCGAGAGAAGAGTTTCTACTAAACGTTTTAACTAATGATTGAGTGAATTCTAGAGACTCACTCGAACATTTGAAGTGAATTATTTAGAGTTAAATCCAGACAATTATCTTGCACCTATTCTATCAAAACCCTATTTTTTCCCATTGATATCTTCCTTTGCTTAGTCCTTGCTTCGATTGTCATTACTCAATTAGCTCTAAATTCTTAGTTAATTTTAGTATTAATCATATAAATCTAAATTGTTGATCATCTTGGATAGAAATATTGCTACAAAATATGATAATACTGTTTAACTTCAATCCCTTGGATACAATAATATATTATATTTTAAATAGCGAGCATATTTAAGTGTGTGTTTTGTGCTTGTCAAATTTTGGCGTCGTTGTCGGGGATTGGCAATCAATAGTGTTTGAAATAGTTTGTAGTGCTAATTCAAGAATATTTCTTTTTATTATTTTTCTATTTTACCCATTTTACATTTGGTGTTATTTGACTGTGCGCATATTACAGGTTCAGAGTGGTGCATGACTAGAACTTCTGCGAAGGAAGTGCTACCATACGAGCCAAACATTGAAAAACAACTGCGACAGCTGAAGAGGGAAAGAAATGACACCGAGACAACAAAAAATGTTGGGCAATCCTAAACTAAAGAACTTATGTCTTGAAACGGTGAGGATAATGTGTATTTGGCTATGAGAGAAGCGGCCCAACGACGAGAACAAGCTGCACGAGATGCTAAGGAAGCAGCTATTAGAGATGCGCATAAAATCTATGAAGAAGAGAGGGGTATCAGACTTAATCAACATCAACCGTTTCCTGGGAGACCACTTAGTGATTATGCTAGACCGGTCTACAATCAAGGATTATCCAGTGTTCGACCCTCTCCAATTGCAGCTAATAATTTCGAGTTGAAGCAATAGTTGCTCCAAACCCTTCAAAAATGATGTATCTTCAGAGAGAAGATGGACGAAGATCAAAACAACCATCTAATGGACTTCGAAGAGATTATGAACACCTTTCAATACAATGGGGCGTCACAAGATGCAGTTTACTTAAGGGCATTCTCTTTCACACTCAAAGATGATGCAAAGCAGTGGCTTCGAAGCTTACCTAATGGATCGATTCGGACATGGGATGGGATGAACAGAAATTTTCTTGATAAATATTTCTTATCAGCTAAGATGGGCAAGTTTAGAAGAGAAATCCATAACTTATGCTAGAAACATACTGAGAATGTGTTTGAATCTTGGGAGAGGTTTAAGGAAATAGTCAGAAAGTGTCAACATAGCGGAATTTAACTCTGGATGCAACTCCGTGACTTTTGGGATGGATTGATACCGGCCTCACGTAGAACATTGAGCAATGCAGTTGGAGGTTCTTTGATGAAGAAGACTCTAGAGGAGATAGTCACAATTCTTGATAAGTTGTCTGAAGATGCAAATCAGTGGCCCTCTGAGAGTGCTGAAAGAAGAAGATCGACATGTGTTCACCAGGTTGATGCTAATACATCTGTGCAGGTACAACTTGATGCTATGGCTAAAGAAATACGGAAGCTGACCTTAGCTACAATATAAAGTGAGCCTAATGCAACTTGTGATATATGTGGAAGAGGATACCCTACTCATGAGTGTCAAGCCTCAATTGAGGAAGTCAATGCTGTGGGAAATTATAATGCAATAGGTCACAGGCACCTCGATTTTTCATGGAGTTCAGCTGGGGGTACTGTGAGTGCATGGCAACAAAATAACTCTAGACCGCAGGGGCAAGGAGCTCCAACATACCAAAATCAACAGAGGCAACAGTTTCAGCCTCAACAGTCCAATCAACCTGGTCTAAAAGATGTAATGAAGGCCTTCATTGTTAAGACAGATGAGAGGCTAGATGCTCACGGAGCAGTTATCAAATAATTGGGCACTAGTTTTCGAAACTTGGAGAGACAAGTGGGATAGATTGCAACAATATTATCCGAGAGAGTCCCAGGTAATCTGCCAGCTGATACTGAGAGAAATCCCAAAAAAATAGTGAATGTTGTAACTCTGAGAAGCGGGCAAGTGTTGAAAGATACCACTCCGATTCATAAAGAGATGGTACTTGAAAAAGAAAGTGGGAAGCAGTTGAAGAATGATGTTGATAAGAAGAAGAAAGGCAAGACGGGATATAATAAAGAGAATAAGGAAGAAACTTCGAGAAGGGGGGGAATCTAATGAGAGCGAGCATATGCCTGCTCTTCCTTTTCCTCAAAATCTATATAGAGAAAAGCTGGACAAGCAATTTGAGAGATTTTCTGGATATGCTGAAACAGGTTAATGTAAATTTGTCATTCACTGAAGTTCTCTCCTAAATGCAGCTTATGCCAAATTCATGAAGGAGATCCTTACGAAGAAGAGGAAAATGGAGGAGACCTCAGTGGTGAAGCTCACAGAGCATTGCAGTGCTATATTGCAAAACAAAGTCCCACAAAAGTGTTAGTCTCTATCAATTATTATAAATCTCTATGTGATTCTGGTGCATCAATTAATTTAATGCCTCTTTCTATTTACATGAAACTGGAAAAGGAGATTGGAGAGATAAGGTCGGTGCCAATATCTTTGTAGCCGGCAGACGAAAAAACAATAACACCCGAGAGGATAGTGGAAGATGTGTTAGTTCGGGTGGATAAGTTTGTATTTCCTGTGGATTTTATAGTGGTGAATATGGAGGAGACAAGGAGGTCCCCCTTATCCTAGGAAGACCATTCTTAGCAACGAGAAGAGCAATCTTAGATATACACGAGAGAAAACTCATTCTTAGAGTGGGTGAAGACATTGCAACTTTCGAGATGAATGTAGAAACGGGGGTGAAAAAGGAGAAGTTAACCGTAAGTGTAGAGTGGAAAGTGAAGAGCTAAAAAGATAAGGATACATTAAGTGAGAAATATAAGTATGGGATGTACCGTAAGAAGGTTGAGAACAAGTTGTCTGCATAGATGTGCGTATTAGTTCGAAGGCTAGGAATGGAACCCGACTTCGACTCAAACCACGACTAGATGTTCAGGGAAGTTTCCATTACCTTATGCTTTTTAATTGTGTGTCATGCGGACATGTCACAACTTAAAGTGTGGGGTGGGGGATATGTTGTATGTATGTACGTATATTAGTTTTAGTTTTTTTATTTTGTTAATTGTAGTAGAGATAGAAGAAAAGTTTGAGAAAAAACCATAAAAAAGGAATTTTTTTGATTTTTACCGACAAGGGATATCATTCGACAGGTTTCTTGAGGGAGTAAAGTCGAAAGAAAAATACAAAAAGATTTTATTTTGTTAGGTAGGGTAATAATTCCCCCTTGGTTTTTCCTTGTGATGTGGTTCTTTTCGAAGGGTTTTGTTTGAACCGGGTGTAATTTGTTTTATTTTTATTAGAAGTAGAAAACCCTATGCAATGATTTGAATTGAAAGCAATATCTCTTGACTTTATTATGCCTTGAGAATAGTAAGTGCTTTAGTTGTGACGTTTAGGCTCAGTTTTTGACTCTTGTATAAGTACCTTAAACCGCATGATCTTAACTTTGCTTAACTGCTTTGACTAGAGTGTCTTGATAATGCAATCTTGAGTGAGTTATGTGCCATATGTGTGTGAGGTTCTGTATTATTATGTGCACTGCATTTGATTTTTAGAACTTTCCCCGTGTGTTTGCGAAGAAAAATAGTAGTTTTGTTCAGTCTAGAAAGTGATATAGGCATTTCTTTGTTGAGTCAGTTATATGCTTTTGCCCACCTAATTGTTATGTATCGTAGTTAACCCCTTTGAGCTTGTAATCATGTTTCTTTGGCAATCTTATTACAAGCCATACCCATTTATTTGAATTGACCATCTATTTGAACCTTTTCACCTCTCGTGAGCACTTGAATTTGATATGAACTTTGCAAAAGTTGAAGTGTGGGGTGATTGGGTTGGTTTTTGAGTGGAACTAATGAAATAAGGAGAAATGTGCAATGTTTAAAAAAAAAAGTAAGAGCCACTTGAATTGAAAGAAAAAAGAAAAAATAGTTGTATTGTTGTGAAGAAAATTATTCCTTGATAGTGGTGACTCATGATGTAATTTTTCTTAGAGAAGTAAGGAGTTAATGTATATTGATGTGAAGTTGGAGTTTTGGTTTGACATAAGTGTAGGTTTTTGAAAGATCAAATGTGTGTATTAAAGTGCTTAGGGAGGTGTAGCCACTTTTATATCTAAATATATCCTAGACATCCCACATCCTACATTACAACCACTTTGAAGTCCTACTTGATTTGTGACAGAATGAGCTCAATTAGTAGAGTAGTACACTACGGGAAATCCTATGGTGCATCTTTTGTGGCATATGAATGTTTTTTATGAGAGATAGTGAATTCTTTATATCTTGATTTCCTAACTGTTCTTAACTTTTATTGTGTGTGGAACTACTCTCTAGTGTTGTGTGAGGGCACATGATTCGTGAAGGAAAGGTAATGCTTGACCGCAGTGTTAGGGTAAGTGAGCGGGTTATTAATAATGCGTGGTGCTTATGAGTCAAATCTTGAGGCTAGGATGTTACGTTATTGCGCTTAATCTATATTAATTATTCTTGGTATGATGAGTTAGGAGAGTTCTTTAAAAATTTCATGTTTATATAAAGTGTAGTTTGATTGCTCGAGGACGAGCAATGATTTATGTGTGGGGTGTTTATGGTAGGCTATAATTTCGTGTTTTAGTCGCTTATTGTACTCTAATTTACTGCACTTTTATTGTGTTTGAGCTTTAATCGCTAGTGTTTTGCACTAATTGTGTGTTTTATGCCTTATAGGAGTGATTCCGAGTGATGTAGATGTTATGGAATGAATTCGAGTGATTTGGAGCTTTGAAGTCTGAGTAAAAGCCTAAAGGATCAAGCCGGGATCGTGTTCGGGGGTCGAGGACCAAGTATGGATGACAAAAAGCAAGGAAACATACGTACTCTGAGAAATCTCCACAGCCGCGGCGCGTGGGGCGGCTTGTTGTGCACCGCGCTAGTACAAAATTCATGCCGCCTATCAGAACTAGCTCTCTGGATTTCCTCACTAATGCCCCGCATGGAGCATCGCCCCATGCGGCGCGCCTGTGCAAAGTTTACAGAGTAATTGTCCCATTTCGCGTAGGAAAATGTGATTTCATTTGGGCCTGATCTTATTTGGTATAAATACATGGAAAACATTATTTTTGGGACTTTTGACATATTGAAGACCTAAGGAGGCTAAGGAGGAATCGGAGAAGCAAAAGCACAAGGAGTTCATCATGCAATACTCACTCAAGACAAGAGTTTGGATCGTTTTATGTTTTCCTTTACTTTAAACATATTTGTGATGAATTGCTCCATATCTATGGAGTAGTTCACTTTAGGTTTGATGGATTTGGTGTATTGATATTTGTTTGTGGATTATAACTCTAGTTTTATGTATTAAAGCGTTTTTGGATGATTTAATCGTTGCATCTATATTCACTAGTTCACGTAATCGAGAGAGGCATAACTTGTGATATCTTTGCATTATCTTGTTGGTTGGGATCATTAATTCTTCTTAGTAATCGAAAGAGGCTAGTTGAATTATTGATTAAACCTAGTTAGGAGGATAATCGAGAGAGGTTCTCCTAATGACCAATCCACTACGCATTCTTGCATATCTTCACGTGCGTAAATTGGTTCATCTTGTGAGGTTGAGACTTAATCGAGAGAGGAGTTTCTACTAAACGTTTGAACTAATAATTGAGTGAATTCGAGAGATTCAATCGAACATTAGAAGTAAATTATCTAGAGTTAAATCCCAGGCAATTATCTTGCACCTATCCTATCAAAACCCTATTTTCTCCCATTGATATCTTCCTTTGCTTAGTCCTTGCTTCAATTGTCATTAGTAAATTAGCTCTAGATTCTTAATTAATTTTAGTATTAATCACATAAATCTAAATTGATCATCATCTTGGATATCAATCTAGCTACAAACTATGATAATATTGTTTAACTCCAATCCATGTGGATACGATGTTATATTATATTATATTCGACTAGACAGCATATTTAAGTGTGTGTTACACGCTCGTCAGCGTGTGGCAAGACAAGGAGGCCACTTACTTTATTGTTGCGCACGTGGCGAGACAATGAGGGCTATGTCGGGGATGATTTGTGATGACTTGTGGTGGCCCGGGGCATAGTTATTGATGATATTTATGTAGTGGTGTACCTACCTTGTGTGAGTTATGCATTTTACGTTTTGTTGTGTTGTTTCCTATGTGCCATTCGTTGTCTCTGCTCTTACTTGTTGACTCGAGTTGTGATTGAACAATTGCCCAAGCATATTCATAATTAATCACTCATATCGGATTAAGAAAATGAATCGTGATGTTTATGGATCATTTACATGTATTCTCATTTACTTGCCTTCTGTGTGAGAGTTGTACTATTGGCACGTGAGTTGTCTGTGTGGTTATAAGTTAGCTAGTACTGAGTTGTCTGTATGGATATCAGATATTGTCACTCCCTTAGCACGTGAGTTGTCCGTGTAGATATGAGGTATTAATGGTATTGGTACGTGAGTTGTTCGTGCAGCACGTGAGTTGTATGCGCGGTCGTAATTTGTAATGTGGGCACAAGATGCCAAGTGATTAGGGTACGTGAGATGGGACCCGTGATTTGTGATTATGAGGCATGGTACCTCAGGGAAATTCTTGAATAAATCTTGTGTGAAATAGGTTGTTCTTAATGAGTTGTTATTTGTTTTCCTTGCTTGGTTTCACCGGACTTAAACTGTATTCAACTTACTCTACAACGTTATTACATGTTATGCCTTTTTTCTAATTGTTGCTTCTAGTTTTCTATTGCAAGTATAGTTTTTTACTTAGCTTTATATTGATATTGTTCCCTGTTAGTTTCCCATTCATACTTGTACAGGTTATTAAGACTAGTAGGTGTCTTTCCTGTCCCTCGTCACTATTCCACCGAGGTTAGTCTTGATACTTACTGGGTAACCTCCGTGGTGTACTCATGCTATGCTTTCTGCACATTTTTGTGCAGATCAAGATACTTCGGAGTTTGTTAATTATTAGGTAGCTGATAGGGTATTGCCGTGGAGAATCAAGGTATACCTGCCATCGCGTTGGCAAGCCTTGGAGTCACCTTCTAAAGTTTTTTTGTACAGTTTATTTCTATTCCAGAACATTTGTACTTAGAGATTTTCTAGTGAACGCAGTAATGCTTATGACTTGTACTACCGTTTTTGGGATGTTATGTATCTACCTTGGATTGTTGGCTTATTATAGAAATTTTTGTTTCATGCTTAATAGTTATTTGGTTAAAATCTGTTATTAAATCATTAAGTGTTAGGCTTACCTAGTCTTAGAGACTAGGTGCCATCAATATATCCTACGGAGAAAATTGGGGTCGTGACACTCACGATCAAGAAGCTAACATTGCCCAGGTCCACAACCTCCAACACCTGGAGCTGCACAAAATTTTGCAAAAGCATACCATGAGTACACCACAATCGGTACCTAGTAAGTATCAAGACTAATCTCGGTGGAGTAGTGACGAAGTACAAGTTAAGACTCCTACTAGACATAATAACTTGTGCAGTTTATCAGTATAAGGCTAATAGTGGAAGCAAGGAATAAATAGGTGGTAAAAACAGTAAAGAAATCCGCCTACGGTTAAAGCGCTAGTGAAACCAATTAAGGAAAACAAATTACAACCAAATAATCCAGCCGTTCTAACACAAGGTTCACAACAATATTTACTTTGAGGTACCACTCCTCATAACAACAAGCCACGAATCTTAAATCATAACTCATATATACATGGCACCTTATGCCCACATTATCAATCACAACCGCATGGACAACTCACATGCCAATATCTCAATCCGCTCGGCATGGTCAAAGGCTCGCTATCACAATCTGCCAGGCTTGGTCACATGCTCAATATCACAATCCACCCGTTGTGGTCACAGTCTCAATATCACAATCCACTGGCATGATCATAGGCTCAATATCACTATGAAAGTATATATACAAGATTATGTGTGCACGATCAATGAATATCAAGTTTCATACTCTTGAACTGGTATAAATGACATGTTATGGTGTATGCAAGTGCAAGTGTACTATTACAGCCCAAGTGAACAAGTAATATCAAAGACATCGAGTAGCCCATTAGAAATGTCACGACCCAACTGGAGGATCATGACTAGCACCCGGGCCATACTTGCCGAGCACCAACGTACATTTTATCTAACCTTTCTTATTATCTTTAAGGGCCGACAAGATCAATATAAATAGTAGACATGGATCATGAACATCCAACAATGAAAGATAATGTCATGAACATACATAACATGGGACGACAAGACTATCAAGAAACTATATATAAGGTACGAGCTAACATGATGCCATGAAAGACTATACAACAAAAATCAGCCGACAAGGCATTCTAAACCATACATAAATCGACACCTTTCTATGAGCCTCTAAAGGAACATAAGTGCTACAACATTGCCGGAACAGGGCCCCGACATACCCATAATGTCTATAACAAAAATGCATACCAAGACCACGGCAAGTCCAGAGAAGGGATCTCGCCAATAACCGCTGAACTGGACAGCCTACTGTGGTGGGGGAGCTACGTCTACCTATCTATCAGGACCTGCAGCACGACATGCAGCGTCCACAAATAAAAAGGACGTCAGTACGAATAAAGTACTGAGTATGTGAGGCAAGAAAGCATAAGTAAGAACAATAATGTAAACAGGGATAGAGAATATACAACCTGTGACATCTGGGTACCTCTGAGGGCTACTGACATGAAATACATGATACATACATATATATACATAAACTTTTAAAACATACGCCTTTGTGGGCATCGCCATCATCATATCGTACCCGGCCATAATAGGCTCGGTAAAACGTACCCGGCCATCATAGGGCTCGGTAGAATCGTACCCGGCCACGTGGAGCTCGGTAAAACCCAACTGATCAGTGGTTGCACAATAGGTGCCGTACCCGGCCGACTATAGCGCGGCTCGGTAGAGTAAAATAGATACATATATATGATGCATGCTGGACTCATTGGAATCACATTTTGAACCTTTCGGAGTGACATAAGGTTGGTATCCTTCGTACACGTTATTAGGATTAACTCTTCATCAAGAATCTTATAAGAATCAGGAACTAACAACAACATTGATAATATAAGAATAAGAGAAGTAACATCAATATCAATCGTTTCATAAGAAGGGCAGCAATGTAAGTACTGCTAGCTTCTAAGAGTAGTGTATCTTTGGGAGCTCGTTCATTACATTATGTACAATCGGAGTCGTGCAAAAGAATGAAGGGGATAGCCTCACATACCTTGTATATACTGCCCAACCTCAAGCTATGCAAATGTCACGACTCCTTAGTCTACAATAAGACAAATGACACTATCATTATCGTTTAAGCGTCGTAACTATTATGTATCGACCACAACCTATTTTACGATGAAACGGACAGCACCTCCCCTATTTATATGACTTCCCACAAGTCAATACAATCACCAAACAGCCCAAACAACATCATTAATAATCATATTGAGCCTCCAAAATAGTCCACCAACCAACAACATTACTACCAAGCCTTTCGATATATATTTCACAAGTTCTAGCTTCAACGACTTAGCTGCAACTTGGATAATCTTAAATATATATAGAGTAAGAGGTTCCTTACCTTTAAACAGAAAGAACAACTCCAATTTGACCTTAATTTTCCACGAAATATCCCTTCAATTCTGCCACAAGAACAAGGAAGCGAAACTAGCAATTAATTCGGGTTTTTCGGCACTAGAATTACTTTAGAAGACTTGAAATCACCGAGGGTTGATATTAAAAACTTGAAGGTGTATTTACAGGACATAAAACACTTAAAACAACCTCCCACATGATCTGGAACAACACAAAAATCAGCAACAACAAGAACGAGAAGAAACTTACTAGCGCCACGGGATTCCCGACATTTGATTTGTGTTGATTGCCCTTTGTTTGGGTCTTGGATCATGAGAGAACCTTGAGAGACTGTTTTTAGGGTTATAAGGTCTGAATATACTGAAAAATAATGACTTAAAACGGGGTTGAGGTATCTTATATATGTCCATATGTCTTAAACCGCCTTTGTGGGCCCCATAGAGAGCAGCTTGGCGCACTCTTGCGAAAACGCGAATATCTCTCTATTCCGAGATCGTATCGATGAACGGTTTAATGCGTTGGAAACTAGACTCATAGATCTTCAATTTGATAGGTAGATCACCCCATAATTCCAAGCACATTGGGAGAAAAAGGCAGTAACATTTGACCTAAAGTTTAAGTAAAATTATAAACCTAAGTTGCGACAACTTTTATCGACTTTTGTTTCATAACTCGCTTGACTTCAAGACTTATGATGCGGATATTATATGATTTAAATACATTAAAACAAGACCTCTTGGGACAATTAATCACCTCTAGTGTTACCCAAAAATACGGGTTACAACATCCTTGATTCGTTTAACTTCAAATACTTGTTAACCACTCTTATACACCCTTGTATCGTTTAAGACCAATAGGATTAACTTCTTATCATCTCAAAGATAATCTCTTCTTGGATTTACGTCGACTAACTTATGGCGTGATCTATGGTATGTGAATTTGGGTTGTAACACCCTCTCCCCCTTAGGAACATTCGTCCTCGAATGTAAGGGTTTATGGGGTGTCTAACTCATTGTGGATTCCGACGGAGATTTCCGGCTGAGTTTCCCCTATAAAATGGACACTAGCCAAACTTGCAACCAGTTAAACCTAACCTATGGCCTTACAAGACTATACAAAGCATTATGGATATGTACATTATCTGCATATTACCATTTTGTATTAAAAAAAAGAGTATTCACAAGCTATTGCTTACCTCATAGAGCCGTTTCACCTTATAATGCATCCTTCTTTCCCCCGGCATCCTCGTTATCTTCACTCTGGAATAGGTAAGGGTATTTAGACTTCATCTCCTCTTCTGCTTCCCATGTCATTTCTTCTATATTCTTGTTCCTCCATAATACTTTCACGGAAGCTACATCCTTTGTTCTCAGCTTGCGGACTTGTCGATCTAATATAGCCACTGGCACTTCATCATATGATAGATCCTTTGTAACTTGTACATCTTTGATAGGGACGACCCGAGAAGGGTCTCCAATACATTTCCTCAACATAGATACATGGAATACCGGGTGGACAAATTCCAATTCAGATGGCAATTCTAACTCGTAAGCAACATGTCCAATTCGTCGAAGAATTTTGTATGGCCCAATATACCGCGGACTCAACTTACCCTTCTTCCCAAAACGCATAAAACCCTTCATCGGCGAGATCTTCAGGAAAACCCAATCACCAACCTCAAATTCCAGATCACGACGTCGGACGTCGAAATAAGACTTTTGCCTGCTTTGTGCCGTCCTCAGTCGCTCTTGTATCACTTTCACCTTCTCAATGGCTTGGTGAATCAAATCTGGCCCATATAATTCTGTCTCACCGACTTCGAACCATCCAACTGGTGATCTACATCTCCTCCCGTACAGTGCCTCATACGGGGCCATTTTAATACTGGAATGGTAGCTATTATTGTAGGCAAATTCTATAAGTGCCAGATGGTCATCCCAATTCCCCTTGAAATCTAGAACACATGCTCGTAGCATATCTTCAAGCGTCTGGATGGTACGTTCAGCCTGTCCGTCAGTCTACGGATGGAATGCAGTGCTGAGATTTACTTGTGTGCCTAAACCCTTCTGAAAAGACCTCCAAAAGTTAGCCATAAATTGAGCTCCTCGGTCTGATATAATAGATACCGGCACACCATGAAGCCTAACAATCTCCTTGATATACAACTTCGCATAATCTTCAGCCGTGTAAGTTGTCTTAACTGGCAGAAAATGGGCAGATTTTGTAAGTCGATCAATTATCACCCAGATGGAGTCAAACTTATGATAAGAGCGAGGTAATCCAATAATGAAGTCCATATTAATCACCTCCCATTTCCAGGTCGGAATCTCTATATTCTGAATCAATCCACTAGGTTTCTGATGCTCGATCTTTACTTGTTGACAATTAGGACACTGGGCTACAAATTCTGCAATAGACTTCTTCATGTTATCCCACCAATACTGCTCCTTAACGTCATGATACATCTTTGTCGAGCCAGGATGGATAGAATATCGGGACTGGTGAATCTCAATCATAATCTTCTCTCGCAACCCTGCCACACTAGGTACACATAATCGGCCCTGGTATCTCAGTGTCCCATCTCCTCCGATCTTGAAAGCTGTAATCTTACACTGCTGAATTCCCTCTCTCAATCTTACTAAGGTAGGATCTTCATATTGCCGTGCTTTTACCTCGGCTACCAAAGATGATTCTGCTGTATTCTGTACAGTAACACCTCTGTCATCAGAGTCCAACAATCTGATTCTCATATTGGCCAGCTGGTGAAGCTCTTTGGTCAACCCTTGTCTACCTGCCTCAATATGTATTAAGCTTCCCATTGACTTACGGCTGAGAGCGTCTGCCACAACATTAGCTTTACCGGGATGGTACAATATCTCGACATCATAGTCTTTCAGTAATTCAAGCCACCTACGCTGCCTCAAATGCAACTCCTTCTGCTTGAAAATGTATTGCAAACTCTTGTGATCTGTGTAGATGTCAACATGGACGCCGTATAAGTAGTGCCGCCATATCTTCAAAGCATATATTACTGCAGCCAATTCCAAATCATGAGTCGGGTAATTCTTTTCATGCTTCTTCAATTGTCTTGATGCATAAGCAATCACCTTCCCACGTTGCATCAATACACACCCCAAACCTATACCTGAGGCATCACAATATACCACATAACCTTCTGTTCCTTCTGGGAGAGTGAGCACTGGCGCGGATATCAATCGATTCTTTAGCTCCTGAAAACTATGTTCACAAGCATCAGACCACTGGAACTTGGTAGCTTTCTGTGTTAACTTAGTCAATGGTGCTGATATAGAGGAAAACCCTTCTACAAACCGCCTATAATATCCTGCTAGCCCCAGGAAGCTGCAGACTTCTGACGGTGTTGTAGGTCTCGGCCAATTCTTCACTGCATCGATCTTCTGAGTGTCGACACTAATACCCTCATCAGATATCACATGGCCAAGGAATGCTACTAAGTTCAACCAGAATTCACATTTAGAGAGCTTAGCATATAACTTATGATCCTGAAGGGTCTGTAATACTATCCGCAAGTGGCCCGCATGTTCCGCCTCCGAACGAGAATACACCAGAATGTCATCAATGAATACGATCACGAACACATCAAGATAGGGCCTGAATACACTATTCATGAGATCCATAAAAGCTGCTGGGGCATTTGTTAGCCCGAACGACATCACCAAGAACTCAAAATGCCCATATCTTGTCCGGAAGGCCGTCTTTGGAATATCCTTCTCCTTAACCCTCACCTGATGATACCCTGAACGCAAGTCAATCTTGGAGAAATACTTGGCACCCTGGAGTTGGTCAAACAGGTCATCAATTCTTGGAAGTGGATACTTGTTCTTTATTGTAAACTTATTCAACTGTCGATAATCGATACACATCCTTAACGACCCATCTTTCTTCCGCACGAACAAGACTGGTGCACCCCAAGGTAAAGTGCTAGGCCTAATAAAACCCTTATCCAGCAAGTCCTTCAACTGTGCCTTCAACTCTCGCAACTCTGCCGGGGCCATCCTGTATGGAGGGATAGAGATCGGTTGAGTGTCAGGCAATGCATCAATGCTAAACTCAATCTCCCTTTTAGGAGGAAGGCCTGGGAGTTCATCTGGGAAAACATCTGGAAATTCATTGACCACGGGGATTAATTGTAGAGTAGGCGGCTTCGCCTCCGCATCCCTAACGCGAACAAGATGATAAATGTAACCTTTTGAGATCATCTTCCTTGCCTTAAGATAGGAAATAAACCTACCTTTCGGCGTAGCAATGTTCCCCTTCCATTCAATGGCGGGTTCACAAGGAAACTGAAACCTAACCATCTTCGTACGATAGTCAACATTTGCATAGCATGAGGCCAACTAGTCCATTCCCATTATCATATCGAAATCAACCATTTCTAACTCAAATAAATTTGACGAGGTTTGACGACTACAAATCATCACAGTGCAACCTTTATATACCCTTCTAGCAATCACAGAATCTCCTATCGGAGTGGATACCGCGAGTGGTTTACTTATCAATTCAGGTTCAATGCCAAACTTATTAGCCACAAAGGGTGTAACATATGATAAGGTAGATCCTGGATCAATTAGCGCATATACATCATAAGAAAACACAGACAATATACCTGTAACAACATCCGGAGATGACTCGAGATCTTGTCGACCTACTAGAGCATAGGTTCGATTTTGAGCACCACTCGAACTCGGCACTGAACCTCTACCTCTACCACGACCTGTCGACTGTTGAAAA
This sequence comes from Nicotiana tomentosiformis, assembly GCF_000390325.3. NCBI lineage: Eukaryota > Viridiplantae > Streptophyta > Magnoliopsida > Solanales > Solanaceae > Nicotiana > Nicotiana tomentosiformis. Next base: position 36,349,283 of record NC_090815.1, read on the forward strand.
CCTTGTGCTGGAGGTCGAACCGATGAGGAAGAACCAGACACAGATCCAGTCGGTTGAGCCATACCACCACCTCCTCTGTTAGGACAATCCCGCATCATATGGCCACGCTGTCCGCAAGAATAGCACGCATCGGAACCTCGACGGCACAGTCCAAAGTGGGCCTTGCCGCACTGATCACAACGAGGTGTTGGGGGTCTCGTCTGACTAGTATCTCTATGAAATTGTGAGCCTGATGCCCTCAAACTCTGACCTGAACCAGAATAGGTAAATCGATCATACCGAGGCCTCTGAAACTTTGGAGGAGCACTAGCTACAGGTGGCGCCGAACTCCTCGAAGATTGGGGCCTGATACTGCCTCTGAACTCATCAGAATACCCTGCAAATCTCGCCCTCTTATGCTGGCCCCTATCCTGCTCCCTATCTGCCCTTTGCTGGCGCTTACGATCCTCTAGGGTCTGGGCATAAGCCTGAATACGGGAAATATCCATGCCCTCTACCAAGGAGGCTGTTGTGCACTCATTTATCAGATGTGGTCCCAACCCGTTCACGAACAGATGCACCCTATCACTCATCTCTGACACCATATGGGGAGCATACCTTGCTAAAGAATCAAACTGTATACTATACTCTCGTACACTCATATTACCCTGTCGAAGGTTCAAGAACTTATCAGCTCTAGCTCGTCGTATCTCAACTGGCAAGTAGTGACGAAGAAAGGCCTCAGAAAATTCCTTCCACACGGCTGGAGGAGCGTTCGGACCCCTAGATCTCTCCCAACTATCATACCAGAAAACCGCTAAATCCCGTAACCGATAAGAAGCCAACTCTACTGCCTCCGTATCACTAGCATGCATAACCCGCAATGTACGATGAATCTGATCAATAAATGTTTGTGGGTCCTCCTTGGGGTCTGATCCGGTAAACACTGGAGGGTCTAGATTAATAAAATCATGAACTCTTGCTCTAACCGGTTTATCAGCAGCACCGGTATTCTGCCTCTGAGCCTGAGCAGCTACCAAGCTAGTCAACAATTGCACTGCACTGCGCATATCGTGGTCTGTAGTGCTAGACGGAGGAACTGGATGTACTGGGTGCCTCCTAATATCCTCTGGAGGAGACGGAGAGGTATGAGACGGCATCTCACTCTGAGCCTCACTTTGGCCTGCTCTGGCTGGAGGCACCTGAATGTTACCCTCTCCCACAGCTGTATCAAGCCGTTTACTAATTGCTTGCTTCCTAGTCGAAGGCATCGCTGAAAGAAAACAAGGTGAATATTAGATATGAACACTTACTACTCAACTCTACGCACGATCTAGATTCAGGAAGAAGGTAACAACCCTAGATGTCACGTAGCCTCCTGATTATAAATGTGGCGCGCTATACATCCATAATCAAAACTCTACTAGACACGGCTCATAGACATCCCCTAGGACAGACTTGCTCTGATACCAAGTTTGTCACGATCCAACTGGAGGGTCATGACTAGCACCCGGGCCATACTTGCCGAGCACCAATGTACATTTTATCTAACCTTCCTTATTATCTTTAAGGGCCGACAAGATCAATATAAATAGTAGACATGGATCATGAACATCCAACAATGAAAGATAATGTCATGAACATACATAACATGGGACGACAAGACTGTCAAGAAACTATATATAAGGTACGAGCTAACATGATGCCATGAAAGACTATACAACAAAAATCAGCCGACAAGGCATTCTAAACCATACATAAATCGACACCTGTCTATGAGCCTCTAAAGGAACATAAGTGCTACAACATTGCCGGAACAGGGCCCCGACATACCCATAATGTCTAAAACAAAAATGCATACCAAGACCACGGCAAGTCCGGAGAAGGGATCTCGCTAATAACCGCTGAACTGGATAGCCTACTGTGGTGGGGGAGCTACGTCTACCTGTCTATCAGGACCTGCAGCACGACATGCAGCGTCCACAAATAAAAAGGACGTCAGTACGAATAAAGTACAGAGTATGTGAGGCAAGAAAGCATAAGTAAGAACAATAATGTAAACAGGGATATAGAATATACAACCTGTGACATCTGGGTACCTCTGAGGGCTACTGACATGAAATACATGATACATACATATATATACATAAACTTTTAAAACATACGCCATTGTGGGCATCACCATCATCATATCGTACCCGGCCATAATAGGCTCGGTAAAACGTACCAGGCCATCATAGGGCTCGGTAGAATCGTACCCGGCCACGTGGAGCTCGGTAAAACCCAACTGATCCGTGGTTGCACAATAGGTGCCGTACCCGGCCGACTATAGCGCGGCTCGGTAGAGTAAAATAGATACATATATATGATGCATGCTGGACTCATTGGAATCACATTTTGAACCTTTTGGAGTGACATAAGGTTGGTATCCTTCGTACACGTTATTAAGATTAACTCTTCATCAAGAATCTTATAAGAATCAGGAACTACCAACAACATTGATAATATAAGAATAAGAGAAGTAACATCAATATCAATCGTTTCATAAGAAGGGCAGCAATGTAAGTACTGCTAGCTTCTAAGAGTAGAGTATCTTTGGGAGCTCGTTCATTACATTATGTACAATCGGAGTCGTGCAAAAGAATGAAGGGGATAGCCTCACATACCTTGTATATACTGCCCAACCTCAAGCTATGCAAATGTCACGACTCCTTAGTCTACAATAAGACAAATGACACTATCATTATCGTTTAAGCGTCGTAACTATTATGTATCGACCACAACCTATTTTACGATGAAACGGACAGCACCTCCCCTATTTATATGACTTCCCACAAGTCAATACAATCACCAAACAGCCCAAACAACATCATTAATAATCATATTGAGCCTCCAAAACAGTCCACCAACCAACAACATTACTACCAAGCCTTTCGATATATATTTCACAAGTTCTAGCTTCAACGACTTAGCTGCAACTTGGATAATCTTAAATATATATAGAGTAAGAGGTTCCTTACCTTTAAACAGAAAGAACAACTCCAATTTGACCTTAATTTTCCACGAAATATCCCTTCAATTCTGCCACAAGAACAAGGAAGCGAAACTAGCAATTAATTCGGGTTTTTCGGCACTAGAATTACTTTAGAAGACTTGAAATCACCTAGGGTTGATATTAAAAACTTGAAGGTATATTTACAGGACATAAAACACTTAAAACAACCTCCCACACGATCTGAAACAACACAAAAATCAGCAACAACAAGAAGGAGAAGAAATTTACTAGCGCCACGGGATTCCCGACATTTGATTTGTGTTGTTTGCCCTTTGTTTGGGTCTTGGATCATGAGAGAACCTTGAGAGACTGTTTTTAGGGTTATAAGGTCTGAATATACTGAAAAATAATGACTTAAAACGGGGTTGAGGTATCTTATATATGTCCATATGTCTTAAACCGCCTTTGTGGGCCCCATAGAGAGTAGCTTGGCGCACTCTCGTAAAAACGTGAATATCTCTCTATTCCGAGATCATATCGATGAACGGTTTAATGCGTTGGAAACTAGACTCATAGATCTTCAATTTGATAGGTAGATCACCCCATAATTCCAAGCACATTGGGAGAAAAATGCAGTAACATTTGACCTAAAGTTTAAGTAAAATTATAAACCTAAGTTGCGACAACTTTTATCGACTTTTGTTTCATAACTCGCTTGACTTCAAGACTTATGATGCGGATATTATATGATTCAAATACATTAAAACAAGACCTCTTGGGACAATTAATCACCTCTAGTATTACCCGAAAATACGGGTTACAACATCCTTGATTCGTTTAACTTCAAATACTTGTTAACCACTCTTATACACCCTTGTATCGTTTAAGACCAATAGGATTAACTTCTTATCATCTCAAAGATAATCTCTTCTTGGATTTACGTTGACTAACTTATGGCGTGATCTATGGTATGCGAATTTGGGTTGTAACAGGAAACAACACAACGAATCACGCAATGTGCATGACACACACAAAGAAAATCATGCCATCACACGAATATCATCAATAATAGGGCCCAGGCCATCACATATCATCCCGAACATAGCCACCCTTATCCCACTCAACTGACAACATTATATTAGCTACCAGTATCGCTCCGCCCAGACAATAAGCACAATAGACACCCATATCTCTCTGCCCAGACAATATAACAATAGCCACATGTATCACCCCGCCCAGACAATATATCAATAGCCACCCGTACCACTCCGCCCAAACAATATATCAATAGCCACCTGCATCACTTCGCATAGTCAACAACAGTGAAATGCCACCCTATGCTCTAAATAACAACAATCAATCTACACAACAAATCCATATGTACCATCATCACAACAACACGACATATCAACTCGTATCACACGTGCCCATAGACCACATCATTTCCAAAATAACAATACCAATGTCACCACAACACATAGCCCACAGCTCAACCACAATGTGTACAAGAATCTCAATAACAATAGAATAAAATGGGAAATAACTAAACGATGAAAGATACTCCATAAAAACAACAACTTCAACTAAAATAGGTTAATAGATCTCACTAACTTCAACTTCAATTACTTGCTTAAGAATAAACTTAACAATGAAAGGCATGACATGTACTAACGACCTCAATTAAATACATATAAGAGTAACTTGACAATGAAAGATAGAATATGAACTAACAACTTCAGTTAAAGCATATAAGAATAAATTTGACAATGAAATATATAGCATGTAATATTAACTTCCATTAAGACATGTAAGAGTAAACTCGACAATGGAAGATAGAACATGAAATAACGACTACAATCTAAGCATATAAGAATGAATTCAACAACAAAAGATGTAACAAGTAATAACAACTTCTAATTAAATGCATAAAAGTAACCTAAGAGTCTAACCCGATCAATTCTCTACATATAAGCCCGGGTACACACTCGCCACCTCATGTATACGTCTTTCACATAATTCAAAAAGTGCAAATCGACCAAATCCTATGGAGTATTTCTCCCACACAAAGTTAGGCAAGATAATTACCTCAAAGAAGCTAAATCAATACACTAAGAAGCCCTTCCTATGTGAAAGAACCTCTGAACGGCTCGAATCTAGCCAAAATTACTTAATATCATTAATAAAATCAATATGAAACAATTCTGGATAGTAATGCTTTGATCTTTAATGAAAACCAAAAAGTCAAACCTGAGCTCGCACCTCGGAACCCGACAAAACTCAAAAACTCCTAACACCCATTCCGAAAACGAGTCAAACCATACCAAAATAATCCAATCCCGACCTCAAATCGGCCTTCAAATCATCATTTTATGTCTTAGAAACGTTTTTAGTAAAATTCACAATTTCTCCAATTCAAATCATCAATTAAATGATAAATACGAGGATGGAGTCATGAACTATAACCAAATCTGAGTCAAAAACACTTACCTCGAGCCAAGTCATAAAAATCCAGTCCAAAATCACCCAAACCCGAGCTCTCTAACTCAAGAAGTGATAAAATAACAAAAGCACTCGAAATAGAGTACTATACACATTCAGCCCAGTGAAACACATCACGATCGCGAAAACAAAACTCAAAAGCTTCCAAAATATGGTACGCGGACGCGAAAGAAAATTCGCGGACATGATGCCTAGCCCCATTGTGCCTACACGAATGCAGCCAAGCGCATGCGAACACAAAGTCTAAAAGGCATGATGCCTAGCCGGTCTCCCCTACTAGTCGAACACCTACCACTCTCGGGACCGCGAAGAGCTGTTTCCCCAAATCAACGCGAACACGTCCTTAGCTTCGCAAATGCGAAGAGCAATTTCTCCTGCCTTTCAAAAGCTCTCCATGAATGCGACCATACACTCATAGTCGCGATTTAGGAAACACCAGAACAATAATCCAAAATAGGATGAAATGGCCCGTAGCCCATCTGAAACACACCTTGAGGCCCCCAGGACCCCGTACAATCATACCAACCAATACCATAACATAACATGGACCTGCTCGAGGCCTCAAATCACATCAAACAACATCAAAACTATGAATCAAAACTCAATTCAAGCCTAATGAACTAATGAACTTTCAACTTCTAAAAATCATGTCGAACCATAACAAATCAACCCAGAATAACCTCAAATTTTGCATGCAAGTCCCAAATGAAACAACGGATCTATACCAATTCCCGGAACTAGAATCTAAACCCAATATCAACAATGTCAATTCCCAATTAAACCTCTTAACCTTCTAAACCTTCAACTCTCCAATTTTTGCCAAAAGCATCAAATCAACCTACGGACCTCCAAATCCAAATCTGGACATACGCCTAAGTCCAAAATTAACATATGAAGCTATTGGAAACATCAAAACACTATTCTGGAGTCGTCTACACAAAAGTCAAACTCCGATCAACTCTTACCACTTAAGCTTCTAAAACAACTTCCAAATAAATCTCGAATCGCACAAAAATTGAAACCGACCATGCATGCAAGTCATATTGCATCATATGAAAAAACTCAAAACCTTAAACCACCAAATGGAATGCTAAATCTCAAAATGATCAGTCGGATTGTTACATTCTCCCCCACTTAAACAAATATTTGTCCTCGAATGTGCAAATAGTCACTCTAAAGTCATCAAGTCACTGAATAAACTAGCCATACACATACTCACGGGTGATCCCACGTCACCCCTAATTCATATAAGACCGACAATACCATCTCGGCCGAAGATTATCACTTCAACCTTAACCAATAAGCCTAAAAACAAATTTTCAACATCTGAGCATCCCCCAAAGACCCGATTCCCACATAAACACACTGTATCAACCTCAACCAGCTGCAACGGCTCATGCATACACCCACAAGGTATAACCACATGACATAAAACATTGCCCATATACCCGTAGAAACACCTCCAGCCACAGTAGCTGCCCATCATCAAACACGGTACAAGTAAATAGCCTTATATCAACTAGAAACTTGTTCCAAACCTTCCCAACACTGCTAATGATGTAAGAAACATGCAATTATCATAACTACTCACCCAATCAACAAGTCACACCCCACATCGCCTAGACACATACGATCTGTACCGAACCATCACAACTTGAATACAACTGAAGATGGAAAGAGACACACATGAGAGAGCTACCCAACATATCCCACAAGGCACACCTCCTTATCGGTACCATATTGCAAATCCACTCCCCAAGGGAGAAACAAAACATACGAACTAATCATAAGGATCCCATCCTAATATAACTCCACTATGACACGCAGCCCGGTCCAACACATAATGACATACACGAAAACACGAGGATCTCATCCTTAGCTTTAAATCACAAGTAGAATACACATAACACAATCAAAAAACCTTTCACTTACTAAATTTCGCAGAACAAAATCACAACACATAACGGACTTCCCATACATATAGGGCACCTAAATCACAAGTCGTAACCAAACCATCCAGAAATCACATCAAAACCTAGCGTAATGAGTAACAGAAAGTTCATTCTAGTCTCCTAACTCTCAATAGCGAACAATCCAAAATGATAGACATGGGCTACCACTATAGAATCTCTAAATGGGTGCAAACACATAAAAATAGTACAAGAATCATGAAACACATCCATATATGAAGTAAGATAGTAAGACTCATACCGATAAATAAGACGAGATCAAAATAAGATTGATGATCCTCTATGACAAGCTGAAACCATACCTGTAATGATATCATATGGTGCAGCAGCCTCAGCCCTACCAAGGAAAGCATATCAACGGGTTGGGCCTCCCCTCTAAGACACCCTGTACATGCATGTCGTCCACCTCTAGCTTGTATCGCCACAATAATACCAACACCTCTGTGGGTGTGGATGCTGGTGTTGAGTCTGTGCCGAATAACTGGAATAATCATTGTATGAACTCCGTGCAAGAGGTTCACTAAAAGATGACTGTTCCGTATGACTACCCTGAGGTCCCTGACTATCTGGAGCACCACGTGTAGTCTAAAGTGCGGACTGGACTGGCCGGCTGACTGAGCATTCGCCATGATTGGTCAGAGTTGATGAGTAAAGTCCACTAAATCCTCCAGGACCTCGAGGTCTCTTGGCCTCTTTATCCTCCCTCTCCTGACCCCGAATACGCTTTAACCTCCTGGCAATCTCCACAACTTGCTGAAATGGAGTACTAGTCTCCAACTCCCGAGCCATGTTAAATTTATGACCATAATTAAGCCCCTTGATAGATCTGCGAACTTGCTATCTAATAGTAGAAACCAAATTAGGTGCATGACGGGACAACTTACTTAACTTGATGGCCTACTCCGACACCGTTATAATTCCCTGTCGCAGCTACTCGAACTCTATGCGTCGGGCATCCTGGAGGGTTTGGAGAACAAACTCCCTCAAAAACATTGCTGAAAATTGAGTCCAAGTGAGTGGCACTGCATCAGCTAGCCTACCCTCCTCGTGTGCCTGCCACCATCTATATTGTTCCCCTGATAGCTGATATACAGTAAAGGATACTTTTCTCACATCTACAATGCTAATGGTGTGGTGAATACAATGGCACTTATGCAGAAAACCATGCGCATCCTCAGTAACTATGCCACTTAAAGCAGGAGGATCATACTTCTTAAACCTCTCGATCCTATTATGTTCCTCCTCTAATTTCTCTGGCCTGACCTCAGTATGCACCATGATAGAGGGTTGTACCGGCATAATACTCGGAACCTGACCAACATGAGCCCACTGCTCTAGAGTACAAGCGGTGGGAGTTTGAGCGCATTCCCCAGTCTATGAAGTAGCTGGTGCAACTGGGATCAATCCCGCCTGAGCCAATGTACGAAAAATGCTCAGGAATTGCGTTAAAGTCTCTTGAAGCCCAAGGGTGGCAACAGGCACCTCCGGTGCTTGCCCCCAAACCGGAGCTACTGGTGGTTCCTCAGCTGCTGCTCTGGGTGGTGCTCTAGCAGTGACACGTGCCCCTCCTCTTCCTCTTCCTCGGCCCTGGCCTCTCACGGCTCTAGCAGGGGTGTGAGTGTCTTCTCAGCTGATCCGGTAGTGCATGTCCTCACCATCTGTGAGAGAATAGAAATACAAACGCTCAAACTCCAAAATAAATAAATCTGTACGATAGGAATGAAAGAAGTTGAATTTTTCCTAATAATTTTGTGGCATCTCGAAGATAAGTACGGACGTATCTATACCGATCTGCAAGACTCTAGTAAACTTTCTCGTGACTCGTAGAACCTATGAACCTAGAGCTCTGATACCATCTTGTCACGACTCAAAATCCCACCTTAAGGATCGCGATGGCACCTAGTCTCTTAAACTAGGTAAGCCAGTTATTTCCAACAGATAAACCAATTAACATGATATTTTTAAAGCATATTTTAATATAAATACTGAAATAGAGGTGATACAAGCCTATGCGGCAATAATTACAACAATCCTCCCAAGACTAGGTAGTATCGAGTCACGAACTCTACAAGAATACATAAAAATAACTCAAAATGCAATATTGTTCGGATAGATAATTGACAATAAGAATTGAAGGAAAGGACTCCAAGGTACTACGGCGATCGAGCAGCTCTACCTTGAATCATCGTGATCAAGAAGCTAACACTGCCTAGGTCCACAAGCTCCAACACCTGGATTTGCACAAAAATGTGCAGAAGCATAGCATGAGTACACCACAATCGGTACCGAATAAGTATCAAGACTAACCTTGGTAGTGTAGTTATGAGGTACTAGTCAAGACACCTATTAGACATAATAACACGAGCAGTATATTAGTATAAGGCTAATAATGAAAGAAAGAAACTATAAATGGAATAATGGAATAAAAAAGTAGTCCGAACACGGTTACAGTACCAGTGAAACTAATTAAGGAACACAAATTGCAACCAAATAATCCAGTCGTTCTAACACAAGGTACACAATAAAATTTACTCTGAGGTACCACTCCTCATAACCACAAGCCACGAATCCTAAATCACAACTCATATAGACACGACACCTCATGCCCATATTATCAATCACAACAACACGGACAACTCACGTGCCAATATCTCAATCCGCCCAGCATGGTCACATGCTCGCTATCATAATCTGCCCGGCATGGTCACATGCTCAATATCAAAATCCGCCCGTTGTGGTCACAGTCTCAATATCACAATCCACCGACATGATCACATGCGCAGTATCACAATGAAAGTTGATATACAAGAATATGTGTGCATGATCAATGAATATAAAGTTTCATACTCCTGAACTGGTATAAATTACATGTTACGGTGTATGCATGTGCAAGTGTATTATTACAGCCAAGGCAACAAGTAATATCAAAGACATCGAGTAGCGCATTGGAAACAACACAATGAATCACGCAATGCGCATGACACACACAAGGAAAATCACACCATCAAACGAATATCATCAATAATATACCCCCAAGGCATCACATATCATCCCTGACATAGCCGCCCTTATCCCACCTCGCTAACAACATCATATTAGCCACATGTATTGCTCCACCCAGACAATAAGCACAACAGCCACCCGTATCTCTCCGCCCAAACAATATATCAATAGCCACCCATATCACTCTACCCGGACAGTATATCAATAGCCATTATATCACTTCGCCCCAACAATATATCAATAGCCACCCATATCACTCCGCACAGTCAACAACAGTGAAATGCCACCTTATGCTCCGCATAACAACGATCAATCCACACAACAAATCCATATGTGTCAACATCACAACAACACGACATATCAACTAGTACCATACGTGCCCATAGGCCAAAATATTTCCAAAACAACAATACCAATGTCACCACAACACAGCCCATGGCTCAACCACAATGTGCACAAGAATATCAATAACAACATAATGAAACGGGAAATAACTCAACAATGAAAGATACGCCATAAAAACAACAACTTCAACTAAAATAGGTTAATAGCTCTCACTAACTTCAACTTCGATTACTTGCTTAAGAATAAACTTAACAATGAAAGGCATGACATGTACTAACGATCTCTATTAAATATATATAAGAGTAACTCAACAATGAATGATAGAACATATACTAACAACTTTAGTTGTTGCATATAAGAATAAACTTGACAGTGAAAGATATAGCATGTAATAGTAACTTCAATTAAGACATGTAAGAGTAAACTCGACACCACAATCTAATCATATAAGCATGAATTCAACAACGAAAGAATAATAAGTAATAACAACTTCTAATTAAATGCATAAAAGTAACCTAAGAGTCCAAACAAGTCAATTCTCTACATATAAACCCGGGTACACACTCGTCACCTCATGTACACATCTTTCACATAATTCAAATAGTGCAATTACACAAAATCCTACGGGGTAGTTTCCCCACATAAAGTTAGGAAAGATACTTATCTCAAAGAAGCAAAATCAATACACTAAGAATCCCTTCCCGCGTGAAACAACCTCGGGACTGCTAGATCTAGCCAAAATAACTTAATAACATAAATAAAAGCCAGAGGAAACAATTTCGGATAATAATGCATCGATCTTTAATGAAAATCAAAACGTCAACCAATGGCCCACACCTCGGAACCCGACAAAACTCAAAAAATTCAAACACCCATTCCGATATGAGTTCAACCATAGCAAAATCATCCAATTCCGACCTCAAATCGGTCTTCAAATTATCATTTTGTGTTTTAAAAAAGTGTTTACTAAAATTCCCAATTTCTCCAATTCAAATCATCAATTAAATGATAAAAACAAGGATGAAATCATGAAATATAACCAAATCCGAGTAAAAAATACATACCCCGATCCAAATCGTGAAAATCCCATCCAAAATCGCCCAAAACCGAGCTCTCTAACTCAAGAAGTGAGAAAATAACAAAAGCCCTCAAAATAGAGTACTATATACATTATGCCTAGTGAAACTCATCGCGATAACGAAAAAACCTTCGCGATCTAGAAGACAAAACTTAACAGATGCCCAAACGTGCTATGTGAACACGAAAGGAAAGTCACGAACGCGATGCCTAGCCACATTGTGCCTACGTGAACTCGGCCAAGCTCCTGTGAACGAGAAGGCTAAAAGGCCTGATGCCCAGTCGGTCTCCCTTACTACGCGAACGTGCAACCACTCTCGCGGCTCCGAAGAGCCGTTTCTCGAAATCAACTCGAACACATCCTTAGCTTCGTGAACGCGAAGAGAAACTGCTCCTTCCTTTCAAAAGCTCTTTGTGAATGTGACCTTACACTCGCAATCATGATTAAGGAAACACCAGACACCAGAACAACAATCCAAAATAGGAGGAAATGGCCCATAGCCCATGCAAGACACACCCGAGGCTACGGGGACCTCGTCCAATCATACAAACCAATCCCATAACATAACACGGACCTGATCGAGTCCTCAAATCACACCAAACAACAACAAAACTATGAATCGCACCTCAATTCAAGCCTAATGAACTAATGAACTTTCAACTTCTAAAAACCACGTCAAACCATAACAAATCAGCTCGGAATTACCTCACATTTTGTATGCAAGTCCCAAATGACACAACAGATTTATAACAACTCCCCGAACCACAATACAAACTCGGTATTTAAAAATCCAACTCCCGGTCAAACCTCTCAACCTTCCAAACCTTTAACTTTCCAACTTTCGCCAAAAAATAGCAAATCAAACTACGGACCTCCAAATCGAAATTCTAACATACGCCTTAGTCCAAAACCACCATACAGAGCTATTGGAATCATCAAAACACTATTCTGGAGTCATGTACATAAAACTCAAACTCCGATAATCTCTTACCACTTAAGCTTCTAAAAAAGAATCATCCTTTCAAATAAATTCGGAATCGCACGAAAATCGGAACCGACCATGCACACTAGTCATATTGCATCATATGAAACTACTCAAGACCTTAAATCACCGAAATGTCAACAAAAGGTCAACCTTGGCCCCTGTGCCCGGAATCCGAAATTAATCATAGATATAGTCCACCCATAACCCCACGATTCCAAATATATGATTAGATTTTAAATCGGGGTCCAGTTTCTTAATCAAAACCCCCAACATCACTCTCTTAAATTCATACTAAAATCTCCAATTTTACACTTTAAATTCATATTTTAGGGGTTAAAAAAACATGTAGATTCTTGAAATATAATCATAAATGAATAGAATAACTTACTTGCTTGCCTTGGATGAAAATCCTCTTGAAGAATTGCCCATCTCAAAGTGTATGGCTCAAAATATGAAAGGATGGGCAAAATTCCGAAATAACAACTTTAAAAGTCTACCCATGCATACACAATGCGATCATGAAAGGATCCTCGCGATCGCGAAGGCCAAAGCAACCTCCAACTCCTCTTCGCGAATGCAACCACCTGTCAGTGAACTCGAAAAGAAAATGTCTAGCAGGCCAAATCCTTCTCGGCTATCCTGAGACTTGCTCCGTGATCGCGAAGTACTACTTCACACCAGCAGCTCAACTGCTGCAAACTCAAAGGAAATGGTCTGAAACAACCTCGAATTACACCCGATCCCCCCTGGATCCTATCCAATCATACCAACAAGTCTAGATACCTTATCTTAAGAATTGAGAACATGAAATTTCACAAATAACATCAAAATTAAGAATTGAAAACCAAAATTTATCTGTTAACTTTCAAATATTCTTGCTTCGTTGAACGCATCTCAATCACACTTAGACATTTCGGATTACAACCAATTTTCGCGTACAGATTCATAACCATTAGGGAATATCGAAGGTCTCAAAATAACAATTGAAGTCGATAACGCCAAAGCCAACTATCGCTCAAACCTATTGTAAGGCCCCGTAAATAATTCACCTAAAACTCGGGGTTTTGTGATGTTGGGGTAGACTTATGTGTTGATGATTGTCGACATTCTTCGTGGTGAGCTTGCTCCGCCGAACACTGAAGCAGAAACTTGGGAAAATATTTGGGCCTTTAAGCAGCCCATTATGCGACCGCAGAAATTTTTCTCGGGCCGCGTAGCCCATCGCAGATCAAACAACAAAATTTTTGTAGGAAGGTTCTGTGGTGTATTATGCGACCGCAGACCGATCACAGATTGAGGCAAAATTACCCAGTTTCATAGGGCCATTATGCGGCCCATTTTGTGGTCCTCAGAAGCATTATGCGACCGCAGATCTGCATCGGGGCTTCTTTTTCTTTTCTAATTTTTGACCCAATCCTATTTCGATTTATTGAGGCAAAGGGTCACTTTTGAAGCAAAAATTTGATATTTCTAGAGAGAGGGACTACCATAGAGTGAGAGGGGAAGTTCCTAATCTTATTGATCATTAACTCTTGCTCCAAGTTAAAGAATTCACAAGAAGATTCTCTAGGTCTTCATCCTAGAGGTAAGATTCTAACCCTAGTCTTCAATTTCAAGTTTAGGTAGAAGATGGGTAATTGAGAGTATAATTTTTGGGTATGAGAGTTGTCCATTTTGCATGAATGCACTATCAAGGGTTGGGGGATGAATGTCAAGCTAAATTGTGTAGACTTTGTATAGTGGGATGAAGGAATCAACCATAGGAGGACCTTGACAGCTTAATGCACACCTAGTGTTTTATAAAATTCTCAAATGAGCTTGAACTATGAACTCTCTCCTAATTTGTGTTCAATTTTTCTATATTTCTAAATAGATCAAAGGGGCTAAAATTCCAGAACATTGTAGTAATTTTAAAAGCTCAAGTCAAGATATGTTGGATAAACTCATCTCTTAAAATTGAACCCCACAATATCCTTGTAAGTCCGAAGTTGTTCATTATGAATTGTTTATTCCGAATAAGTCTTGTGTTGAAAGATATATGTTCAATATATACTTCAATGTTCTTGTTATGTTATATTCTAATTGAAAATGTGCTTGAAGCATGTGTTGCATATCCAAACATTATATCTTTAAGTCGTGATTCAAATGAAGGCTATCATGTCAAATTGTGGAAGAAATTTCAATTTGTTTAACATACTTATTTGCTCAATATGTGGGCTTAAAATATTGAATAGAAATTCTCTGTTGTCAATGATCCGTGATAATGTTTGAAAGTGAAAGAGATGAATATGAAGTGTGAATACGGCCAACGTCCCAAGAAGTGACATAGTGTTATGGCCATTGGTGACAATGAAACGAATGATATATAAAAGATAATTAAATAGCTTTTCAATCCTTTAAATAAATAAACACCCTGGGAGTATCGTTAGTCACCAAGGAAGGGTAGGTTGAAATAACCTAACCCTAAAACTACATGTGTCAGTGTAGGAGCGAAGTGTGATTGTACCCCTTTATGGGGATGAGATTGTTGTGATAAAAATATTCCCCTTTATTGGGATGAGATGATTCCTAGAAAAGGGTAATGTCGATCCGCACAACATTGTGGTGAGACGGCCTAGCCGTTTGGGTGGTGATCAGACGTCGTGCCGCACACATGATGGTGATTGTGCTTGAGATTACGTTTAAAACAATAATTGAGGCTGAGATAATGATTGTGATTGTGGTTGATGTATTTGGGTGAGATGGCCTAGCCGATCGGGCCGTGATCGGACTCTATGCTCAAGCTCACGGTGGTATATCGGTGCTAAGATCTACCAAAATTTAAATATGGAAATTTACATGAAAACTTATCTTGCTCCTAATTTGATGTTTTGGTATTGTTTGAGGCTCCCATTGAGTTTATGATTGTCCTTACTTGTGTTATCATTCGTTCTATTGAGAGGGTGTTTAGTCATTAATACTAGTACTATTCCATATGTACTAACATCCCTTTTGTCGGAGGCGCTGCATCTTTAATGGATGCAAGTGGTTCTGCAGCAGGTGGCAGTGATCATTGATAGCAATACACCCTCTTCTCAGCAGATTTGGTGAGCCCCACTTCATTCGGGGTCGTGTATCTTTTGTCCCACATGTATTATGTTTTGAGGTATAGCCGGGGCCTTGTTGTCGGCGTTATCATAGTATTTTATATCCGTAGAGGCTCCATAGACACAATGTGGGTTGTATATGGGTGTTCGAAAAGTCAAACTAGCCTTGTTGTATTTGAATCACTTGTGTACTTTAACTATAATTGTGTATGTATTTTGAGACTATAAAATGAAGCGACTAATTGTAATGGAATTGGAATTGTTTACAGAATCAACTTAATGCATAATTAAAGATATAAATGTATCCTCTCTTTATTCATGGGCGAGTAGGGTAAAAAGCATTGTAAAGGCTTGCTTGACCGGGATATCTTGGTTGAGCGCCGGTCGCGCTCCCCAAGGTCGGGGCATGACATCGATGAACTCTTCAATTCTTCAAATTGCTAGCTTTCGACAAATATAGTCAAAATCTTCTAGGAATATCCAAAATCAAATCTAAATAAACGCCCAAGTTCAAAATCACTATATGAACCTGTTGGAACCATCAAATTATGAACTTGAGGTTGTTTCCTAAAAATTCAAACCTTAGCCAACTCTTATAACTTAAGCTTCCAAAAATATCAATGAATTTTCCAATTCACTCTCAAACATTTCTAAAACCCAAACCAATCGTAATCGCAAGTTGTAATAGATCATGTGAATATACTCAAGGCCTCAAATCATAAGAGAAAAAGGCTAAAGCTCAAAACGACCGGTCAGGTAGTTACAAAAGCATATTATAATGCATCATATCCGCAGACAATGAACATATGCACCAAGAAGCATTAACTCGAATACTTCTACATGAATATAGAGTGACTATACATGATAAATACCTAATTGTACATCAATTTCCAAATAGCATTTATACGAATGCTCCTATATAAGTCCAAATTGTCAATGTATGAGGGAGACTCTACCTTTACATCAATCCGCCATTAAGTGTTCAAGAATTCACAATCAAGTCTTATGCATATGTAAAAACATATGAATATGCATATATAGATGATATGCATGACTATTTCTACATGCGTATAGAATGCCAATCCATGATAAAGGCTCAAACATTACAACAACTCTCATTCTTTGTGCCTCGATACTCCTAGTGTCAACTGCGCATACTCGATGCAAGGTAACATGGGTGATTATGAGAATCTAGAGAGACAGATCCAAATACATGTGCCAGAGCATTATATTTCTATAATAATTATTAATATCTCATAAATCAGTCATCAATCCGTACAGAATGAACTATTTGTGATGACCTGATGTGTTGTTCTAAGCACTAGCTCCTTTTTCTATGTTCCGTTCACGTAGATTAATTTGATGATTTATGACTTGAATGCATGGTCTATGTCATTTTTGGAGAGTTTATATGTGAAATTTTAAATAAAATATGATTTTTGACTTAAAATGAGTCTTGAGTAGACCACCGTCGATGTTCTTAGTAAACAACCTCGAATCCATATTTTGACGATTCTGGTAGGTTCATATGATGTTTTTTTACTTATACGCATGTTTGGTTGGGGTCCTGGGTGACCCGAGCGTGTTTCGGCGTATGATGTGAAAATTGGCAAAAGTTGAGTTTCAAATTGAAAATCTTGAGTTTCTTTGATCGATTCTTGATATTTGATCTTATTTTAGTGATTTGAGTTAGCGAGCGGGTTTATATGATGTTATTATACTTGTGTGAATGTTCGTATTGGAGATCGAGGGGCTCGGATGAGTTTCAGAGGTGTTTGGAGTGTTATTGAACTAATGTTAAAAACTTTGGTGCATCGGGTCTGTAGATCTCGCAATTGCTATGATCCGTTCGACGAGTCCCACTTTTGCAAAGTCGAGCACACAAATGTGATATCTAGGGAGGCGCTGTGATCTTCGCAAATGCAAAGTGGCTGTCGCACATGCGAGTTGGGGGTCTTCGCTTTTGCTATGGGCTGGACGGTCTTCGCAATTGCAAAGGCTGTCTCGCTTTAGCGAGTAAGGAATCATCACAAATGCGAACATTTTGTCGCAAATGCAATATCAGAGGGGTTGGGCAGCTGTTCGCTTTTGTGGACAATGGTTTGCTTTTGCTAAATGGCAATTGCGATAGCAGCAACTAGGTAAAAGTTGGAAAAATCGGGACTTCGCTCATTTTACACCATTTTTCAACCCTAAACTCTCGAGAGGCAATTTTTAAAGAGGGTTTTCTTCCCAAAATCATTTGTAAGCAACTTTAACTCGATTTAAATAAATTTCAATCATTTGTCGATGAATTTCTTCATCAAATCTATGCATTTCGAGATAGAAATTAGGAGTTTTTGGTAGAATTTAGCAATTTTGTAAATTTAGAATTTAGACCTCGAATTGAGGTCAAATTTCGAAACAAATCATGTATCCAGACTTGGGAGTGAATGGATAAATAGGATTTTGTTCGATTGAACCATTTCATTTGTGGGTAGTTTCTAAAGCTTGTTTCGAATTGTTTTAACTATATTTGGTTAGATCCGATTGGTTTGGAGGCTTGTTCTAAATGAAAAGTTGTGGTTGATTGTTGATTTGATTTCGGAAAGAGGTAAGTGTCGTGATTAACTTTGACTGGATGGATCTATGACTTATTTGGTCTATTTTCTACATGAATTATGTGCGGGGATGATGTATATGCAAGGTGACGAGTGTAGATGTGTTGGCATGGGTTAAAGCATGCGAGATGGGCTAGTTATCTTTATGTCATCATTTAACCCATGTTATATCTTGTTACATGCTTCGATTGGTATATGTTACCACTTTTTATGTATTCCTTACTTGTTATCTGTCATTTATTTATTATCTGGTTTTGTTTATTCATTCCTTGATCAATATATGCTTACCTGATTTGTGCTCTCATCTATATTAATTGAACATCTTCACTGTTCCATGCCTTTACTTGCCTTTATTGCCTTTACCTTACTTGTTGCACTTTATTAAGTTACATATGATTGTGTGTGCTCTTAGATATTCTTGCGCTAATGACTTGTTTAGGCCCGTGTTGGCTTACGATGTGAGGTTACATTATGAATTTGAGTTGTTGGTTGTTCTCTGTTTGTACTAGTAGTGCCTTGGTGATTTATACGCTTTGGCTTCCTTTTTATGTTGAGATTCAGAATTTGTTGTGTTGAGTTGTTGACGATAATGAAATGATATTAGAAATGGGTTGCATGCGACAACATAATGGAAATGAAATGATAGTAGAATCGGGTTGCTCGGTGCAACAGATATTGCTATGATATTGGAATTTGGTTGCACACCGTAACAGATATTGAAATGATATTGGGATCGGTTTGCATGCCGCAACGGAAAATGATGTGTTGTAATTGTTGTAGCTGTGGTGTTCCAATTTTTTATACTATAATATGAGGTTTCAAAATTATGTTATTCTGGGGCCCTCTATTAGTTGACCTTCTAGTCCCGTTCTTATGAGTTTATCCGTTTTCTCTATAATTTTATTGTCTTCTATTTATTATTCATACAGGTTTATAGCGAGTGTCTAGTCATAGCCTCATCACTACTTCATTGAGGTTAGGCTCGACACTTACGGAGTCATGGGGTCGGTTATACTCATACTACAATTCTTTACTTCTTGTGCAGATCCTGATGTTGGTCCTAGCGGCACCTGTAGAAGATTATTTAGATCAGATCTATCCAGGAGACTTGAGGTAGAGCTGCACGGCGTTCGCAGTCCCCGAAATCCCCTTCTATCTTTTTTACTATTATATTATTTCGTACAGTTGTATTTTATTTTCAAACTATATTTGTAGCATTATATTCACTCATGTACTTGTGACTCCGTATTTCTTGGATTTTCATAGGCAACATTACTTATAGATTTTTTATATGTATTCAGAGTATTACAGCCTTTAATTCTTAATATTTTGCTCTTAAATTGTTAAATTGCAAGCGGATGTTAGGCACCATCACGGCCCCATGGTTGGGATTTTGGGTCGTGAAAAGTTGGTATCAAAGCACTAGGTTGCCTAGGTTTCACGAGTCACGAGCAAGGTTAGTAGAGTCCAGGGGATCGGTAAAGAGAAGTCAGTGCTTATCTTCTAGAGGCTATAAGGCTTTAGGAAATTTCACTTTCTTTCTTTCTCTATCGTGCGACCTTATTCTAACATTGAAGTTTGAATCATTCTTCTCTTAATCTCTCGCATATGGTGAGGACATGTGCGACGTCCACAACTGATCAAGAGTCGAATCCCTAGGTTACAGCCACTACCAGGGGTAGGGGCCAGGACCGAGGTAGAGCCAGAATCAAAGATCGACCTAGAACACGCACATCACTTATTGTTGAGCCTCAGATGGAGGAGCATATCCCTACTGTGACTGCGCTAGTGGGACTAGCTCAGGTCCCAGAGGGGTTCATCACCACCCTAGTGCTTCAGGATTCCCTAGTATATCTGGTGGGATTTTCGGAGAGTGTGACCCTGGCCGGTGTGTTCCCTATGGCACTAGCCATTTCTCAGGTTGGGATAGGAGCCTAGACTCCCGCTACCCACACTCTAGAGCAGATGGCTCATAGGTATCAAACCCTAACAGTTCTACCATTTGGGGAAGCTCATCTTGTTGTTGCTACACAGTCGGGGAGAGGCCTATGATGTCAGTTGAGGGGCTGCATAGGATGTACGAGTTTACCAAGTTGTTTCCCACTCAATTTAGAGGTTCACCTTCTGAAGACCCCGAGGATTTCTTAGACTGCTACCATGAGATATTGCGCAACATATGTATAGTGGATGCCAATAAAGTTGATTTCATAGAGTTTTAGATAATTGGTTATTCCAAGAGGTGGTGGCAGGAGTATGTTCGAGGCAGGCCAGAAGGTTCACCTCCTCCCACTTGGGCTGAGTTCTCATAGTTGTTTTTGGAGAAGTTCATTCCCTTCACTTAGAGAGAGGACTTCTGCAGCCAGTTTGAGCGCCTTCAGCGTGGCAGCATGACCATTACGCAATATGAGACTAGATTCATGGATTCATCACGCCATGTATCTACCTTGATCCCTATTAAGATAAGAAGGTGTAGAGGTCTATAGATGGCCTTACTTATGGCATCAAGCTACAGATGTCCAAAAAGACTGAGGAAGATACTTCTTTTACTCGGGTTGTGGAGATTGCTAGGAGGATCGAGAAGATAGGAGCCTAGACTCCCGCTACCCACACTCTAGAGCAGATAGCTCATAGGTATTAGACCCCACCAGTTCTACCATTTGGGGCAGCTCATCCTGTTGTTGCTACACAGCCGGGGAGAGGCCTATGATGTCAGTTGAGGGGCTACATAGGATGTACAAGTTTACTAAGTTGTTTCCCCCTCAATTTAGTGGTTCGCCTTCTG
Organism: Nicotiana tomentosiformis; assembly: GCF_000390325.3. NCBI lineage: Eukaryota > Viridiplantae > Streptophyta > Magnoliopsida > Solanales > Solanaceae > Nicotiana > Nicotiana tomentosiformis. The sequence goes on from NC_090815.1 coordinate 36,370,605, forward strand.
AAGACACCGAGGATTTCTTAGACTGCTACCATGAGATATTGCGCAACATATGTATAGTGGATGCCAATAGAGTTGATTTCACAGAGTTTTAGATAACTGGTTATGCCAAGAGGTGGTGGAAGGAGTATGTTCGAGGCAGGCCAGAAGGTTCACCTCCTCCTACTTGGGCTCAATTCTCATAGTTGTTTTTGGATAAGTTCATTCCCTTAACTTAGAGAGAGGACTTCCGCAACCAGTTTGAGCGCCTTCAGTATGGCAGGATGATCGTTACGTAGTATGAGACTAGATTCATGGATTCATCACGCTATGCATCTACCTTGATCCCTATTAAGAGAAGAAGGTGTGGAGGTCTATAGATGGCCTTACTTGTGGCATCAGTCTACAGATGTCCAGAGATACTGAGGATGATATTTCGTTTACTCGGGGTGTGGAGATTGCTAGGCATATCGAGAGGATTCGTGACCAGGATAGAGAGGCAACATCTAGGAAAAGGCCTCGTCATTTTGGTGGTTTCAGTGGTGGAGTTCATTTGGCAGAGGCCACCCTATCAGGTCGGTTCAGTCAGCACTGCAGGTGTCTCATTATCCTTCAAGTGGTCATAGTGTGTATGGGTCTCATTCCCAGTAGCCAGTATTTAGTGCACCTTCAGCTCCTATTAGTGCACCATTGCTACATAGTTACTTGTCACGACCCCAAATCACAAGTGTCGTGATGGTGCCAATCATGATACTAGGCAAGCCGATAACTCACACATACCAACATCTTAAATTCAAAATATGCTGAAATAGGTTTAAGTAAGTAAGAATCTTATAAAAAAGGGATGAAAACGCCACAACCCAATACATGATTTCCCAAAAGATCCGAGTTTCACGGTGTACATGAGCATCTATAAAATAACACGGTCTGAAAAATGCAAAATTGTCTAGGAAAGTGGAATAGTATAAACAAAACTAAAAGATAAAGGAAGAGAGTCAAGGACTGCGGACGCCAAAGCAGCTACCTCGATAATCTCCGACTGATGAAACTCCAAATATCAGCAACCATCGTTCTTGGAAATACCTGGATCTACAAATGAAGTGAAGAGTGTAGCGTGAGTACAACCAACTCAATAAGTAACAAGTATAACCTTTGGGCTGAAATAGTGACGAGTTCGAACAATACAGTCCAAATACAAAATTTAACAATACAAAAATTGACAGGAAATATGACAATAATATGTCAAAGAAACTCATAATCTGTAGGTAGCAGTACAGGAATGTAGACGTGTTTACAGGTTTAATAGTTAAGCCCAACACAAATAAAAAATGCCAAGTTTAAATGGTTTGAGGAATATGACATGTCTATATCTACATGCCAGTATGCATATCGTATGTGATGTAACACAATGAAAGCCTCGTGTACTCACACTCTCAGAGTACTCAACCTGACTGTCTCAATTCTCACTCAACACTGTACTGTATCTACTACGGCCTGCAACCTGATCCCATCATGAATCAATAGCAACTGCGCTCATTGTGGGTGTGTAGACTCCGGAGGGGAAAATCCTGCCCAAACGCTTATTAAACCTGCTACGGTGCACAACCCAATCCCATTGTGAATCAATAATACCTGTTGCGACGTACAACCCAATCCCATCATGAGTCAATAGTACCCGATGTGGCGTGCAGCCCGATCCCATCAATATCACTCACAAACAGGCTCTCGGCCTCACTCAGTCATCAATCTCTCCAGTTCCACAAATGCTCTAACGCATAGAGTGCAGTAATAATATTTAGATAAGAGAACTACACAGTTCCACTTATTCGACTGAATCACAATTACTACGGTACACGCCCACATGCCCATCACCTAGCATGTACGTCACATCAACACTAATCACATAGCATATAATTTCAGGGATTCATACCCTCAAAACCAAGTTTAGAACTTTTACGTACCTCAAATCATGCAAATCTCTACTCTAACAAGCCCTTGCCTCGCGAATCAGCCTCCGAACACCTCAAATCTAGCCACAAAACATTTTGATGCAATCAACTCAAGCTATAGAAATCAATTCAATATGAAAATGCTAAGTTGTTAATGAAAAGTCAACTCAAAAGTCAACCCCAGGCCCAAGTCTCAGAATCCGAGAAAAGTTACAAAATTTGAACACTTATTCAACTACGAGTCCAACCATACCAAAATTACTCAAATCTGACATCAAAATGCCGCTCAAATCCCCGAAATTCGGCCTAAGAAGTAATTTAACCAAAACCGAGTTAGAATCACTTACCCCAATCACTCCCTTGAAAATCTCTCCAAGAATCGCCTCAATCCGAGCTCCCAAAATTAAATTGTAAAATAAAATCAAACCCTCATTTTTGAGACTTTACATTCTGTCCAGAAGTCCTCAATTGTGATCGCGGAAAGTGCTTAATTGCGAAGCACATAACTAAACTGCCCAAAATTAACCCTACGCGATCGCGAAAAGTCCCACACGATTGCAATGACTAACCATAACTGGCCTACGCGATCACAGACACTGCTACACGATAGCGAATAACAACCACACATAAACCCAGTCTCCTCATTTCCTCTTCGTGAACGAGACTACGCCCACACGTTTGCGATACATTAACTGTTCAAGCTACGCGATGCAGACCTCACCTCACGATCGCATAGAACAAATTTCCATCAGTGACCAACAACCCTTTGCGATCGTGACATCACACTCACGGTCGCGTATAGGAAAACCAATAGCAGAAATCTGTAGTTCCTCCATGGTTCCAAATGCGCCGAACATGATCCGAATCACACCCGAGGCCCACGGGACCTCAACCAAATATACCAACCAGTCTTAAAACTTCATACAAACTTGCTCGAAGTGTCAAATCACATCAAACTACTCTAAAACCACGAATCACGCATCGATTCAAGCCTAATGACTTATGAACTTCTAACTTTCACATTCGATGTCAAAACCTATCAAATCAAGTCCGATTGACCTAAACTTTTACACACAAGTCATAAATAATACAACTGACCTATTCCAAATTTCGAAACCAAAATCCGAGCCTGGTAATAACAAAGTCAACTCTGGGTCTAACTTCTCAATTTCCAAAACTTCTAATTTTCCAACTTCCACCATTTCAAGCCAAAATCAACTACGGACCTCCAAATTACTATCTGGACACACTCCTAAGGCCAAAATCAACGTACAGAGCTACTGGAACCATCAAAACTCCATTCAGGAGTCGTTTACATATAATTCAATATTCGGTCAACTCTTTCAACTTAAGCTTCCAACCTTGGGACTAAGTGTCCCATTTCACTTCAAAAATATCCTCGGAACCAAACCAACTACCCAGGCAATTCACATATCAACAATTTGGCATAGAATAAGTAGTAAATAGGGGAATAGGGCTACAACACTCAAAATGACCGGTCAAGTTGTTACATTACTACAGTGGTATTGCACCCTATTTTGTACAAGATAAAACAAACTACAACATATAGTACTCTACAAGGTTTATTAAAGTTTAGAGTCACCACCAAGTTTTTAAGGTATACTAGGACTCCTGTACTACACTAAAAAATGTACGCTAAATTATGGTTTGTGAAACCGTTGAAATTCTAGGTAAAGGTTCAAGTTATCTCGAGAGAAAGGTGTTAGGCATCCCTCAAGATCCACAAAAATGTGGTACATGTGGACTCAATCAAATAAATGAGGGAAGGTTCAAATGAATGATTAATTTGATATATACAAAGAATGATGAAGTAACTTGAATGAAGAGTGACTGAACAAGAATGTCACATGGTGAAACATAAATTTCTATGTATGATAAATTATATACAAAATGGGGGATGAAGTATGTGAGAATTGTATTTTTATAAATTAACAAAATGCAAAGCAACTATGTAGTAATAAGTGAAGTAATTTTTTTAAATTAACTAGATGAATTGTAGTTAAAGAATGTACTTAGATGAATTTGATTTATGTGCAGAGATAAACTATTTTGAGTAATGGGCTAAAAGAAAGGGAAACTTACTTTAAAGTGACTGGCCATAAGTGGGAAAGAATCACCTTTGAGTAGTTTTGTATAATGAATAGGACAAGATATAGTTGGTTTACATTTACAATAAAATTAAGAAAGTAAATCAAATAGAGGATAATTAAGTATGGCAAGCGAATAGTAAAATATTTATATTTAGGTGCATGTATTATAAAAACTAAATGGACAAAGTGTATGTAATAATTTCATCTTGAAAATTGGTGGACAAGACTTAAAGAGAAGAGTTTGGTATTTTAAAAGAATGGGTTAAGTAGATGAAATATGGATAATGTATGTATTTGACTAAAGTATATAAATAATGTAATAAAGAACAATAACAATGTCACGACCCAAAATCCTAACCTGTCGTGATGGCGCCTATCGTGATACTAGGCAAGATGACTTTTCGAAATAATTCCAACACCTTTAACAGAAAGATAAATTAAAGAAGTTTTAAATAACAAAGTTCTCATAAACAGAATAGAAAATCCAAAATACAACGTGGAAATTCCCAACATCGGGGTGTCAATGAGTACATGAGCAGTCTAAATATCATAAGCCAACTGTCTATCATAGTTTGAATCTAAATACAATAAGTGAAAGGGTAGGGATGGAGAAACAAGGTATGCGAAAATGCCGAGCAGCCACCTCGAAATCTCCGAAGGGTTAACTGCGCAGTGAATCAACACCCACCATGTCCGAAAATACCTGAATCAGCACACGAAGTACAGGGTGTAACGTGAGTACAACCAACTCAGTAAGTAGCAATACTAAATAAAGAACTAAAAATAGTGACGAGCTTCACAGTCAAAGTTCAATTACAATGATTTCAACATAGGAAAAGTAGGCATGCTTTCAAGTTCGATAAATTAGGTCAAAACAGTTACTACATGACAAGTTTAAGTGAAACAGAGTGTAATATCTTTCAAAAATTTCAAGCAGTGATACATGGTAGCTAAGTGCAATAATAATGAAATCAAATGCATCTTCATCCTCTCAGGGCTACAGTTACTTAGCCCTCACATTCACTCAGCACTCGGCACTCAGCACCCGCACTCAGTAGGTACCTGCACTCACTGGGGTGTGTACAAACTCCGAAGGGGCTCCTTCAACTCAAGCGCTATAATATCAATATCTCACAATCAGGCCCTCATCCAGACAACTCTAGATCCGCATAGACAACTCACGTGCTATAGTATCAATATCTCACAATCAGGCCCTTAACCACACTTAGTCATCAATCTCTCCAGTCTCTCGGGCTCTTGGTAATAATGAAAATCAACCCAAACAGAATGATATAATATATGAACAAGGAAAAATAGAGACTGAGATATAATATGCAAGTAAAATTGGGACTGAGTACAACACAACAATTTAGCAGATAGATTAACATGTACACGACCTCTGAGGGCCCCTTCACTACCAACACATGGCTTAATCATGATTTCTTAGAGGGTTTGCAGCTCAATTACTATATCACATGAAGCATTTACAGCTATCAACAGGTTAATCATCTATACATTTCAATGGAATGGACCAATTCCCAATTCCTACGGTGCATGCCCACACGCACGTCACCTAGCATGTACGTCGCCTCAAAATCACATGACACATAATTCGGGGTTTTATACCCTCATAACCAAATTTATAACTGTTACTTACCTCAATTCGAGCAAATCTCTACTCTAACACATCCTTGCCTCGTGAAACGGCCTCTGAATGCCTCGAATCTAGCCATAAAAAATTCGATATAATCAATATGGGTTAAAGGAATTAACTCCATAAGAAAATGCTAAGCTATTAATCAAAAACAAAAAATTGATTCAAAAACCCCCCAGGACCACGTCTCGAATTTCAATATAATTCACACAACCAGAAAGCTCATTCAACCATGAGTCTAACCATACAAACTTTATCAAAATCCGACACCAAATCATCACTAAAATCCCCAAATCAAACTCTCCAAATCCCTAGCCTCAAACTCCCAATTTACACCTTAAATACACATCAACTAGGTGGGAAAATCAATGGGGAAGCAATATTATTGATAAAAACGAGCACAAGTGACTTACCTCAAGAATCCCCTCGAAATGCCTCTCAAGAATCGCCCAAACCCATTCTTGGAATGTTTGAAATGAAGCCAAAATCGTGAACCTTTGTTTTAATAATCTGCCCAGCACTTCCGCTTCTGCGGGAACTTAACCGCTTCTGTGGCATCGCAGATGTGACATCACACACGCATCTGCGGCCCATTCCGCTCTTGCGGTCCCTTACTCCGCTTCTTCGGACTCTCTTCTGCGAGCATCCAAGACGCTTCTGCGGTGCCAGCTCATCTGCCGACTCTCGCTTCTGCGGTCCTCCTACCGCATATGAGGTCACACAGATGCAGAACTCCCTACTGCACTTGCGCACCTTCTGCTTCTGCGTACCTCTCGCCGCCTCCTCTTTGAGTTTGTGGAGTTTTCCCTCTCTTTTTTCGAATTTGCGGAAGTTTTCTCCTTCTTGTTGGATCCTCCTTTTGAACTTGCACAGTTTTCACTTTTTCTTTTCTTGGAGTCATGTCTTTGGTTGTCTTGGACTTTGCATCTTTTACTTTTTCACGCTTGTCGCCTCCACTTTTGGTCTCGTCCGAAGTTACACATTTTCAGTGCACTCAAGGAGGTTGTGCCAAGAGAGGGGTAGTGCTTGTAAGCACAAAAAAAGGTTATATAGGCTAAGATGTGGTTCTCCAGGAAAAAGACTTAAGGCTCAAAGGTGGAATGCTAGGGATTGATGTCATTTGGTCGGCTAAAAAGGCTCAAACGGGTCAAAGAAGGCCTACGATCCTTTCCTAAGCCAAACGTTACTCGGGATTTCAGCTCAACAGACATTCAGGACAAGTTCTACATCTAGAATGCAATGTAATGAATTTTTAATCTAAAGCTCGCCACACAATGCACATGAAACGATGACGTCGACTTTATTCTTACCCTAACTGTAAGTATGAGATCTTTCGAGGGTCAGTACTTTTCAGAGATTGGTTAATTTTTAAATACAGATGGTCAAAATTGAGTGTCAACAAGTGGTCATTGGGGTCATGAGGGACTAAGGGTGGCAAATGGGCCAGTCCGGGCCCGGGGGCTAAGTGGGTCGGGACTGGCAGGACCGCTAGAGGTGGGCTTGGGCCTGTCTCGTGGGCCGGTTCTTGCTTAGGAACTGTTAGGACCAGGACCATTTGGCCCGCCAAGGGATCAGGACCGGACCGGTCCTTTGGCGGGCCAAACGGGCCCAACATTTTAAAAACTAAAACTAGCTGTTTGGATATTTAAATAAAGAGTTGTTGGGCTTAAAAAAATAGTCATTGGCTATTTAAAAAATAGTCATTTAACCCCCCCCCCCCAAATTAGTTTTAACCCAGGCTTTTTATAATTACACTCTTTCGCTATTTTCAACTATAAATACCCCCTCATTCTTTCATTTCTTACAAAATCAATATCAACCTATTACAATCTCTCTCTAATTTTCTTTTATACTTGCTACTATTTCTTACTTTATTTCAAAAAATAGTCAAAAAATATTGAGGTTGTTATAATTTGTGAAACAATTGTGAAGTTGGTGAATTGAAAATGATGATGAGGAAATTGATCTTGATGAAACTCAATCGGATGATGATACATCCACTAGTCCTGCTCCTGATGTTAACCCAACTAGTGATAACGCTGCTAATCCAAATGATGACTTATCTGATACTCCCGTTACTGCCCCTACTTTTTCTAGACAACCTACCAAACGGCAGGAAACATCTCCTATTTGGCCATTTTTTACTCAACTAGTTCCACAAAATAAGGCTAAGTGTAAAACTTGTGGTATGGAGTTAGCTTTTAAATATTTCGGATCGCGGGGCTTGGCGGGATCTTTGGCTAGACACATAAGAAATACCCTAAAGATAACGTCAGATATCAACGTCTGAAAGCTTTGACCGAGGGGAAAAATGTACCTAGTCCTAGTCAGGCTGACCCTAGTACCATATCAAATCAATTTCAACCGGGAATTAACACTGTTACTAGTGGTATTTTATATTATTATCCAAAAAACGATAGGGAAGAATTGACAAAATGGTAACTCTTATGTGCTTACCCTATAGTTTTCCTTCTGACCCTACGTTTGTGCATTATATTAGAATTGTTTTTAATCCTACTTATAAAGGTTTTCATCGCACAACCATAAAGAGCGATATTTATAAATATAAGCATGAATATGAAAAATATTTGCGTTATATATTTACTCATATAAATTGCTGTGTTGCTATTACAACTGATATTAGTATAAGTAACAACGACTGTGATTACCTTACTGTTACATGTCATTGGATTGATGAGGATTTGATAATGCAAAAGCGCATAATTAGTTATAGAATAATTGCTTCACGTCACACATGGCAGTTTATTGCTAGCACAATTACGGATATTTGTAGATATTTTTGCATTAGTGATAAAATAATGTGGGTTTCAATGGATAATGCTACTAATAACACAAATGCTATAGACTTGCTTACCACTACGCTAAATACAGCATTTAGTAATATTTTGCATGTTAGTTGTATTTGTCATATTTACCATTTAATTGTGGGTGATGGTATGAGAATTTTAAATATTCAAATTGAAAAGGATAAAATGGCTCTTAACTGATTTTTTCATTCAAACCGTGGAAGTAGACTTAAAGAATATTTTAAAAAATTCGATGAATGTGGCCTAAGAGAAAGAAAGGTTCCTAAACCTTGTCCAACTAGATGAAATTGCATGTATAAAAGTTTGGTTGTTGCATATGAATATAGAAACCCCATAAACTCAACGTTTAATGCACATGTAAGTGATGATGAGCACCTTACCTAAACTTCCGGAAGCAATATCCTCAATTAGAATAAATGCTCAAACTATTTATAATGCTTATCAAGTTGTATTAAATCATGCTAGACCAAATGTTCTAACTCCTTCTTCTTCTGATTCTCAATCATCTAAATGAACTGCGGGAGTAAGAGCACTTAGTTCTTGGGCGGGGTTTAGGGGTTCTTTTGGTTCTAGTAGTAATGATTTTCCACAAATAATGAGCTTGAAGTTTATTTGTCGCATCAAATTGAGGAAGTGAATCCCGACGGATCCTTTAATATTTTGCAATGGTTGAAGGTCAAAGAAAAATACTTTCTGGTTCTTTCAAGGATGGCCCGAGACATTTTAACTATTCAAGCTTTAACAGTGGCATCAGAGAGTGCTTTCAGTCAAGAAAGACTTCAATCGGTGATTATAGAGCATCTATGAGAGAGAGCATGGAAAAATCAGTACTTTTCAGAGATTGGATCCGTTTGGAAAGAAGAAATTTTGGACTTGCTAAATCACAACCAGAGGAAAACAAAGCTTACGAAGAAATGCTAGCTGAACTTGCTGAGGATGCTGCTTCACCAGACAATGGAAGCGGTGATGACCAAGCTACTTTTGCGCCACCACCAACGGAAATTCCTCCGAACCTTGAAGGATTTATGAATTTTGTAAGAGATAGCATGTAACTTGTATGAACAAAAATTAGTATGTATTACGTAACTTGTATTTTGATACATCTTGATTAGTTCCTTTTTCTTATCAATGGTGGTATTAGCACCTTGTTGTGCTCATTCCATATAGGGTGGAAGACTAAGAAATATATTGCCATGTTTTTTATTTCTATAATAAAATAACAAGGCATTGCTTTGAATATCTTTTTACAATACTTTTGTCTTTAAATTTGAATTAAAACATTAGGTCACAATTCTATAATATATTTACAAGGCATTGCCTTAGATATTTTTTATAACATCTTTTTGTCTCTAATTTCTATTTAATTTTTTTAAAAATCACAACTTAGCCGTTGGGCCCACTTAGCACGCGGGCCCGTCCCGTTTAGCCCGGGACACTAAGTTCGTGGGCCCGGTCTCGGACCGATTACTACTAAAAGACCGTTTAGCCCGGGACCGCTAAGCCCGTTTATTTAAGGATCGGGACCACGACTCATGAGACCGGCCCACTTGGCCCGTTTAGGGCCCGGACCGACCCATTTTCCACTCCTATGAGGGACTGTGTCAGACTTAGCAGCTACGCCAGCCGAGGGGTTGCTTTGAGTTCGGTGACACAGGTCATATCAGGAGGTACTATCCTAGATTGAAGAGTAGCAGGACACAGCAGGTTACTCATGCCATGATTCTGGCACCCTTATTCTCCACATCGCGCTTAGCCAGCTAGAGGCGGGGGTCAGGCAGCCCGGGGTAGAGGTCATGTTGCTAGATGTGGAGGCCAGTCAGCGAAAGTATACGAGAGGTGGAGGTCAAATTGGTGGTCCTCAGCTCCATTGCTATGCATTTCCAACTAGACCTGAGGTGGATCCGTCTGATGTTGTCACGCCCCAAATTTCACTTAGTCGTGATGGCACCCAACCCAACCCACTAGGTAAGCCAAATAACAGTCAACACAGCTCAAATGAGAATAATAAGAATCAATAAGTGAAATAACTGAATTTTTATACTATAACTCAATGATTGGTAGTACAAGTCAAGAGCCACTAAGACCTAGATTTACAATACTCGTATGAAATTAATACAACATATGTTTGGAATGTACATACCAAAATTCAAATCTAAAACTACCAAGGACAAGTGGTAGCTATATCCGAAAGGCAGGTACATCTTCACTGCCTCCCATCATCCACAACATCTCAGCTCTAAGATCTGCACACAAGGTACATAAGTATATTAGGAGTACAACCGACCCCATATACTCAGCAAGTATCATAAATAACCTCAGCGATATAATAGAAGCAAGAATTATAAATGATACTCGCCACATGTACAATTCATAAATTTAACAAGTACAGAACAATAATATGATCAAGCAATGGATCACAGAAAGAACCACCTTGGTGCACACAAAATTCTTAACATACTCTGCTCAGTCAACAATCCAGCTTATAAAGAAGGTATGCAAATAAACCAGGTAAGCGGCCAAGCAAATTGCAAATAAAGATGAAATGCAATAAATATCAACCGTTGCAGTGCGCAACTCGATCCAAATAGAAATCACAATACGACTCTAAGGCCCATATTAGAGTCTCAATAACCAAACTAAACCACTGATCAGCCTTCCGTAGGCCCACATCAACCAAAACCCTGTCGGTTTATCACAAGCCGCGTGTACACCACAAAGAAGGAATAATAGAGGGTGACCCAAGGGGGTTGGATCTATATCCACACGTTGTACGGACAATGCACGTGTTGCACGGATAACTCACGTGACAATAGAAACAATATCTGGGATCCGCACGGATAACTCACGTGACAATAGTAACAATATCTAGGATCCACACGGATAACTCATGTGATAATAATATAAATCGCATGGACAACTCACGTGTTAATATCACAATCCGCCCGGCATGGTCACATGTACAATATGACAATTCACCCAACACGGTCACGGGCTCAATATCACAATATGCCCGGAGTGGTCACTGGCTACCAGTCCAATCCATATCACATTGAAAGCAAATATGCAAGAATACATGTACATGATCAAAGAACATCAAATATCATACTCCTGGACTGGCATAAGTGACATGCTAAGATGTATGCATGTGCAAAGTGTGGTATCATAGCTCAAATAAAAAAAATACATCACGAAAGTAGCAATTATCAGGTTCAATCAGGAGATTAACCTTTATGTATCCTCAAACATGGGTCAAATATCTCACAACAGGGGTACAAATATATGAATCATCATAGCTTGAAGCTTAATAATCAATTTAAGGCATATCATAGCCTAAACACTACCCTGAGCATGAAAATTACCCTGGTGCATGCAATGGGCTCAACCCCACACACGTGCGCCATCCAGAGCACGTAGCTATCACAAATAACTCATGCAACTAGTGCCTCAACAAAGTTTAGGTAAGGTACTTACCTCAAGAAAGCAAAATTGATACTCTAGAAGTGACATCCCGCACGAATCGACCTTCGAACAGCTCGAAACTATCCAAAAGCAACTCAAAAATATCAAATTATGCCATAGGAAACAACCCAAATGATAAAGGTCAAATCCTTAATCAAATACTCAAAGTCAACCAAAAATTCAAGCTGGACTAGCACCCTGGAACCAGATAAAACTTATAAATTCTGACAACTCATTCGAATACAAGTCCAACCATACTAGTTTCACTCAATTTCGACTCTGAGTCAATGTTCAAATCTCAAATATTCACCTTGGAAAGGTTTTGACAAGAACCCCTAATTTCTCTTTTAATTTTATTAATAAAATGCCAAAATCAATGATGGAATCATGTAAATTAATCAAATCCGAGTAAAAAATACTTACCCCAATCTAAATCCCGAAATTCACCTCGAAAATCACCTAAATCCAAGCTCTATATCTCAAAGTGTGATAAAATAACTCAACCCTCGAAATAAATAAGATCTGCCCAGACATCTCTGCATTTGCAAACCAAATCCTGCACCTTCAAGAAAAAGCTCGCATTTGCGACCTCAACTTGCCAGACTTAAAACTGGATCTGCATTAAAAGACCCCACATTTGCGATAGTGCAGAAGCACAAAACTTCCGCAAATGCGGACAATCACCTCGAGCCAAAATCCAGCATCTGTGACTAATATTCTGCAGATGCAATCCCGCACCTTCGATCCGGAATCTACAGATGCAGAAAACCTGACCATGCCACAACCTCGCACAAGCGACTCATACCCCCCATAAGTGAATCTGCATCTGGGCTCCAACATACGCATATGAGAAACACCAGATACAGGTCTGCCTAAAAATAAGGAAATGATCTGATGCTCTTCTGAAACTCACTTGACCCCTCAGGACCCCGTTCGAACATACCAACAAGTTCCAAAACATAACATGGACCTACTCGAGGTCTCAAATCCCATAAAATAACATCAAAACTATGAATTGCACCTCAAATCAAGCTTAATGAACTATTTCAAATTCCTAACTTACGGTGAACACGTCTAAACAACTCGGTATCACTTCAAATTTCGCACACGAGTTCCAAATGACACAACAAACCTATTCCAACTCTCGAAACAACAATCCAAACCTGATAACATCGATGCCAACTCCCGATCAAACCTACAAACTTCCAAACCTTCAAATTGACAACTTTAACCAATTTGAGCCAAAACCTTCTAGATATATCCAAATTCTAATCTGAGCATACATCCAAGTCCAATATCACCACCCGGACCTAATAAAACAATAAAAGTTCACATCTGAGGCTAAATACATAAAAGTCAAACTTGGTCAACTCTTCCAACTTAAAGCTTCCTAGTTGAGAATCATTCTTCCAAATCAATCCCGAACCACTTGAAAACCAAACCGTTGATACATGCAAGCCATAATACACCATATGAAGCTACTCATGACCTCAAACCACCAAAGTGAATGCAAATACTCAAAACAAATGTCCGACTCATTACGTTCTCCCCCACTTAAACATACGTTCGTCCTCGAACGTGCCAATAGTCGTTAAAAAGCAATCAATCACCGTATAAAATCACCATGCCCATATCCATGGGTGATCCCACGTCACGCCAATTCATATAAGCTTAATAATACAACCCAACTGAAGATCCTTACTTCAACCTTATCCCTAAACCTTAGAACCCAATCCCCAATATTCGAATTCATGATATGACCCGAATCTTACATCTATACACTGCATAAGTCTAAACAAGTTGTATCAAGCCATAACCATAACCCAAGATATAATCGTACGATATACTGCTCAACTCAGATACTTATAGCAATAACTTCCTACCACAATAGCTGCTCAATAGCAAAACTGGTGCCGATAACAAACCTCATATCGAATAATATTTTGTTCTAAACCTTCGTATACTGCCAATGATGAAAGAAACACATAGAACCTCATAACCACTATTAGATCAACAAGTCATGGAGCTCTCTCGCCCGACAAGAACACTAGCCAAATTCTAAGCTGACTAGTGACATTATTATTCCAAACATACCTTAATCAAATCCGATAGCACTTATTTCAGGTCCAATAACCTCATCTCATCCAGTACAAGATGCTCGACCGACACGCCACACCAGTACCACCTCGAGCCACATACTGTGTAATCCGTCCACCAAACATGCAACAGCTCGAATGCACCCAATAATGGAAATAGAATCAAATGAGATAACTATCCTTCAAGCTCAACAAATACCACCGCAAGGCACAATGCTATGAACCCATCACATAAAGGAGAAACAACACACAGTAAATAAGAACAAAGGATCGTATCCTAACATAACTCTGCTACGATGCGTGGCCCCAATCCATACACTGATCCAAATGGAATACCTCGAGCCATGATGTTCACAATCAACAAATATATTCATAGAAACAACAAACACGCGAAGTGCATGACCATAACCATAGAGCAACGAATATCATAATATGCCACTAACAAGAAGACCATAACTAGGATGCAATCCACCATTCAACACCCCAAGAACTATCTCGCTCAAATTTTGCCACAAAGCCCAAACGAAATAGCATTATGCACGAATGGTCAACAGCCTTGCAATTCATCATAGCATAGACGAGTAACACATGGAGCATAACAGACATGAACAAGATCAACCTTAACTGATTGATACACCCCTCAACAATAGCTATGTTGAGTAAACAAATCCGATCTATTATAGAAGACACATTCTCCTTAGGCATACCAGTGGCGTCCAAATTAATGTAGATCCTCCCGAAAGAGATAGATAACCTCCAAAAAATCCATAATAACCTATCCATAACATATGCAATCAGTCATCAAACTCTTAGCATATCTTCACCGTCTGCAACCTAGGAACAATCTGCCTCTGAGAACTCTCATAATCTCCAAATCCTATGAATACAAGGAACTCCATGTTCGATCCGAATCTCCATGTTACACCATATATTTTCGTACGTAAAAATGCATCGTAAGCAAACTAATGTAGGACCAAAAATGAGATCATCTTTGAAAGTACATAAAGTAAGTTAATCAAGTTACCTTGGAGGTTACAAATATTGAAGATCATAAACAACAAGTACAAAGAGGGTTGGAAGGTTCATAAGCTAAATGAATTCAACAAAATAATGTTTCATCGCAAGTCGACAAATTGGGAATGTTATAACATATACTTTTGGGGTGAGACTAGGGTGCTTAACATGATAAGGAGGTAATGTTATAAGTTATGTTACTCGTATTATAGTCGTGTGTTATGTTTTGAAGTCAAGCGAGTTGTGGAACAAAAGTCGATGAAAGTCATCACAAGTTACATTCATAAGTTTTACTGAAATTTGGGTCAAATGTAACCGCAATATTCTCCCAATATACTTCCAGTTACGGGGTGTTCCATCCATAAAATTGAATATCTATGAGTCTAATTCCAAACGCATTAAACCGTTTGTCATTACGATATCAGCGTAGAGAGATAGATGCATTTTTACGAGACTGTGCAGGCTGCTAGGTGACAAGTAGGTGTGTCACCTACTCGCTTAAATGAGAGTCCGAAAATGGGCCATTTCAGGTCTTCCAAAGAGACATTTTAAAGGCCTATTTCGTTTATATAATACACTAATAAGAGATCACAATAACCAGACCTAAACCCCCGCAAACATCCTCCCAAATATTACACACAAACCCTAATGAATTTCTCTCCTTTTCAAGTTCTAGTTGGAGGTAAAACCTAGAGTTTGAAGAACCAAGATAGGAGCTGAGTTATTCAACAAATAAGGTAAGTTTACGGATCTCTTGTTTCCATTTTTATGCTGTATATGTATGGAAAATTATTCTATAATTGTAAGAACTCACGGGATAGTGATAGGAAGCCGAGAGTTCTCTTTATTCACTTGTAGCAGGCTGTTTTGTGGACTATTTTGTGTTGCTGTTGGATTGTGTGCTTTACTACTGTTTTATAGATTTTTGGAGGAGGAACGGAGTGGAGAAACACCACATAAATTCAGGGTGGTGGGATGGTCGTTCGCCGTAACATTTTTGGACTGTTTAACACTACTACGGTGGTCGTTTTGTGTATGAAGAGATTAGGGTGTGTTGGGTTGTTTTGTAGTATTTTGTGTAGTATATAAGGTTGGAAAATAATGTATGTATGTTGTTATTATTGTATTCTTGTGTTTTTGGTGTTATCTTCAATTTGGAGGAAGTAAGGATTATAGGGGGGATGCTGCCCATTTTAATATAAAATAAGCTTGTCGTTCGTTGTGCGATAGTTGTACCTTTTGTAACTTAATGATAGTATTATTATCATTTTTGTAGATTAAGGTGCGAATAGGTGAGTTCAACTTGGTGATTGGAAATATTGTGATAAGGTATGTTAAGTATAAACCTTTCTTCATTTTGGCATGATCTCGTAACTACATGAGTTTGATAACGAGGCATAAAGAGAAGTTCGTTTTCCTGAACTTATGTACATTATTCTAGTCTCATAAGTTACAGTATTCTCCCTTATCGGGTCTTTATATTCAGTTAAGTATTGTTTTCTTCCAGTCAAGAGATCAAAGGGTGTGTGTATATATATATATATATATATATATATATATATATATATATATATATATATATATATATAGGTGACAAGCAGGTGTGTCACATACTTGCTTAAATGAGAGTTAAAAAATGGGCCATTTCAGGGCCCGTCCAAAGAGACATTTTAAAGGCCTATTTCATTCATATAATACACTGATAAGAGAGCACAATATCCATACCTAAACCCCCACAAACATCCTTCCAAATATTACAAACAAACCCTTATTGAATTTCTCTCCTTTTCAAGTTATAGTTGGAGGTAAAACCTAGAGTTTGAAGAACCAAGATAGGAGCTGAGTTATTCAACAAATAAGGTAAGTTTACTGCTCTCTTTTTTCCATTTTTATGTTGTATATGTATGTAAAATCGTTCTATAATTGTAAGAACTCACGGGACGGTGATTGGAAATCGTGCGTTCGAGTTATTCACTTGTAGCAGACTGTTTTGTGGACTGTTTTGTGTTGCTGTTGGATTGTGTGCTATTTTATAGATTTTTGGAGGAGTAAGGGAGGGGAGAAACACCACATAAATTCAAGGTGGTGGTCTGGTCGATCGTCATAACATATTTGGGATGTTTGACACTACTACGGTGGTCGTTTTGTGTATGAATAGATTGGGGTGTGTTGGGCTGTTTTGTAGTATTTTGTGTTGTATATAAGGTTGGAAAATAATATATGTATGTTTTTATTGTTGTATTCTTGTGTTGTTGGTATTATCTTGAATTTGGAGGAAGTAAGGATTATAGGGGGGATGCTGCCCGTTTTAATACAAAATAAGCTTGTCGTTCGTTGTGCGATAGTTGTACCTTTCGTAACTTAATGATATTATTATTATCGTTGTTGTAGATTAAGGTGCGAAGAGGCGAGTTCAACTTGGTGATTGGAAATATTGTGATAAGGTATGTTAAAGCTAAATATTTCTTCATTTTGGCATGATCTCGCAAAGAGAAGTTCGTAGTTACGAGATCATGCCAAAATGAATCAACCTCCAAACTACTCGAAACTAGCCAAAAAACTCAAGAATATCAAATGATGTCATAGGGAAACAACCCAAATGATAAATGTCGAATCTTTAATCAAATACTTAAAGTCAACCAAAAAGTCAAACTGGACTCGTACCACGCAACCCGACAAAACTTGCAAATTTCAACAACCCATTCTAATACAAGTCCAACCATACTAGTTTCACTCAATTCTGACTCCAAATTGATATTTAAATATCAAATATTCACCTTAGAAAATGTTTGACAAGAACCCCCAATTTCTCTTTTAAATTTATTAATTAAATGCCAAAATCATCGGTGGGATCAAGTAAAATAATCAAATCCGAGTAAAAAATACTTACCCCAATCAAAATATTATAAAATAACTCAAACCTCGAAATAAATAAGATCTGCCCAGGCATCTCCATATTTGCGGACCAAATCTCACACCTACGAGCAAAAACTTGCATCTACGACCTCAACTACCTGACTGCATCTGTGTAAAAGACCCTCACATCAAGCTTAATGAACTATTTAAAACTTCCAAATTCCAAACTTATGCCAAACACATCTAAACAACTCGGAATCACATCAAATTATGCACACATGTTCAAAATGACATAACAACCATATTCCAACTCCCGTAATGACAACCCGAACACGATAATATCGAAGTCAACTCCCTGTCAAACTTATGAAATTCCAAACCTTCAAACTGCCAACTTTCGCCAATTTGCTCCAAAACCTTCTAGAAACATCCAAATGCAAATTAGGGCATGCGCCCAAGTACAAAATCACCACTCAGACCTAACGGAACCATAAAAACTCTGATCCGAAACCAAATACACAAAAATAAAACTTAGTCAACTTTTCCAACTTAAAGCTTCCTAGTTGATAATCATTCTTCCAAATAAATCCCGAACCACTCAAAAATCAAAACCGACGATACACGCAAGTCATAATAGACTATATGAAGCTACTCATGACCTCAAACCACCAAATGGAATGCAAATACTCAAAACAGTTGATCGGGTCATTACAGATGTGGTTATCACATGTATTGTTCCAATTTTTCATAAAGATGTATCAGTTTTATTTTATCCGGGTTCCACTTATTTGTATCTTTCATCCTATTTTGCTTAATATTTGGATGTCTCATGTTTTTTTGAGTACTCCTGTTTATGTGTCTACGCCCGTTAGGGATTCTATTATGGTAGACCGGGTCTATCATTCTTGTTTGGTCACTATTGGGTGCTATGAAACTAGGGTTGACCTTTTGTTACTTAATATGGTAGATTTTGATGTGATTTTGGACACGGATTAGTTGTCACCATATCATGCTATTTTGGATTGTCACGCCAAAACTATGATGTTAGCCATGTCGGGGTTGCCTAGGGTGGAGTAGAGAGGGAGTCTTGGTCACTCCACTAGCAGGGTCATTTCATATTTGAAGGCTTTTTGTATGGCCGAGAAGGGGTGTTTGGCATATTTTGCTTTTATCCGTGATTCTAGTGTGGAGGTTCCCTCCATTGATTCTGTTCCGGTTGTACATGAGTTCTCCAAGGTGTTTCCTGCAGATTTATCGAGTATGAAATCCGATAGAGATATCAACTTTTGCATTGACTTGGTTCCGGGCACTCAGCCCATTTCTATTATACTATACTGTATAGCTCTAGTTGAGTTGAAAGAATTTAGCAGTTGTAAGATTTGCTTGACGAGGGATTTATTAGACCTAGTGTCTCGCCTTGGGATGCAACGGTGTTGTTTGTGAAGAAAAAGGACGGATCGATAAGGATGTGCATAAATTATCTACAGTTGAACAAGGTCACTATCAAGAACAAGTATCAATTGTCAAGAATTGATGACTTATTTGACCAGCTTCAGGGTGCCAAGTTATTTTCCAAGATTTATTTGAGGTCGGGCTACCATCAGGTAAAGATTAGGGATCAGATGTCCCTGAGATAACTTTTCAGAATCAGTATGGTCACTATGAGTTCTTGGTGATGTCATTTGGCTTGACTAATACACCAATAACCTTTATGGATTTGATGAACTGGGTGTTCAAGCCTTATATGGATTCTTTCGTAATCGTCTTCATTGATGATATTATGGTTTACTCTCACAGTCGAGAGGAGCATGAGCAGCACCTATGGATCATAGTTCAGACTATGAAGGATCGTCAGTTATATGCCAGGTTTTTGAAATGTGAGTTCTGGTTAGACTTGGTTGCCTTTTGGGCCATGTTATGTATTTCGAGCATATCAAAGTGGATCCAAAGAAGATTGAGGCAGTTCAGAACTGGCCTAGACCTACTTCAGCTATAGAGATTCAGAGCTTCTTACTTTTGGAAGGTTATTATCGCCGGTTCGTAGAGAGGTTTTCATCTATCTCAACCCCATTAACCAAGTTGACCCAGAAGGGTGCTCTTTTCAAATGGTCCGGCGAGTGTGAGGTAAGCTTTTAGAAGCTCAAGAATTCCTTAACTACAACCCTGGTATTGGTGTTGCCTACAGGTTCAGGATCTTATACTTTGTAATGTCATGCATCGCATGTTGGATGTGGCACGGTATTGATGCAGGACAGTAAGCTGATTGCCTACGCGTCTTGGCAATTGAAGGATCATGATAAGAATTAACCCGTGCATGATTTAGAGTTGGCATCCATTGTCCATTGAAGATTTTGAGCCACTATCTATATGGTGTTCCATGTGAGGTCTATACCGACCATCGTAGTCTCCAGCACCTGTTCAAGTAGAATGACCTTAATTTTGTAGAGGAGATGGATAGAGTAGCCGACTTCTTACTTGAGTGGTTGCACAGTCATCGTTGTCTGAGTGTATCAAGGCTCGCCAGTTTGATCATCCTTACTTGTTGGTATGGAAAAACATGGTGCAGCAGGGTGGTGTCAAGGAGGTTATGATTGGAGATGATGGTGTTATGCGGCTTCACGGCTAGATTTGTGTTCCAAATGTTGATGGGTTGAGGGAGTTGATCCTTAAGGAGGCTCACAGTTTGCACTATTCCATTCACCCAGGTGTTGCAAAGATGTATCGTGACTTGAAATGACTATTGGTAGCGGAGGATGAAGAAAGATATAGTTAGTCATGTCTCTCGGTGTTTGAATTGTCAGTAGGTGAAGTACGAGGATCAGAAACCGGGAGAGTTGACTCAGAGATTGGAGATACCAGAGTGGAAGTGGGAGTGTATCACTGTGAATTTTGTGGTAGGCTTACCACGAACCTTGAGGAAATATGACGCAGTCTGGGTTATTGTGGACCAATTTACTCAATCTGCATATCCCATGATGACATCCTATTCTTCAGAGCGGTCAGCTCAGATTTACATCCGGGAGATTGTCCGCCCGCATGACATGCCTATTTCAATCATTTCTGACCGGGGCATGCATTTCACATTGCATTTTTGGAGATCCATGTGGCAAGAGTTAGGCACGCGGGTCGAGCTGAATACTGCATTTCATCCTCAAACGGCCGGGAAATCCGAGCGAACTATTCAAATATTGGAGAACATGTTGCGGGCATTCTTTGTGGATTTTGGGGCTCAGTGGGACCACTCTTTACCTCTAGTAGAGTTCGCATACAACAACAACTAGAAGTCAAGCATCCAAATGGCTCTATACGAGTCCTTGTGTGGGAGGCGATGTCGTTCTCTGGTTGGTTGGTTTGTGCCCGGAGAGGCTAGATTGTTGGGTACTAATTTGGTCCACGATACTTTAGAAAAGCCTAAGGTTATTCAAGAGAGACTTTCGTACAAATCAGTTCAGGAAAAAGAGTTATGCGTACCAGAAGGTCTGGGATGTGGCTTTTATGGAACGTGAGAAGATTCTTCTCTGAGTGTCACCTATGAAGGGCGTGATGTGGTTTGGGAAGAAGGTGAAGTTGAGCCCGAGGTTTATTGGCCCGTTTGAGATCTTGGAGAGAGTTGGGGAGGTTTCTTATAGGCTTGCATTGCCTCCTAGCCTAGCAGGGGTACATCCGGTATTTCATGTTTCCATACTTCGAAAGTACCGTGAGGATAGGTCACATGTTTTGGACTTCAACACGGTGCATCTTGATGAGAATTTGACCTATAACGAAGAGTTGGTGGCTATTCTAGACCAGCAGGTTCGAAAATTGAGATCTAAGAGTTTTCCTTCTATGAAAGTGAAATGGAAAGGTCAGCCGATCAAAGAGGCTATGTAGGAGTCTGAGTCCAATATGAGGAGTAGATACCCGCATCATTTTACCAGTCTAGGTAAATTTCTATGCCCGTTCGAGGATGAACGTTTCTTTTAGAGGTGGAGATTAAGACAACCTAATAGGTCATTTTGAGCACTATCTCCTTTTCTATGTTCTAAGCCTCATGTAGCTTCATTTGATGATTTATGACTTGCGTGCGCGGTCCGTTTCGTTTTTCGGAATGTTTATATGTGAAATTTTAAAGAAAATGCAATTTTTGACTTAAAATGAGACTTGAGTTGACCATGGTAAACATTCTTAGTAAACAACCTCGGATCGGTGTTTTGACAATTTGGGTAGGTTCGTATGATATTGTTGGACTTGTATGCATGTTTGGTTAGGGTCCCGAGTGACCCTAGCTTGTTTCGGCGCATTATGATAAAATTAATAAAAGTTGAGTTTCAAGTTAAAAATCTTGAGTTTTGATGATCGATTCTTGATATTTGATATTATTTTAGTGATTTGAGTTAGCGAGCGAGTTTGTATGATGTTATTATACTTACGTGAATGTTCGGATTGGATTCTGAGGGTCTCAGATGAGTTTCAGAGGTGTTTGAAGTGTTATTGAACTGATGTTGTAAGATTTGCTATATCAGGTATGCGGTCTCGCAATTGCGATGATCTATTTCGCAATTTCCAGTCCAGCTTTTGCAATGTCAGGCTCACAAATGCGATTTCTAGGAAGGGGTTGTGATCTTCGCAAATGCGAAATGGTTGTCGCAAATGCGAGTTGGGGTATTCGCTTTTGAAATGGGAATATCCAAATGCGACTGGAAGCTGGGCTAGACGGTCTTCACCATTCCGAAGGCTGTCTCGCTTTTGCGACCACGGGCTCATCACAAATGCGACCATTTTTTCACAAATATGATTTCTAAGGGGCTGGGAAACTATTCGCTTTTGCGGACAGTGGTTCGCTTTTGCGAACATTGTAATCACGGACAAGAGTGAGAAATTGTGATACCTGTAGCTGGGTAAAAGTTGGAAAATTGGGACTTAGCTCATTGTTTCAACCCTAAACTCTCTAGAGGCAATTTGTGAAGAGGGTTTTCTTCCCAAATTCATTGGTAAGCAACTTTAACTAGTTTCCATGAATGTATTTATCAAATATTTTAATTTCAAGGTAGAAATTAGGGGTTTTGTATAGAATTTAGGAATTTTATAAAATTGAAATTTAGACCTCGAATTGAGTTCGGATTTCGACACAAATCACGGATCTGGGCTCGGGGTGAATGGATAATCGGTATTTCGTCTGAATCTCAGATTTCGACCAAGAGGGCCCGGGTTGACTTTTCTTGACTTGTTCAATTTAGTTAAAGATTGGACCTTTTTCATTCGTGGGTAGTTTCTAAAGCTTGTTTTGAATTGTTTGAACTATATTTTACTAGATTCGATTGGTTTGGAGGCTTGTTCTAAAGGAAAAGTCGAAGTTGATTATTGATTTGATTCCAGAAAAAGGTAAGTGTAGTGTTTAACTTTGATCGAGGGAATTAGGACTTATTTGTTCTATTTGCTACATGGATTATGTGTGCGGGCGGTGTTTATGCAAGGTGACAAATGTATATGTGATGTCATAGGTTAAAGCATGCGGGGTGGGCTAGTTATCTTTGTGTCATCATTTATCCCATGTTATACCTCGTTACATACTTTGATTTCTTACCTTCTTTATGCTCTCATATGTATTAATTGAACAAATTCATTGTTTTATGCCTTTAATTCCTTTATTGCCTTTACCTTAATTGTTGCACTTTATTAAGTTATATCTAATTATGTGAGCCCTTGGATATTCTTATGCTAATGGCTTGTTGAGGTTCGTGTTGGCTTGCTATGTGAGGTTACATTATGAATTTGAGTTGTTAGTTGTTCTCTGTTTGTACTCGTAGTACCTTGGTGATTTATATGCTCTGGCTTCTTTTTTATGTTGTTATTCGGAATTTGTTGTATTGAGTTGTTGATGATAATGAAATGATATTGTGTAAGGCCCCATAAAATTTTACTAGAACCCGGGGTTTCGTGGTGCCGAGGTAGGCAATTGTGTTTGAGGATTGTGGAACTTTTGGTTTGTACAACACGTCGAGGAGTTGAAGGAAAATGTTTGTAGAACATGGCATTTCTGCGGTCCACTATGCGACCGTAGAACCTCTTCGCGGACCGCAGATCGGCTGCAAAGTGCAACAGAACTTAAACAAATTTTTGAAGATCATTTTGCGGTCAATTATGCGGCCACATAATCATTTTACGGGCCGCACAATCCGTCGCAAAACAGCATGAATATTTTCGGAAGGATATTTTGCAGCACGTTCGGAGGGTTGCATAACAGCCGCAGACCTGTCCAGGCTTGCCCATTTTTTGGGACCATTTTTGCGGTCCGGTCTGCGACCGCAGACCCGGCTTCCTAAGTTTAAGTTTGGGAAAATTTTACCCGATCCCATTTTTTATAAAAGGACTTTAGGGGTTATTTTAGAAGGTTGCAATTGCTATTTTAGAGAGAGGAATGTGCTCTAGAGTGAGAGGAGGAATCCCTAAACATTTTGTTCATCAATACTTGCTCAAGTCTTGGAGAATCCACAAGGAAAACTTGCAGAGTTGTCTTCCAAAAAGGTAAGGTTCTAGCCCTGGCTTTCCATTTCGAATTTGAGGTAGAATATGGGTATGGGAAGTGTAATTCTTGGATATGAGAGTGTTATTTATACATGCATGTACCAACAAGGTTCGTGGGAAGGTTGTTGAGCTCAAATGGGTAAACATTGAGTTGTGGGATGAAGGAATCCACAATAGGAGAACCTTGAAATCATAATGCACACCTAGTGCTTGATAAAATGCTTAAATTAATGAGTTGAAACCACAAATATCTTCCTAATTATTGTTCAATTTTATTATGTCTATAAATAGATCGAAGTTGCTAGGATTTCTGGATCATTGTATTAATTTAAAAAAAGCTCAAAGAGAGGTATGTTGGCTAAACTTCTCTCTTAGAATGGAATCCCACGATGTTATCGTAAGTCTCAACTATGATGGGCCAAATTCTTATTTCTCATGTTCTGAGTTATTAATTATAAATTTGACTATTCTGAATAAATTATCTGTCGAAAGATATATGTTCAAAACGTGTTCTGAATGCTCTTATCATATTATGTTATCCTTTGAGAATGTGTTCAAAGTATGGGTTGTGTATTGAAATGTTATGATTTCAAGTCGTGTTACAAATAAAAGTTATTATGCCAAATTGTGTGAGAAGACTCAATGTGCTTAAAGACTCTTAATTGCTCATATGTGTACTTAAAGTTCTTGATTAGAAATGCCTTGTTATTGATAATCCATGATGATGTTTGAAAATGAAAGGGGTGAGCATCAAATATGAAATACGGCCAATGTGCCAAGAATGATATTACATTTGTGGTTGCTAGTACCAATGAAAAGAAAATGTGTGTAAAAGATTGTGAAATGAGCTAAAAATCCTTTATATAATAAACATATTGGGAGTATCATTAGTCACCGAGGAAAGGTAGATTGAAGTAACCTAACCCCAAAACTACACGTGCCAGTGTAGGAGTGATTGAGGGGTAAATCCCCGTACTAATGTGTTGAGGATATTCCCCTTAAATGGGATGATATTGATATGATAAGATTATTCCCCTTAATTGGGATGAGATGATTTCTAGCGAAGGGTGATGTCAACCCACATGGCATTGTGGTGAGACGACCTAGCTGATCGGGTCGAGATCAGATGCCATGCCGCGCAAATGGTGGTGATTGTGATTGTGATTGGATGTCTTTGGGTAATACGGCCTAGCCGATCGGACCATGATCGGACTCCGTGCTAAATCACAGTATTATATCGCTCTTTTCTTGGTGGTTTGAGGGCATGAGGAGCTCCGTATGATATATTATGACTTTTGTGAATCATCAGTTTCGGTTTTCGGGTGATTCAGAATTAGTTTGGAAGGATGAATTTCATGTTTGAAGCTTTAAGTTGGAAAAGTTCACCAAGTTTGACTTTTGAGTAGTTGACCTCGGATCAAAGTTTTGATGGTTCTGTTAGGTCTGGATGGTAATTTGGGAATTGGGTGTATGCCCGAATTTGCATTTGGATGTTTCTAGAAGGTTTTGACACTATTTGGCGAAAGTTAGTAATTTGAAGGTTTGTAATGTTCATAAGTTTGACTGGGAGTTAACTTTGATGATATAGGGTTCAAATTATTGTTACGGGAGTTGGAATAGGTTTGTTATGTCACTTGGAACTTGTATGCAAAATTTGGATTCATTCCTGATTGGTTAGGCTTGAATCGGACGCTTAGTTCAAAGTTAGAAGTTTATGAACTAGAGAGATTGATCTCGATAGACGATTTGTAGTTTTGATGTTAATATATGTGATTTGAGGCCTCGAGTAGGTCTGTAATATGTTTTGAGACTTGTTGGTATGTTCGGATGGGGTCCCGAGGGGCTCGGGTGAGTTTCGAGATGGTTTCGGACCATTTCTAGGCCATTTTTAGTTGGTGACTTTTGGAATCAGTGGTGTGCATCGTGATCGCGGACTTTGGGTCGCGTTCGCGATGAGTAAAATGGAAAAAGGGCACCTGTGAATCGCCTTCGCAGAGGTTTCTTCGCGTTCGCGATGAAAAAATTCTGTTATCACTGAGCTGATTTTGGAAGCTTATATCTTGCAATCTATAAGGAATTTTGAGATGATCCAAAAACGAAAGTTGTAGCCCTTTGTGCCTAGTTTTTGGAAAATTAAACCATTTGTTATTTGTGTTTTGTACAAAACGTTATAGCCATTACACTAAAGACTGTCTGGAAGAGTTGGGCAAGCTTGTTGGAATTTGTTCATCGCGATCGTGAAGGGTAAAAATTGAGTTGGAATATTTTTTGAATCACGATCATGATGTTGGGGACCGCAATCATGAAGAGGGACCCCTAGCAGTGCATTAAAAAATCAAATTTTGGGATTTTGAGTTCATTTTAGCATATTTTGGGCTATGGAGCTCGAATTGAGGCGATTTTTGAGGCGATATTCACCACATGGATTAGGTAAGTGTTTTATACTTGGTATTGATTTTATTCTATGATTCCATCTTCATTTTTGGCATTTGATTAATGATTTCAATGAGAAATTGGGGTTTTTTATCTAACATTTTATAAAGTGCATTTTTGAGTTTTGAATATCGACTCGGAGTCGGATTTGAGTAAAATTAGTATGGTTGGACTCGTAATTGAATTAGTTGTCGGATTTTATAAAAAAATTTGGGTTACGAGGTGTGGGCCCGGGTTTTTTATTTTGGCTGACTTTGAGTAAAAGTGTAAAGATTCGACCTTTATCATTTGGGACAATTTCCTTAGGAATTATTTGATGTTTTTGAGTTACCTTTGGCTAGTTTCGAGCCGTTCAGAGGTGGATACGCGTGGGATGGCATTTCTAGAGTGTTGTTTGGCTTGCTCGATATTTGTCTTAGCTTATTTGTGGTAAGTATTTTATTTAAACTTGGTTGAGGCACTAGTTGCCTGAATTATTTATGATAGCTACGTGTTGTGTGTGCGCGCATGCGTGGGGTTTGAACCCATGTGCTGACACCGGGGGTATTTATCTATGATCGGGTTGCGTTTAGGCTATGATAAGCCTAGAATTTGACTGTTAAGCTTTAAGCTATAGTGTTTCTCATATTTGTAACATTGTGTGAACTATTTGAGTCGTGTTTGAGGCTACATAGAGGTTTAATCCCTGAATGAACTTGATAAATGATATTCTGTGATGAAATTGCCTATTTGAGTTATGATAGCACACCCTGCACATGTCTACACTTTAGCATTTCATTTATACCTGTCCAGGAGCATGAGATGTTTTAATCATTCATCACATACATGCATTCTTGTTTATTTTCTCCTGTGTGATATGATTGGACTGGATGCATGTGACCACACCAGATGAATTGTGTTGTTATGCTTGTGACCATGCCGGGGGGATTATGATATTGTGCATGAGACCACACCAGGGGAATTGTGTTGTTATACATGTGACCATGCTGGGCGGATTATGATATTGTGCCTGTGATCATGCTGGGCGAATTGATATTATTAGCACGTGAGTTATCTGTGCAACATGTGAGTTGTCCGTCCAGCGTGTGGATACGGATCCATCCCTCTAGGGTCACCCTCTCATGTTTCTCTCTTGATGGTGTACACGCGAATTGTGAGAAACCGATGGGTTTCTGGTTGATGTGAGCTTTGGGAGAGCTGGTTATTGTTATCAGATCGGGTTGTGTGCCACAACATGCTGATATTTGGTTATTTCATTTCATCTTTACTTGAAATTTCCTCGACTGTTTACCTGATTTTACTTGCATATCTTCCTTATATGCTGGATAGTTGACTGACCAAATGATTTTAAAATAAGGAATTGTGAGCATCAAAGTGGTTTTAACTGAGATTTCCTATTTTGATCATGTATTTGTTCCATACTTGTTGAAATTATGAAATGCACAGGTATTAGTGAGTATCTGCTTATTTTACCTCGCCGGGGTTAGTTTGGATACTTATTGAGTACATGGAGTCAGTTATACTTATACTACACTTCTGCACCTTGCGTGCAGATCTTGGAGTTGTTGCTATTATTTATGGTGGGAGCTGGCATTGAAGATGTACCCTTGTTCCAGTTCTGGCTATCCCTTGTCCTTGGTAGCTTTAGATTTGAATATTGTTCCTGTACAATCCAAATAGATGTGGTAATTATTTCATATCAGTTTTGTCAAACTCTAAATCTTAGAAACTCATGATTTGTACTACCAGTCCTTATGTTGTTGTATAAAAGTTCAGTTATTTCATCATTATTTTCTCAGTAAATCTCATTTGAAATTGGATTATTGTTAAATTGGCTTACCTAGTGGGTTAGGTTAGGTGCCATCATGAATAATTGGATTTTGGGTTGTGACACTAATGGTAATGAATTGGTGTTTCTCACGTGATCTTCTCATGGTCTAATTAATGAAATATGTCTTCACTTTATTCATGGGTAAGTTTGAGTAGAAAGCATCTAGAAGGTTTACTTAACCGGGTTATCTCAGTTGAATGTTGGTCGTGCTCCCCGAGGTCAGGGCGTGACATATTCGAAACAGGCTACATGCTGCAACAGAATAGAAATAAAATGATATTGGGATTAGGTTTCTCGCCACAACAGACATTGATATGATATAGGGATCTGGTTGCACGTCACAAAAGATATTGATATGATATAGGGATCGGGTTGCACGTCATAACAGATATTGAAATGATATTGGGATCGGGTTGCGCAATGGCAAATGACGTGCTGTAATTGTTGTAGTTGTGGTGTTCTAATTTTTTGTACTATGATATGAGGGTTTAAGCTGATTTTATTCTAGGGCCCTCTGTTAGTTGACCTTCTGGTCCTGTTCTTATAGTTTATCTATTTTCTATATCCGTTTTCTTTTATTTATTATTCATATAGGTTTATAGTGAGTGTCTTATCATAGTCTCGTTACTACATCGTCGAGATTAGTCTCAGACATTACAGAGTGCATGGGGTCGGTTGTACTCATACTACTCTTCTGCACTTCTTGTGCAGATTCCGGTGTTGGACCTAGCGGTGCCTAGAGGAGTGCTCGGATTAGATCTATCCAGGAGACTTGAAATAGAGCTGCACGCCGTTCGCAGTACCTGAAATCCCCTTCTATCTTGTTTGTAATGACCCGTCGAGTCATTTTGAGTATTGTAGCCTCATTCCCGTATTTATTGCCTCCTCTATGTTATGTTATGGTTATGTGACTTTTCAGGGTGGTTGGTTTGGTTTCGGGTTAGTTTCGGAGTGAATTGGGACACTTAGTCCCAAAGTTGGAAGCTTAAATTGAAAGAGTTGACCGGAGTTTGAATTCGTAGACGACTCCGAAATGGATTTTTGATGGTTATGATAGCTTTGTGTGGTGATTTTCTACTTAGGCGTATGTCCGGATATTGATTTGGAGGTCCGTAGGTTGTTTTTGCTTGAATTGGCAAAAGTTGAAAAGTTAAAGGTTTGAAAGATTGAAAAGTTTGACCGAGAGTTGACTTTATTGATATCGGGTCCGAATTTCGGTTATGGAAGTTGGAATAGGTGTGTTGTGTCATTTGTGACTTATGTGCAAAATTTGAGGTTATTTGGTTTGGTATGTTTTGGCATTAGTTTTAGAAGTTGGAAGTTCATTAGTTCATTAGGCTTGAATCGATGTGTGATTCATGGTTTTGGTGTTGTTTGATGTGATTTAAGGCTTCGAGTGAGCTCATATCGTGTTTAAGACTTGTTGGTATGTTCGGACAAGGTCCCTGGGGCCTTGAGTATGTTTCGAATTGAGTTTCTGGTTTCCAATTAAGTATGTTCCAGATTGCTGGATTTCTGTGTTTCTGGTTTACTTATACGCAGTCGCGAAGGGTCTTTTAGGACTGGTTAAACTTTGTGTATCGCGTATCGCGTTCATGATTATTGGAGTGCATTCATGTATCTTGTGGATCTCAGTTCTTCGCGGACGCGAGAGTGCCCATGCGTTCGCTTAGAGGAGAGGTCAGTTGGGGGCCTCAGGCGTCAGCCCTACGTGATCCCATAGGTGAGATCGCGTTCGCCTAGGGCCATGTCTCTTAACCATCGCATTCGCAGCTCTGGTGTCGCGTTCGCATAGGGTGTTTGAGGGCAGTGGTCATTATTTTCTACATGATTGCGAGGATTTTTTCGCGATAGCGATTCACAATAACTGGGCAGCAGATATTTAATTCCAAATCGAGGATTTTGTTCCATTTTTCATCTTTTAAGTTAGAGACATCGGTTTTGGCCGATTTTTGAAGAGCTTTTCAAGGATTTGATCGGGGTAAGTGATTTGGACTCGAATTGGATTATCATACATGAATCCATTATTGTTTTAAACATTTAATTAGTGTTTTTAGTTCGAAAAATTTGGAAAATTTGTGAAAACTTCCTAAGCTATATTTTGAGGATTTGAAGGTTGAGTTGAGATCAGAATTGAATAATTTTAGTTTGGTTGGATTCATTATTGAATGGGTGTTCGGATTTTGTATGTTTGGTCGAGTTTCGAGACACGGGCTCGAACTTGATCTTTGAGTTGACTTTTTCATTTTCTTTACAAATTGCAACTTTATTATACTGAATAGTTTCCTATGGTTTGTATTAATGGTATGAAGTTATTTTGGCTAGATTCGAGCTGTTCGGAGTTTGATATTCGCGGAAAAGGCTTACTAGTGGATTGAGTTAGCTCGTTTGATATAAGTATCTTGCCTAACTTTGTGTGGGGTAATTACCTCTAGGATTTGATTGATTGTGCCATTTGTGATATGTGAAAGTTGTGTGCGCAAGGTGACGAATGGGTACAAGGGCTATATGTGGTATTTGACCGGTTTAGGCTAGTTGAACTCCTTTCATGACTTTAATTGAATTGTCATAGCATGTTATAATTTCATTGTTAGTCTACCCTTACATGTATTAATATACCCTCACCGTGCCTTATTTGACAATGTTAACACGTGTTCCACCTTTTACTTGTTAATTGCTATTATATGCTTTAGTTGAAGATATTGTTTCCTTATTGTTACTTACTTCTTTAATTGTTGAATTGGTTACTTGAAGTTGTTGTTTTCACGGAATAGCTTCATGTTGAGTTATTGGTGTTGAAGCTGTAAAAGCTGTCATTATTGAGGAAAAGTTGTTAATTGTTGAAATACCATTCTTGTTGAGATATTCCATTTCTGTTTGCTATTATTAAGACTCTTGCACACATTGTAGTTGAGCAATGGGCTGTTTGTTGTGGAAATGTAGTTAGAGTTACAATGTACTTAGAGTTGCTTAAAGACCATGATATCACCATTCTATATCATCCCTGGAAGGTCAATGTGGCGGTCGATGCCTTGAGTTGAAAGGCGGAGAGCTTGGGAAATTTAGCATACTATCGGCAGCGGAGAGGCCATTAGCGTTGTATGTTCAAGCCTTGGCCAACCAGTTTGTTAGATTGGATGTTTCGGAGACAAGTCGAGTTCTTGCTTGCATGATTTCTCGGTCTTATTTATATGATCACATCAGAGAGTGTCAGTATGAAGACCCCTATTTGCTTGTCCTTAAGGACACGGTACAGCACAGTGATGCCAAGTAGATTTCTATAGGAGATGATGGTGCATTGCAGATGCATGGCCGATTATGTGTGCCCAATGTGGATGGGTTGCATAATATGATCCTTTAGGAGGCCCACAATTCACAGTTCCATTCATCCGTGTGTCGCTAAGATGTATCAGGATTTCAGGCGGCACTATTGGTGAAGGAGAATGAAGAAAGACATAATGGAGCATGTAGCTTGGTGCCTAAATTGTCAGCAGGTGAAGTAAGAGCATCAACGACCAGGCGGTTTGCTTCAGAGACATGAGATTCCAGAGTGGAAATAGGAGCGTGTTACCATGGACTTTGTTGTTGGGCTCCCACAAACTCAAAAGAAAGTTGACGTAGTATGGGTGATTGTGGATAGGCTGACCAAGTCGGCTCATTTCATTCTGGTAGTGACTACCTATTCTTCAGAGTAGCTGGCTCAAATCTATTTCTGCGAGATTTTCCATCTTCATGGTGTGCCGGTATCCATCATCTCTGACCAGGGTACGCAGTTCACATCGCATTTTTGGAGATCTGTGCAGCGCGAGCTAGGCACACAGGTTAAGTTGAGTACAGTATTTCACCCCCAGACAGATGGACAGCCCGAGCGCACTATTCAGATATTGGAGGATATGCCTCGTGCATGTGTTATAAATTTTGGGGGTTCTTGGGATCAGTTCTTGCCGATTTTGGATTTTGCCTACAATAACAGCTACCAATCAAGTATTCAGATGGCTCCTTATGAGGCCCTACATGGGAGACAATGTCATTCTCCAGTATGTTGGTTTGAGCTGGGAGAGGCTAAGTTATTGGGCACAGATATGGTTCGAGATGCCTTGGAGAAGGTCAAGTTGATCCAAGATCGACTTTGTATAGCCCATTCTAGACAGAAGAGTTATGCGCATCGGAAGGTTCGTGATGTTGCATTTATGGTTGGAGAGATGGTTTTGCTCTGGGTTTCACCCATGAAGGGTGTGCTGGAGTTCGGGAAGAAGGGCAAGTTGAGAACTAGGTATATCGTCCCTTTTGAGATCCTTGAGAGAGTGGAAGAGGTGGCCTACAAGCTTACATTGCCACCTAATCTATTTGCAGTTCACCCAGTGTTCCATTTTTCCATGCTCCGAAAGTATCACGGCAATCCGTCCCAAGTTTTAGATTTCAGCTCAGTCCAATTGGATAAGGATTTGTCTTATGTTGAGGAGTCGGTGGCCATCTTGGACAGTTGGGTCCAAAACTTGAGGTAAAAGAACATTGCTTCAGTGAAAGTTCAGTGGAGGGGTCAATCAGTCGAGGAGGCGACTTGGGAGACCGAACATAATATGCGTAGCGGTTATCCTCATCTTTTCACCACTTCGGGTATGACTCTATACTCGTTCGAGGAACAACGTTTGTTTTAAGATGGGGGATATAACGACCCGGACGGTTGTTTTGAATATTTTAGTGTCACGACCAAAAATCCAACTAGTCGTGATGGCACCTAACCCAACCCGTTAGGTAAGCCAACTATTCCCTATTCAATTCCAATGTAACATAACACGACAATTATTAAAGAAAATATATGAAACCATTACACTTCCCCAAGAACTGGTAATACAAATCATGAGCTTCTAAGAATAGAGTATACAAAGCTGGTATGAAATAATACATCATCTGTTTGAAAAGTACATAAACAGAGTTTTCATGAATCTAAGGCTACCAGAGGCAGCAACAACCGAAACACAGGTACATCTTCAAATCCGGCAACCATCGAAAACAGCAACAACGACAACCAATATCTGCACGCAATGTGCATAAGTGTAGTATTAGTACAACCGACCCCATGTACTGAGTAAGTAACAAACCTAGCCCTAGGTTGAAAGTAGTGACGAGCTTCCACCAAGGTCGGGTCCAAAACCACTAGTTCACAACAGTGCATAATAACATAAAGCAAATAATACTAGAAGTAACTCAGAGATAAATTGCTCAGCCAAATCATGATTTCAAAAATAATAGTTCTTCCTTTCAAGTACATCGGTGAGAACCCAAATCGTTTGCGGAAGTTCTCAAAATATGAATAAGTTTAAAAACAATAATTTCTCCCAAAAATCCTTTCAATAATAAATGAGATGTTTCATTTTCCTTCCAGATAACCCGTGTAAAAATAAATGCATCACTATACCCATCTATTAAAATGTGTGAGAAATCATGAATGATGTGATGTTGTACAGCATGAGGAAAATACATCTATATGCCTGTATGTCATGTGTGCATGCCAATGCTATGCAACTCAGTGATAAAATCATGAACAACCCTCAGGTTTACCTCATAATCACTCGTATACAGCCCCTCGGGCTTACCTCACAATCACTCATAAACAGCCCCTCGAGCATACCTAACAATCACCCATGCCTCCTAGTTACTCATCACTCGGCACTCACACTCAGTAGGTACCTGCACTTACTGAGGGTGTGTATAGACTCCGGAGGGGCTCCTACAGCCCAAGCTCTATATTGTTGCGGCGTGCAGCCCGACCCATTACTGTTGCGGCGTGCAACCCGATCCATATATTACTGTGGCGTGCAGCCCGATCCAATATCATGGCCCGAAGGCTTGTTGCGGTGTGCAACCCAATGCAACATTTACTGCGGTGCGTAGCCCGATCCAACATAATCATTCTCACAATCGGGCCCTCGGCCTCACTCAGTCATTAATCTCTCTAGTCTCTCGGGCTCACAATATGATGAAAATATAAA
Organism: Nicotiana tomentosiformis; assembly: GCF_000390325.3. Classification (NCBI taxonomy): domain Eukaryota; kingdom Viridiplantae; phylum Streptophyta; class Magnoliopsida; order Solanales; family Solanaceae; genus Nicotiana; species Nicotiana tomentosiformis. Next base: position 36,405,309 of record NC_090815.1, read on the forward strand.
ATAGCCCAAAAATGATGATATGATGTATCAATAAATAACAACAGAGACTGAGATATGATATGCATTGAAATGAATATGACTGACTATGAATTTTAAATTTAAAAAAATTAATTCACAGTAATATGACCTCTGTGGGTCCCAATGATACGGGCACATAGCCTCAACATGATTTTTAAGCTGCTTTTCAGCTCAATTTCTTTAACTCATAAAACTGCATGAAAATGTCAAGATTATTTGACTACAAAATTTCACAGAAACAATTAGGTCACAATTTCTATAGTGCACGCTCACACGCCCGTCACCTAGCATATGCGTCACCTCCCAATAATTCATAGAATACATATATTTAGGGTTCATACCCTCAACTCCAAGATTAGAAGAGTTACTTACCTCAAACAAACCGAATCCAATATCGAGCAAGCTAAACAATGCTCCAAAAATTCCATTATGCGCGTATCAACTTCCGAATAGCTTGAATCTACCACAATTAATTTGATTCAGTCCACACAATTTATAGGAATTAATTCCATATCAAAATGCTAATAATTTCCACAAAATCCGAAATTAAGCCCCAAATATTACCTATGGGGCCCACGTCTCGAAATCCGATGAAACTTATAAAATATGACAACCCATCAAATTACAAGTTCAACCATACAAATTTCACTCAAATCCGACTCCAAATCGGTATTCAAACTTGAAAATTTTGTTTTATGACATTATAGAAATTTCCTTCTATTTCTCTTGAAGATTCAATAATCTTACACCAAAAATGAAGATTAATTCATGGAATATAATCACAAGGGAGTTAAGAACACTTACCCCAAGTTGTGTGGAAAATTTCCTCTCCAAAATTGCCCAAACCGAGCTCCAAAATGTCCAAAATGAGAAAAATCTTGGAACCCTCGTTTTTAAACACTACCCAGGCATTTCCGCACCTGCGGTGCCTGGGCTCGCACCTGCACATCCGCATTTGCGAAACAAAATTGCGCGCCTACAGACAATGCCAACCTTCCAAAACCTAGCATATGCGGCACCCTTCTCGCATTTGCGGGCTCGCAGATGCGCAAACCCTTCGCACCTGCGTTTGCCCCAGGCCAGCCCCAGTCCGCATCTGCGCCAACACCTTTGCACATGCGGCCTCACAGATGCGGAAAATTCCTCGCACCTGCGAGCACTGCCCAGTCCCACTCTTGGCTGCTTCTGCGGCATATTTCATGCACATGCGGCTTCGCACCTGCGATCAAAATCTTCGCAGGTGCGATGACACCAGTAGGCAGCAGTTCCACTATTTCCTTAAGTCCGAATTTGATCCGTTAACCATCCGAAACTCACCCGAGGCCCCCGGGACCTCAACCAATTATACCTACAAGTCCCATAACATAATATGGACCTACTAAAGGCATCAAATCACACCTACTAACATCAAAAAGACGAATTCCACCTCAATTCAAAATCATCAAACTTTGAACTTCCAAATTCTACATCTTGTGTCGAAACACATCAAATCAATCCAAAATGACTTCAAATTTTGCACACAAGTCACATTTCACATTACGGACCTATTCCAATTTCAAGAATCGGATTCTGACCTCGATATCAAAAGTCAACCCCCCCTCCCCCCCCCTCCCCGTCAAACTTCCCAAAATTTAACTTTCGGCAATTCAAGCCTAATTCCACTACGGACTTCCAAATAACTTTCCGGACACGCTCCTAAGTCCAAAATCACCATACTGAGCTATTGGAATCATCAAAACTCTATTCCGGGGTCGTTTACACATAAGTCGACATCCGATGACTATTTTAACTTAAGCTTTAAACCTTGGAACTAAGTATTCCAATTCATTCCAAAACCTCACCGAACCCGAACCAATTACCCCGGCAAGTCACACAACAACTGTAATTACATTTTGAGCAGTAAATGAGGAAACGGGGTTGTAATACTTAATACAACCGGTCGTGTCGTTACATTCTCCCCCATTTAAACATACGTTCGTCCTCGAACGTGCCAAGAGTTGTTCTTAACCTTCAAATCTCTATTCCATCTTACCACACACATACTCGGGGGTGATCTCACGTTACCTTATTCCATATAGGCGTGAAAACACACTACAACTGAAAATCCTTAATTTAACCTTAGCCCAAAAACCTTGGAATTCAATTCCCAACCTTCAAAATTTCTTTCAAGTCATGAATCTTACATTTACATACTGTATGAGTTTGAACAAGCTGTATCAAGCCATAACCATCACCATAACAACTGACTTAATCACCTAACATTACACAACTCGCATGCTCGTAGCACCATTCCTGATCACAGTGACTACTCCAAAACCAACCACATACTAGTAATAAACCCATATCGAACAAAACAACATCCCAAAACCTTCGTACATTGTTGATAATAAAAGAAACACACGAAATGTCATGACCACTTACCAGATCAACAAGTCACGGAGGTCTCTCACCCCAACTAGAACCATAATCACTTTCTTAGCCAACTTTCAATATTATGCTCCCGAATATACCGAAATCAACCCTGATAGTACCCATTCTAGGTCCAATGACCTTATATTACTAAACACAACTATTCCACAGACATGCCGCACTAATTTAACTCAGAGCCACAACCCGTGCCATCCGTGCACTAATACACAACAATTAAAATGTACCCAGTCATGGAAAATGACTCAAATGAGAGAACTGCCCCGCTAGATTAACAAGTACCACCACAACGAAATGTTGAAAAGTCACCATACACCGTAGAACCATCACCCCATCCTAACATAAGGTTCATACCTTAACATAACTTTGTTGCAATTCGTGACCCCATCCAAACGTTAGTCCATATATACCCCAAGCCACCATGCTCCAAATTAATAATGAAGGAGAGGCAAATGACAAAAATGCCACACGAAACCTGAAAGGACATAACCATTACGCTATCAATCATGCAATACCTAAATACTCCTCATGCTCAAATTCCGCTATAAGGCTCAAATAGAACCGCACCACCTGTGCACATAACCAATGAATTGCAACTCCTCGTAGCATAAAGGAGTAACTCACAGATCATTTCAGAACACGAATAAGTTCAACATCAACCGAATAACACATCTTAATTAGGCCTACCAATGGACCCCCAAATCAACTCGGGTTACCCACAAATAGATAAAAGTCCCTCCAAAAAATCCATAATGACCGAATCACAACACATTCTATCATCTGGCTAGCTCCGTCCACAACTTCACAGTCCACAACCAGGAAACAATCTGTTCATGAGGACTCCGAATCTCCAAATCCATAGAACATGTGAATCACCCTATTAGATTCCATCTCCATCGCCCGAATGTCTAACACATCTCTCATACACGATCATTCTACAAGGAATATTTCTCCTATTCTTTTTTGCTACATAGCAACGTCTTAAAATCAGCAGTCGATCAACTAGGAAAGTGCCGCAATACCTATAAAATATCCATAATTCAAAACATAGTGCTCCTTTTTGGAATGTACCCTCTACTCATGTAATACCAAATAGTTATAGCATTCATCTAAACATCAAAAACTATTCATTCCCTCTAAGAATTTATGACCTCCCTTCAAAGCTAAACCGTGACCTTGCACAAGCCAACCTTAATCCCACACAACACACCGCATCTATCATGCCATCATTTGAAAAATGCGAGAACTTCATAATCATTCTGAGTCATAAGACAAATACATATCTGATCAGCCAGAAACCTTCTATTTGATCCCATCCGGTAGAAAATCACAATACGCAACATGTTCCTCAGGCTGGTAGGAAAATACCCATCTCAACCTGTGGTATAAATCATCGAGAATGCTTTGAAATCCATTTGCACATAATCAAGCCATCAGAGTGAACCTCTCTAGATCAACCAAGCCACGCAGGTCACCAAGCCTATATGTATTGCCACAAAGCACCTATAGAAAAACCCCACATCATAAGCACCCAAAGAACCGATCATATCCATTACCATATTGATCCAACCTACTACCCAGTTGTCTTATTTTCTCTGAGTTTCTTCTGAATATATCCTCAAACTGATACTTTTCCTTGCTAAAACGCCACGATCTTTAGCCACTTCTCACCCCACAAACCTAGCATAGAACCACAACGCCCTACGACCAATAAGCAATTGTATTCTTCTTAAGCACCTTCAAAAACACCACAACTGTAACTCTCACTCTGAAAATACCTTATGTGAATTTGAAATTGTTCTTCTTATCTTCCTTATACAAAAATGTAGAATCCATAGTCATACAGAATTTCCGCAAGTCCAGGCACCACCAAATGAGAATCTCAGATTTTATCCATACGCAAGTCCGGAAACATTCTCAATTGCTATATATAATTCTCAAACCCACTAGAATTTTCTCGGGAGTCACGCACTTTGCTCAAATCTAATTGCACCGCTCAAATGGGCCAAAATACACGTGCCCCATTTGCACAATAACACTCGAAGAAGTAACTCTACTTTAACACCACATATCAAATTCATACTCCATGTGCACTACATCATTCACCAATAACAACTCAATCATCCCACGATTTTTATATACTCATATGTGCAATATAACCCTTAACCAGGAATTTCCTTATTTGAGTCATCCTCGATCTCAACTTCTACAAGTCATAACCAACCCACAAGTATGCCTCAGACCAAAATTAAAATTTAACACCTAACCATAAAATCAAGTTGTTAATAGCAGACTCCCCCACTTGGCTCATAGCTATATACTAAAACACTCCATAATTCACAATACACATACCATATTATTGTCATAATACCGTAGTTAGTGCCAAAAAATTCTTCTCAAGCTCATACAACACCAACCATTAAAATACCCCAAATCATCCTCTAAGCTCGCAATCATTCCCTTGACACTTAAGTCGACTTTCTTAGCCAGATTCAAATTCCAATCTCCACGCATACGCCCCACTGGCAGAAAAGAAACCCTTCACTCACATTACAAGGAACACACCTACGTAGATTACTCTCCAGGAGATAACCCACCTCCCTAGCCTCAAATTGGCATCTTCTTATATCTTTTTGCGGCCACAATTACTACGAAATCACTTAATCCTTTCAAGACCAAACTTATTAACAAGACATGAGAATTTAATTTACCCCAAAATTTAACAATGTGAAAGATCCTTCAAAACATTCATACTCGAGACTGTACGCCACATCAAATCGAAACTCAAACACCCAATGGCCTTTCCTTTACATTTCAAGGAAACACTTCTCGTCATACTGAAATCGTCTTAACACATCCCGCCTTTACATCATACTCATCGCAAAGCCATTCCACCGCTCATCGAGCCACAAATTCCACTCGTAGGGACATTACCGGACATATGAGTCCAAATGTACAAGTTACCACTGAAGCTACCGAGCTTAAGCTGCGGTCCAACCATGGCCTCAAGTATTCCAGACTAGCCCATCACCAAAACATAGAATACACATCCCGCACATCATCCTTGAAATCACACTCCGACGATACATAGCTGATATCGAGCGCTCATGTGCGCATACGAATACGTGGAAGGAATTCAAAGAGTTATGTCTCAAGGTGAATTAATCCCGCACGATAAGGAAAGAAAGATGGGAAGTATATATCCTAAATGCCCTGTAGCCTCTCGAAGATAAGTATGTATGTCATAATACCGATCCGCAAGACTCTACTAGACACTTGCTCATGACTTGTGGAACCTATGAACCTAGAGCTCTGATACCACCTTGTCACGACCCAAAATCTAACTAGTCGTGATGGCACCTAACCCAACCCGTTAGGTAAGCCAACTATTCACTATCCAATTCCAATGTAACTTAACAAGACAATTATTAAAGAAAATATATGAAACCATTACATTTTCCCAAGAACTGATAGTACAAATCATGAGCTTCTAAGAATAGAGTATACAAAGATGGTATGAAATAATACATCATCTATTTGAAAAGTACATAAACAGAGTTTTCATGAATCTAAGGCTACCATGAACAAGAGGCAGTAATAACCGGAACGCAGGTACATCTTCAAATCCTGCATCCATCTAACACAGCAACAACGACAGCCAATATCTGCATGCAATGTGCAGAAGTAACAAACATAGTCTTAGGTTGAAAGTAGTGATGAGCTTCCACCAAGGTCGGGTCCAAAACCACTAGTTCACAACAGTCCATAACAACGGGCTATATGTGGTATTTGACCGGCTTATTCTAGTTGGACTCCTTTCATGACTTTAATTGAATTGACATAGCATGTTATAATTTTATTATTAGTCTACCCTTACCTATATTAATCAACCCTCACATACCTTATTTGACAATGTTAACACTTCTTCCACCTTTTACTTGTTAGTTGCTCTTATATGCTTTAGTTGAAGATATTGTTTTCTTATTGTCCGTTACTTCTTTAATTGTTGAATTGGTTACTTGAAGTTGTTGTTTTCACGGAATAGCTTCTTGTTGAGTTATTGGTGTTGAATCTGTAAAAGTTGTCATTATTAAGGCAAAGTTGTTAATTGTTGAAATACCATTCTTGTTGAGATATTCCATTTCTGTTTGCTATTATTAAGACTCTTGCACACATTGTAGTTGAGCCATGGGTTGTTTATTGTGGAAATGTTGATATTGGTGTACTTATATTATGCTTCTGTACATCGTTTTATGCAGATCCAGGTACCTCATACCAGGGTAGGCACCAATGAGTAGAGCTTCTAGATCAGAGACTTCAAGGTATACGTGTTGGCGTTCGCAGGCCTCGGAGTCGCCCTCTGTCCTTGTTTTCTATTCTATATTTATTTAGATAGTGATGTATTAGGGATGTTTCAGTATACTCGTGTAGAGTTTATGACTCAGCGTCACCAGATTTTGGGAGTTATTGTCAGTTGTATTGTGGAGTTCTTTTATGATAACTGGTTGGTTTAAATTAAAGTTCTATTATTATTTTCGTTATTTCTCCATGTTTGTTAAGTTTAGAGGTTAGGTGTCATCACGACATCCTACGGTGGGAGATGGGGTCGTGACATTGTTATACTGTTTTTCTTGTTTTGGACAGTTGTATTTCATTTTCAGACTATATTTGTAGCATTCTAGTCGCTCATGTTCTTGTGACTCCGAATTTCTGGGATTAGCATAGACATGGTTAGTTATGGATTTCTTATATATATTCTAAGTATTCCAGCCTTTAATTCTCAATATTTTGCTCTTAAAAGATTAATCTGGTTAGTTTTATAGCTAATGTTGGCTTGTTTAGCAAGCAAATGTTAGGCGCCATCATGGCCCCATGGTTGAGATTTTGGGTCGTGACGCCGTAATCACAATAATCGCACAGCATAAACCATTATGTCATAACAATATCAATCACAGGGACATTTCACGTTCCATAATTATCTCAACCGCACAGATAGCTCACGTGCCAAAATCTCAGCCTATATAAGAGAACCATAGGCATGGATGTATGCACATAAATAAGAGATAAGCATGTATGATATACATAGAAAGAGAATAACCATGTAGGGGCGTATGCTTATGTACAAGAGATAATCTCTATGCATTATGTATGCATATGTGTAACGTACGAGTATGTATCCAACATATAATCCATAATACAATTAATTATTTTGTCCAAATTAAGTATCAAAAGTCTAGACATGATCTCTAACATAATAAGAAAGCTCAAGTAGCCATACAAATAATGTAAAGCATATCACAAGTAGAGCATGTATCAAAACAACACATAAAGAAGGCTAAAATCTACTTCAAGCATGCAATAACCTTAGTGCCCGTATATTTGCTTGTCACCTCGCATATATGTGACCCCCAAACAGGCTGTGTATATATATATATATATATATATATATATATTCCTTCAAGTCGAGGTTAAGCAAGATATTTACCACCTTCTGAAATTACTTCAACTCTCCAACAAACATTTTCCTTTGTTATTAGCCTCCAAATGTCCCACATCTAGTCAAACAACACTTAAGGAAGTCAAATAGTGCTTTAGGAATCAATCTCAATCCAAAAATCTTCAACCTTTAATGAATTTAAAAAAAAGTCAACAAACGTTAACTCGGAACCACGAAATCAAAACTTGAAATTGAAATCGGATCGCCACTATCTATGAGTCATGGAACCCCAATCTACAATCAAAATTCTTTTTTGATGTCGTTTGCATGCTTAAATCAATAATTTTTTATTTCAAGATTTTTTTCTATTTCTCTCTTAGTTTCTCTCAAATCCTTAATTCATGTTACAATAAATGATAGATTCCTTAAACTGATGATAAAAGTGAGTTAGAATCGCTTACCCCAACGTGGTTGATGAAGAAATAGATCAAAATCCCTCTAAATCGAGCTCACAGCTCCAAATTAATGAAACAAATACCAAAACCATAAAATAGGCTATATTTATAGTTGTGTAGAAATCTGGTAGTAAAAATACACTGTCGCAATGCTCTACGCGTCGACCTCCACATTGTAGTAGTGCAGCTACCTATAACACTTTTGCTGTAAAAACATTGTTCTGCCAACTTTCAGTAAAACAACCATAACTTTGTGCTCAGATGTCGAAATGACAAACTATTTGAGTTTCTAGAAACTATCTTAAAAGGCTTCAACTTTCCTTTCAGTTCATGTCCAAATTCCTCATATGTTGGGAAGCACACTCTGGTAAAGTCAAGCTAGTTGTAGAGAGCTCACATTTTAGCAACTTATTTCTTCCAAAACTCTCTCCAAATGCGTTGAAACTCAGCCGAACCCCTCAAGGCTCCGTCTAATAATCCTAATAGTTCATATATCCTATACAAACTCGTTCATGGTCTCAAAACATGTATCTTTCACGACCCAAAAATCCATTAGTCGTGATGGCACATAACCCAACCCGCTATGTAAGCCAGATAACATTTACACAATTCTGATGAAAATAAATAAGAACTCATTAAGTGAAATAACTGAACTTATTATACATTAACCCTAGGATTGGTAGTACAAATCATGGGCTTATAAAACATAGAATTTACAAAAGCTGGTAGCAAAATGAATACTTTATTTGTTTGAAATGTACTTAAATAGATTTGCAAATCTAAAGCTACCAAGGACAAATGGCAGCTATATCCAGAAAGCAGGTACATCTTCAATGCCATCGCTCGCCATACACAGTAACATCAACCCCACGATTTGTACGCAAGGTGAAAAAGTGTAGTATGAGTACAACCAACCCCATGTATTCAATAAGTAACAAACATAACCTCAGGTTGAAAGTAGTGACGAGCTTGAAAGGTAGTCGGAGTCCAACATCATAAATCGATAATAACATGAGTTATAAAAATACCGGAAATAGTAAACAACTCAGATAATATTATGCTCAGCTCAATCAAATTTGCGGAAATATAGACATGGTTTTCAAGTATAATAGTCAAAGTCGAGATCTTATCACTAAAATCCATTAGACATGAGTTTATCATTAGAACTGCATTTTGCCAATTCACAACATCGGATCAGAATTATCATTTACCATTTTACATGAGAAAAGTATATCTCTATGCCTACATGTCAATATACATGTCAAGTCATTAATTATCATATACCATCTAGCATGAGTAATATACATCTTTTTGCCTACATGTAAAATATACATGTCAAATCATCAAATGTCCTATTACCGTCTAACATGAGGGATTGTAACAACCTGATTAGATCATTTTGTATATTTGCCCCTTGTTTCCCCTTTTTACACTTCACACATGTGTATTTGTGTTTATATGACTTGTAAGGTTGGTTAGTTTCGTTTCAGGAAGGTTTTGGGTTGATTTGGACCCTTTGGTTCTTCGCTTAGAAGCCTAAGTTAGAAATATTGACCAAGATTTGACTTTTGTGAAAATGACCCTGGAACGGTGTTTTGATGGCTCCAATAGGTTTGTATCATGATTTTGGACTTGGGCGTATGCCCGGAATCGAATTCGGAGGACCGTGGGTTGATTTGTGTTGTTTTGCCGAAATTGGCAATTTGAGGTTTAGAAGAATTTTCAAGTTTGACCGTAGATTGACTTTTGGATATTGGATTCGGTATTTAGTTGTAGGACTTGAAATAGATTCATTATGCTATTTATAACTTGTCCGCAAAATTTGGTATCATTTGGAGTCGATTTGATAGGATTCGGATGCTTGGTTGCAATTCTAGAGGTCCTTGATCTTTTCTTCGAAATACATGTGTTTTGATGTCCGCTTCTTAGTTCTAGATGTTATTTTTATGTTTTGATCACGTGAGCGAGTTCGTATGATAATTTTAGACTTGTATTGATGTTTGGTTGGGAGCTCTGAGGGCACGGATGAGTTTTGGACGCAATCGCGACATCTACAACTGAAGAAAAGGGATGGGAGTTGGGATTTTATATCATTTTCTCTCATTTTTGAACCCTAAACTCGGTGGGAGGAGTTTGGAGAGGGGAGTTTCATCTTCAAACTTTGGGTAAGTGTTTCTAATCAATTTTGAACTATATTTCATGATGATATCTTAGATTTTACATCAAATGTATGAGAATCAAAGAGGAAAATTGGGAATTTATGTCAAAGTTTTGAAAAATGAAGATTTGAGTTTTGAGAGTTGATTTGGACTCAGATTTGAAAATAAAATACATTTATGGACTCGTGGAGTTATGGGTAGTCAAAATTTACCCTTGGACCAAGGTTTTTTTCGGGGCAAGCCCGTGGTTGACTTTTGTTGACGTTTTGGGAATCATGTAAAGATCAAGGCTTTATCTATCGTAATTGGTTTCCCTTGCAACGTTAGATGATAACAGGTCATACTTGGTTATATTTGAGACGTGTTGAGGAGAATTTTAGGGGAAAGCTATATTCGAGGGTTGATTTGGCCTTGTTCAGGTAAGTATCTTGCCTAACTTTGTGTAATACCTCGGAAAATTTTGAAGTATTTAAGTGTACAGCCCCGTAAAATTTCGCAAATGAATTCAAGGTTTCGTGGTGACTGATTAGGTATATGTGTTTAAGGATTATAGAAATTCTTCGTGGCTAGCTTGCTCGCCGCGAATCAGACTTTTTCTGTTGAACAATGCACCGGAAAGTAAATGAAAATCTTTGGCGGAAAAGTGCGCTTATGCGGTCCATTATGCGACTGCATAATCACTCTGTAGGCCACATAATGGCCACAGAAGTGAGGCAGGAGAGAGTTAGTCTGGGAGCAATTATGCGGTCAACTATACGACCACATAACTATTCTGCGGTGCATTATGCGACCGCATAACAGTTATGCGGACCGCATAGTGACCACAGACACAGACATATATTTTGGTTATTTTGGACACCAATTATGGGACCGATATGCGGTCGCATATGCGACCGTATAACCTGTTTCGGAGCTCCATTTTTGGGTTTTTAAAACCCGACCCTACTTCGTTAAATACACACTTTGGACTATTTTTGAGCAAACAAATCTGATGTTTTAGAGATAAAGGATAGTATTTTATAGAGAGAGGAAACCCTAGGCTAATTATTCATCAAGTCTTGCTCAAATCTTGGAAGATTAACAAGGAAAACCCACAAGTTCTTCATCTAAGAGATTGGAATTGCTAGAATTTACGGAACGTTGTAGTAATTTAAGGAAAGCTCAATTGAGGTATGTTGGCTAAACTTTCTTTCTTGGAATCAAACTCCATAATGTTCCCGTGAGTTTCAAAGTATGAGTTGCGTATTAAAATGTTGTGGCTTTGTATCGTATTTCAAATGAAAGCTAGTATGCCAAATTGTGTGAGAAAATCTTAATATTTTTAAGACTCTTAATTGCTCATATGTGTACCTAAAGTCTTGATTGTAAATGTATGATTGTTGATAACCTATAAAGATGGTTGGAAGTGAAATCAGTGAATTGGGCATATAAAGTATGGCCAACGTGCCAATAGTGAAAGTGATACTTGTGGCCAATGGTACCAAGAAAATGAAATAATGTGAGAAAGATTATGAAATGAGCTTTAACCCAACTATTCCAAAATCAACTTCGATAATATAATTGGCTAAAAGCTTATGAACTCAAGTGATGCCCATATATGACTGTTTTAGCTAATGCTATGCTTTGTAAGTATTTTTCAATGTGTTTTGCATTCTTATATATTCGTGAGTGGAAATTGTGTATGATTTTAACTTGTTCTTCGATTGCCAACCATTTTAGTCCATTATTGGAAAGAAATCTATTGTGTTTAAAGCCTTCATTACTAATGAACTTAAAGTTGTGATTTCCGGAATATTCTACTTGTTGATAATGATGATGATGATCTATGAAAGGGAGGAAATGAAAGTGTAGAATATAAAATACGACCATTGCGCCATGAATAAAGAATCATATATATGGCCAAGAGAGCCAATGAAATAATAATGTTGTAAGTGATTGAAAGTACGGATTAAGTGATATGTGGTTTGAAAGGTTATGAGATGTACGTATTTGTACTTTTGTTTCCAATGTGTTATGAAATCCTATGGACTGTCAATAAAACGCATAGGTATATTGTGTTATAAAATCCTATGGACAGTCTATGAGATGCATAGGTATATGGTGTTATAAAATCGTGTGGACGGTCTATGAAATGCATAGGTATATTGTGTTATGAAATCCTATGGACGGTCTATGAAACACATAGGTATATTGTGTTATGAAATCCTGTGGACGGTCTATGAAACACATAGGTATATTGTGTTATCAAATCCCGTGGACGGTCTATGAAACCATAGGTATATTGTGATAGGAAATCCTGTGGACGGTCTATGAAACGCATAGGTATATTGTGTTATGAAATCTTATGGATGGTCTATGAAACGCATAGGTATATTGTGTTATAAAATCGTGTTATGAAATCATGCGGACGGTCTATGAAATGCATAGGTATATTGTGATAGGAAATCATGTGGACGATCTATGAAATGTATAGGTATATTGTGTTATGAAATCTTATCGACTGTCTATGAAACGCATAAGTGTATAATATGATATGTGAACACTATAGACGGTCTATGAAACGCATAAGTGCGTAATATGATATGTGAACACTAAGGACGGTCTAATGAGACACATTATTAATGCCGACAATAGGTGCCTCTTTTGTTGTCCTTGTTTGTACGAGTTGTTTTAATTACATTATGTTATGTGTTCCACGTATAGATCATATGGGCATTCTATTTTGAAAGAGGATTTCTAGCTATACATACTAGTGCTATTCGACAGTGCTAACATCCCTTTTGCCGTAGGTGCTACATCTTTAATGGATGCAGGTGGTTCTACAGTAGATGGCATTAATCAGTGATAGAAGTACGCTCTTTTCAGCTGATTTGGTGAGCCCCACTTCATTTCGGTGTATCTTTTGCTTCTCATGTACGTTGTGGTTAAGGTATAGCCGGGGCCTTGTTGCCGGCATTTCCATATTACTTGTCAGTTGTACTTAGAGGCTCCGTAGGCAGGTTGTGGGTGGTATTTGATGTTGGGAATTGGATTAGAACTGTTGGTATTTGGCAACATGTTTTTCATTAAATCTATAAACTCGTACTATTTTTGAAATATTGAATGATGTTGTTAATGGGAATGAAATGGAAGCGGTTAATGAAATCTTTTCATTATTTGATTAATGGAGTATATCTCCTCTTTATTCAGGGATGAATTTGGGTAGAATGAAATCTAACAGGCTTGCTCAGTCGGGGTTACTCGGTTGAGCACCGGTCGGGATCCTCGAGTTTAGGGCGTGACACTTTGTGTGGTGGAACTACCCCTTAGGATTTGGATTGTTTGTGCTAATTGTACAATGTGAAAGACGTGTACACAAGGTGACAAAGTGTGTACATGGGATATATGTGGTAGTTTGACTAGTTTAGACTTTTAGACTTCTTCCATGCCTTTACTTGAATTTGTTATAACATGTGACATCTTTTATTGTTAAATTTACTCTAACATGCTCTAATTGATGTTGCTAGCATTTGTTATACCCTTTGTTGTTGTAATTGCTCTTATATGCTTAATTGAAGTTTCTATCTTCCTTATTGTCTTATTACCCTTTTTATTGTTGAAATACTGTTACTTAAAGTAGTTATTTCGTGGAATATCTTCTTGTTGAGTTATTGGTGTTGAAGTTATGGAAATCATTATCACATTGAGGTAGTAGTTATTAATTGTTGAGTATTCCTCATTCATTTTGATGTTATTGAGATTTATGTACACATTGTGATTCAGCCATGGGCTCTACATTGTGGTAACATTTGTATTGTTGATTTTGGCAAGTGTTGTGGCATATGGGCACATGTGGTGTGACTTGATTATTATGTTGTCATATTGATACGCATGTGGTGGTATAAGGATATAGGTCGATACGCACGCGGTGAGATAAGGTGGGAATTTATATGTGTGGTTCTAGTAAGGGAATTACTTGAAGCCATGTGGTGAGATAAGGGGGCTAAAACGCGTGTAGTTATTTTGGGAAAAATGTTTTCAAAAATAAATGTAAGGATCAAGCAGAAATATAAGGAAAGATTGTGATTGAAATTGTGAAATGTGTATACGAGGCAGTACCTCAGTTGTGATTCTTGTTGTACATTCCATGCTAAAATAGGCTTGTTAGTTGAACAAGGTCTTGTTGTTTTCTTCATTGTCTCACTTGTATTTGTATGTGTTTGACTATATGTTGTTTCATCATGCGTTCACTACTTGTTGTCTTTACCGCTTAAATTTCCGTTGTTAGCTTATATTATTGAACTGCTTATCTATCATTTACTTCCACACTTTCCATTATTAGACTATGCTATATTTTGTTTGACTTTCTTATCCTAGTAAATGTCTTGACCTGGCCTCGGCACTACTCTACCGAGGATAGGCTTGATTCTTACTGGGTACCGTTGTGATGTACTCATACTACGCTTTTGCATAAATATTTGTGCAGATCCAAGTACATCTGCCTGTGCTCGACGCCAGTGATTAATTAGCTATTTTTGGAGACTCCAAGGTACACCTGCTCGATGTTCGCAGGCCTCGAAGTCACCTTCTGTTGTTAGTTGTATTACTGTTTATTTCTCGTTCCGAAATAGTACTGTATTTCAAGATTATTAGTGTACTCTTGTAGTGCTTATGACTCAGTTCCACCAGATTTTGGGTGTTGTTTGTTAGTTGTATATATTGGGGTTATTTATGATGGTTTAATAGTTGAAATTTGATCTTTAAGTTATTGTTTCTGCTATCTTTCAATATATGTTAGGCTCACTTAGTCTTAGGAATACGGTGCCATCACGACATCCTAAGGTGAGAATTTGAGGTCGTGACAAGTTGGTATCTGAGCTTTGGGTTTATAGGTGTTACGAGTCATAAGCAAGTTTAGTTGCAGATTAGTACGGAGACGTCTGTACTTATCTTCGAGAGGCTACAGAACTGTTAGGAAATTCTACTCCTTTGATTCATTATCGTGCGAATTAGTTAACTTTGAAATCTGAATCCTTGTCTTTCTATTCTCTCACAGATTGTGAGGACACACGCAACTGGATCCGACAATCAGACACTTGCGCCCCTGCTATAGCCACGCAAGGCCGAGGCGGGGGATGGGACCTGGGTAGAGGTCGAGGAGGGCACGTGATGTAGCTAGAGCACCTGCCCGTGCAGTGACTGAGGAGACACCAGTAGCTCCGATTGGAATACATGCACTAGAGGAACCTGTTACTGCCCCTGGACTTTAGGAAACCCTAGCATAGTTTCTGAGCATGTTCAACACTTTAGCTCTGGCGGGATTGATTCCCTTGGACCAGCCACATCTCAAGCTGTGGAGGAGCACAAACTCCCACGGCGCATACCCCAGAGCAGCAGGTCCACACTAATTAGGTCCTAGGTGTCATACTAGCGCAACCAGTTATTCTGATTTAGCCTGAGGTTAGGCCAGCGGCATCTTAGGAGGAGCAGAGGAGACTCGAGAGGTTCAAGAAGTATGATCCTCCTACTTTCAGTGGCATAGCAACCAAGGATGGGCAAGGTTTTCTAAAGAAATGTCATAGTATTCTCCACACCATGGGTATTGTGGAGGTGAGCAGAGTTGCTTTTAATACGTTTCAACTGTGAGGAGCAACGTATCAGTGGTGGCAGGCTTATGAGGACGTAGGCCAACTTATGTAGCCCCACTCACTTGGGCTCAGTTCTGAGAGATATTTTTGAGAGAGTTTGTTCCCCAGACCCTTTGGGATGCATGGCCATAGAGTTTGAGCCGCTGCATCTCGGGACTATAACAGTGTCAGAGTATGCTACTAGATCCAATGAATGGCTCGAAACTAGCCAAAACAAACTCAAAAACATCAAATAATGCCTTAGGAAACAAACTCAAGCGATAAAGGTCAAATCTTTAATAAATACTCAAAGTCAACCAAAGTTTCAACCCGGGCCCGCACCTCGAAACCCGATGAAACTCAAATATTCCGATAACATATTCAATTACAAGTCCAACCATACTAATTTTAATCAAATCCGCCTGCGAATCGATGTCCAAATCTAAAATATTCACTTGAGAAAAGTTTAGACAGAAATCCCCAATTTCTTTTTTAAATTCATCAATCTAATGCAAAAATTGAAGATAAAATCATGGAATATAATCAAAACAGAGTTAAAAATACTTACCCCAATCCATGTGGTGAAAATCTTCTCCAAAATCACCCAAAATCGAGTTCCAAATCTCAAAATGAAATAAAATGAGCAAACCCTCGAATATAAGCTTTTAACCAGCACTTTCGCATATGCGGTAACCTAGTCGCATCTGTGACCTCCGCTTTTGCAGAAAGAATCTCGCATAAGTGGGAACCACTGAAACCCAGACTCATGGCATCTGCGGGACACACCTCGCATCTGCGCAATCACAGATGCAGAAAAACCATCGCATCTGCGCACACTTCCAGCCTTCGCTAACATCGCAGATGCGGACCTTCTAGTGCATCTGTGCTTACGCTTCTGCGGTCAACCTCTATTTTGCGGGCACTACTCCCAAGCCACTACATCCGCTTATGTGCCTCCTGTGACGCTTCTGTGGCTCCGCACCTGCGCCCATAACTCCGCGGGTGCGATCACACCAGTACTCAGAATCTCAACAATGCCAACATGATTAGCAATGGTCCAAAATCAATCCGAAAAATACCCGGAACCCTGGGGACCCTATCTGAACATACCAAAAAGTCCCAAAACACAATATGGGCCTACTCGGCCACTAATCATACATAACAACATCAAAACCACGAATCGCACCTCAAACCAAACTCATTAAACTTCTCAACATTCAACTTCCAGAACTCGTGCCAAACCACATCAAATCAATTCAGAATGAGCTCAAATTTTGCACACAAGTTCCAAATGACATAACAAACCTAATCCAACTCATGGAACCACAATCCAAAACCGATAACACCGAAGTCAACTCCCAGTTAAACCAATGAACTTTCTGAACCTTCAAATTGCCAACTTTCGTCAAATAGTGTTGAAACCTTCTAGAAACATCCAAATGCAAATCTTGGCATACGCCAAAGTCCAAAATCACCATACAGACCTAACGGAACCATAAAACTCCGATCCGAGGTCAAATACACAAAAGTCAAACTTGGTAAACTCTTCTAATTTTAAAGCTTCCTAGTTGAGAATCATTCTTCCAAATCAATCCCAAATTGCCCTAAAATCAAAACCAACGATACACACAAGTCATAATACATTATACGAAGCTACTCATGCCATCGGACCATCAAACGGAATGCAAATACTCAAAATGACTTGTCGGGTCGTTACATTCTCCCCTACTTAAACACATGTTCGTCATCGAACGTGCCAAAGGTCGTTCCAAAGCTATCAAATCATCATGAGCATACCCATGGGTGATCGCACATCACACCAACTATGTATGACTAATAACACAGCATACTGAAGATTCTTAATTCAGCCTCAATCCATAAGCCATAGAATCAAATCTCCAACATCCAGAAACCATTATAAGACATGATTCTCGCATCTAGACACTATATAAGTCTGAATGAGCTACATCAATCCATAACCACATTCCAAGACATAATTGCATGATATATCACATAACTCAAATACTCATAGCAATAACGCCCGACCATAATAACTGCTCCATAACAAACCTGGTACTGGTAACAAACCTCATATCAAATAAAACCTTGTTCTAAACCTTCGCACATAGCCAACAATGAAAGACACACGCAGAAACTCATAACCATGCATCAGACCAACAAGTCATGGAGCTCCCTCACCCAATAAGGACCATAGCCAAATTCTAAGGTGACAAGTGACATTATTCTTCCAAATGTACCGTAATCAAATCGGATGCACCCATGGAATTAAGGAGTTGGAGGAAATAAAGGCACATCCACTTCGCCATCTCAGTCTATTTTTGTGCAAAGAGGTAGAAACGATTTCGCTCTTCTAGCCTCGAGTAGTGGACAATGTATCATTGATAGTGGTGCTATTGATCACTACTTTGGTATGAGTACCATATTTTTTAAGCCCAACCAGGTCCAATGACCACATCTCATCACATACAAGCTGTTTTACTGACATGCCACACCAATATAACCTAAAGCCACAAACCGTGCAATCTGTGCACCAATAAGCAACAACTCAAGTGTACCCAAAATGGAAAGAGAATCAAATAAGAGAACTGTCCTGCAAGCTTAACATATACCACCACCAACGCAATGCTATGAACCCATCATACAAAGGAGAACCAAACCACACGAGATAAACACAAAGGATCATATCCTAACATAACTCCACCGCGATGCGTGACCCAATCTAGACACCGGTGCACATGAAATACCTCGAGCCATGATGCTCATAATCAACAACATATATACATAACAATAATAAACATGTGAAGTGCATGACCATAACCATGGAGAAACATATATAACAATATACCACCAATAGTAAAGACCATAACCAAGGCACAATCAACCTTTCAACAACCCAAAAACCATCTCGCTCGAATGTTGTCCTAAGGCCCAAACAGAAATGCATCATGTGTGAAAATAGCCAACAGATCATAACTTGTCGTAGCATAGAAGAGTAACACATAAAACATATCAGGACATGAACAAGCTCAACTATAACCGAATGACACACCCCTCAACAATAGCAGTGCTGAGTCAACAAATCTAACTCGGTGTAGAATACACATCTTCATTAAGCCTACCAATGGGCCCTAAAATCAACTTCAACCATCCACAAATAGATAAATAACCGTCCAAAAGTCCATAATAACTTAACCATAATACAAACCATTAACTATCTAACTTTGTCTGCACCTTTACAATCCACAACCAAGGAACAATCTGCCTCTGAGAACCTTGTTAGTCTCCAAACCCCTAGAATACATGAATCACCATATCCAATCCCATCTCTACCACTCGAATGACTAACACTTCCCTCATACACAATCATCTCACGATAAATACTTATATAATTCTCCCGTGCCACATAGGAAAATCTGAACATCAGCAGTTGATCAACTAGGCTAGTATTACAATATTAATGAAGCACCTATAAGTCAAAACATGAGGCGCTTACTGAAATGTGCACTCTTCTTAGGTGATATCAGATAGTGTTGGCATTCTTCTAAACATCAGAAACTGCCCATACTGACTAGAGCTCATGACCTTCCCTTCAAAACTGAACTGCAAACTTGCACATGCAAATCTCAATCCCACACGTCGCATCGCCTCTAACATACCATCATATGAAAGCACGAGAATCCCATTATCAACTCTGAGTCACCAGCAGAATACATTCTTAATCAACCAGAAACTTTCCACTTGATCCCATCTAGAAGAAAATCGCAATGCACAACAAACTCCCCATGCCGGTAGAAGACATCTGTCTCAAGCAGTGGCAGAAATCATAGAGAACTCTTTGAAACCCATTAGCACAAGAACAAGCCATCATACCTAAATCCCTCTATCTCAACTAAGTCACGTAGGTCGCCAAATGCCCAAGCGCTAATCATAATCACTAGCCCAATCGTGGGGCCTAGTGCATTCGAAGCCTCAAAATCAGTAACACTTAGCCCAATGTGGGGCCTGGCACATGCGTCACCTCAATATCAATATAACTATTATAGTGTGTAACCCGATCCAATATAACTCACAACATGGCACTACGACCCACATCAATCATCAATCTGCTCAAGTCAACATATCACATATATAGAATCCAATCATATAACACGGAACACCACAATGTACCTCAAATATAGCTTAAACTCATGTCACATACAAAGACACCAACAACATGTTAGATAGCATATCAAGAGTGCACGGAAGCAGAGATATAACATGCGGATATAACATGTGTGACTGAAATAGTGTGACTACGGCTAAGGCAATTAGCTCAGCATGGCAAAATAGCTCTAACTTTGTCTCAAGCAACTAAGCATGTGACCTATACATGATTTTTAGCATGAATAATAACTCATGCAGCCATATAAATGGAGAAAACATGATATCAAAGAAACATGACAGCAAAATAAGGCGCATAATAGCCTAAGAACTACCCGGATCAGGAATACCTCGGTGCACGCATGCACCCGTCACCTAGCAGGTGTGTCACCCCAAACCCATTTCAAATATCATAGTCCTCAGGTATAATTACCCCCAAATTCAAGTTTAGATATGTAACTTAACTCGAACAAGCCTAATCAAACACTGAGCAAACCAAAAAATACTCTAGAAATGTCTTCCTACGAGAATCAACTTCCGAACGGCTCGAAACTAGGCAAAAGAAACTCAAGACCATCAAATAATGCCTGAGAAAACAAACCCTAGTGATTAAGGTCGAATCTTTAATCAAATACTCAAAGTCAACCCAAGCCCGCACCTTGGAACCCGACAAAACTCACAAATTCTGACAACCCATTTAATTGCGCTCCAACCATACTAATTTCACTCATATCTGACTCCGAATCGATGTTCAAATCTCAAATATTCACGTTTAAAAATTGTAAAGACCTGACCGGTCATTTTTTGTATTTGCGCCTCGTTTCCCCTTTTGATACTTCACACATGTATAATTTAGGTTTTATGACTTACAGAGTTGATTGGTTTTGTTCCGGGGAGTTTTTGGGTTGATTTGGACCTTTTGATTCTTGACTTATTGGGTCAAAATACACACACAAGTATATGCGGTCGACAAGTAATAAAGTGATGAGAAAGTATCGTTCCCACGAGGATTTATGATCAACTATTGTCCGATCTAAACTATTTATAAATTTATTTCTCAAGTGAGTGTGAAGAAAATGATTGTGATTTTTGTAACTAAATTACTACGAAAGTAATAAGCAAAGAAGAAAATACGATCGCAAGTAGAGCAGACAAACACTTAGAGAGAATTCAATGAGATGGGGATATTCTAGGGTTATGGGATTAATGTCTCTCCTATTTTGCTCTTTCGGTTGATGTAATCACTTGACTTATCTAATCTGTTGATTAGCAGGGTTTATTATGCTCGTGAAGTTCTTTCGACGCTTCACTCGCCTATTCAAGCCAACCTAAGACTATATATCCATAGAATCAAACTTGACAAGAACACATATATATTTCCTACAAAACATAACCAAGTAAGGCAACTAGAATATGTCTATCCTAATCGTGAATCTATTCTCTAATGTCCGGATTCAAGAAATTACTCTACTCAATCTTATATGGAATCTATAGTTCCCACTTTCGAGTTCAACTATAAATTCGTAGATAGTACTCTATTGTTAGCTATGCAATAGAGTAATTAAGTGCAAGATTGAATAAGCAAATTAATATGATAGAATAAATCAACACAATCATCCGTCAAATTACAATAGTCAAACAGGACCCATAACCCCACAATAATAAGGTTCTTAGCCACTCATTTCATGACAATAATCAAAATATTATTTTTAAACATAAAAGCCATGATTACTAGATGAAGGATGGAAGAATCGATGAATTTCGTGCTCCCGAGTGTCTCTCGAAGTGGTTTCTCCACCTCTAAAATAGGTTTAGACTTGCTTTTATACGAGTTAGGGCATGTTGGGTCGAAATAACATTGTCCCGGGTGAAGTAGGACAATTTCTCGTCACCCAGCACCCAGGGTAGCATGGGACCTTAGCCTAGTGCTAGAAAACATCTTGCATATGGAATTTACGCCACAGGTAGCGCCCCACACTAGCCTGGGCGCTACACTGTACACTTTTCTCCGTTTGTTCTCTTTTTACTTCAGCTCGTACTCTTTCATCCCACATTGCCTCCGGGTGACTCCTAAATATACAATATGTATATAAATATACATACTTTAAGCCGAATATCAACACCCCACAATTAAACTCTTGTTCATCCTCAAGCAATGGAACTCTCAAGTACACCCCAACAACGTACACATCAACTATGGAGGAGAAATTCAATTTTTCAATCATACACTCTACCTTTGAAGATGGTTGATACCGCAATCATGCATGATAATACGAAATTCACATTCTTCTCATTTTCAACACATGCCCAAGTATAAATATTTCAATTCCAATTCAAACAACCTACTCATAACCACCCTACCTCAAGAGTTGACTCGTTACCACTAAGCACCCTCAACTTTTGCACTCACCCAATAAGAGAAATTAACAACATTACCAATCCATCATGAAATCATGTGCCCTCACAAATAAACAAGAGAGTGAATATAAAAATAGTCCACATATTCCAGTATAACTTTGAACATAAATTAAGAAGATCACACAATTGAACAAAATTCGTGCACTCTCACAAAGAAATTCGTGTGCATCATGTGGTCGTATCATAAGCTTGCACGTGGGGTACATCTACACTAATCTAAGCTATCCAAGTCTAGAATCAATTGGACTTTATGGGTCGTAATGTAAACTAAGGGACGGGTAGGATACATTTAGGAATTTAAGGGTTCAAAAACTGAACTGTTTTTCGTAAAGCTATTGTTTGCTCTTTCATAGAATTGGCCCGTTTCCCTAGAGCATCTCCCGGGACAGTCAAGATTTGAAGTAGTTTTCGTATAATGTACAAGTTTGTAAGCTTAATTCAAAGCAGTAAACTAGTTCATGTGCAATCTTGCTCCAAAAGTTTCCCTATTAACAGTAAAAATGGGCATTGTATTTGTATTCATGTGATTCTAATTATTGTAGTGCTCCAATGATTTTGAGTGCAATCGCAGTTCCAAAGGTGCGCCTAGGGGTGTACATAGATCGGGTTGGTTCGGATTTTTCAATTATCAAACCAAATCAATA
Source organism: Nicotiana tomentosiformis (assembly GCF_000390325.3). Classification (NCBI taxonomy): domain Eukaryota; kingdom Viridiplantae; phylum Streptophyta; class Magnoliopsida; order Solanales; family Solanaceae; genus Nicotiana; species Nicotiana tomentosiformis. The sequence goes on from NC_090815.1 coordinate 36,428,634, forward strand.
AAGTCGCATTTTTTTCTGGTAAAGTCTTCATAGCATAAAATATGTAACTTGTGCTCCAAATATTTCTTAAGTTCTAGTAAAATACAACTATATAATGTATTTTACAAGAAACTAACACAATAATATGAGATAAGTCATAGCATTATACTAAAATATTCAATAACAAAGATAAAATAATAAAATTATATAAAACAAATATGGCTAATTAATAAGCCATAATGAAAATTAACATAATCTAAAAATATTATATAGGTCATGCTAAAATAAGTATAGCTAATAAGTATTAATATTAATTACATAACTAAGCACTAAAGAAAAAGATAAATTAAGTTATGCATTTTCATTATAAACCAATGTAAAACTAAAATAATTATCCAACACTATCGTCATTCCTATTGTGACAAGAGAGTGCCACCGATACTCAAAGGTAAGTTCTATAAAGCGGTTGTTAGAACGGTCATGATGTACGGGGATGAGTGTTGGGTTGTTAAGAACTCACATATCCGGAAGATGAAAGTAGCAGAAATGAGGATGTTGAGGTGGATGTGCGGGCACACTATGATAGATAAGATCAGGAATGATGATATTCGGGAGAAGGTGCGCGTGGCTCCCTTTGATGAGAAGATGCGGGAAGCGAGGCTCAGATGGTTCGGGCATGTACAGAGGAGGAGCCCAGATGCCCCGGTAAGGAGGTGTGAGCGGCTGGTTGTGGAGAGCACGAGAAGAAGTAGAAGGAGGCCGAAGAAGTATTGGGGTGAGGTGATCAGGCAGGACATGGCGAGGCTTCAGATTTCTTAGGACATGGCACTTGATTGGAAGATGTGGAGGTCGAGTATTAGGGTTGTAGGTTAGGAGGTAGTTGAGTCTTGCCTTATTTAGTATCTTTGTGAGACTAGTGTGGTAGGGTTTTTGTCTAAGCTAGCTAGTGGCAATATCGTGTCTTACTATTTTGCGTTTCAGTATCGGACCTATTTACTAGCTATCGATTTTGTTTTTGCTTTTTTCGTTTTTTGCTTTGCATCTTTCTTCGAGATTTCATGTTGTTCCTATTTTTCCTATGATTTTTGTGGTGATAATGATATTGTCTTCTTTTGTCTTTTTGTCCTCTTGAGCCGATGGGTCTTTCGGAAATAGCCTCTCTACCTCTTCGGGGTAGGGGTAAGGTCTGCGTACACACTACCCTCCCCAGACCTCACTAGTGGGATGTCACTGGTTGTTGTTGTCGTTGTATCGTCATTCCTAGTATTGAATTGAATTTCTTTTGTTAGCTTTAGTATTGATTTGGACTTTATTTGAGTTACTGCATTTATGGACTATAAAATTTATTTACCATTCAAGAATGTTAAGTCTAAACTTGAAATAATACGTTAAAAAATAAAACTGTGAAAAAGTTTAAAGAAATATTTATAAATTACATTACAATAAATATTTATATGTATAAAATATTTTTAAAAATTATATAAATGTACTATCGGGTTGGTTTGGTTTCGGTTTGACTTTTTTTAGTTAAAACCAAACCAAACCAATTATGGTCGGATTTTATTTTCTAATACCAAACCACATCGGATTTCTTTTTTGATTTGACTCAGATTATCGATTTGGTGCGGTTTATCGATTTTCTTTGTACACTCCTAGGTGCGCCGATGATTTTATGGTACAAGCAATAATACTTGGATGCCAAAGCCCTTCTGGCTTCTAAACAAATAAAATACATGTAACCAAAAATGATGAATTTCCATTAGGTTATAATGTACATAAACAATTGCAGAGATTTTTTCCCAACGAAACAACCGAAAAAAAATATCTTTGTTTTCACTCCTCAAACATTTATCCTCAAAAGAAGAATCAAGAAATTTTAATAATGACATTTTTATGAGAAATTTAAATTAGTATATTTTCAAAACTAGAACCAAACCCAAAACGTTAATTATGGAGGAAATATAAAGGAAGACTCTGATTTGCGCTTAATTGAAATTCAGGTAGACATCATCAACCGAATTCTAATCCACATCTGGGAAATAGAACAATTCTGCCCTTGGAGATGCTCTAGGGGAACGCATTAATTCTGTAGTGATATTCATTTCTTCCTCGGAATCAAAGGCTCTATTAAGCTTAATGCTCATCCTTATCAAAGATGGAGGAGGAGCAAATAATAACTTTATTTAAAGCAGTTAAGGTATCTTCTACCTAATGGTGTCAAATATAGCTTCTCTGCTTTTCGTTCTATGTATATCTATAATGTATACATATGTTTCTTACCCAAATATGAAAATGTCTCTAAATTGGGGGAAATCTTAATTAAATCTGACTCAATTCGCCGAAGTCTACACCTAATGCTAGCTAGATTCCACAAGTAGCTAGTTCAGCAAAAAAGGAACTGAGTCTGCACGCAAAAGCTTCAGAGCAAAAACAAAAATTAGAATTACATGAATACACCCCTATAAGATAACCAAGTCAAAATGACATGGCAATTTCTTACCTCAGGGAAACATATACGCAAATATAGTAGGAGAGCTGAAAAGAAGCTTTGATAATGCTTGGGAATAACAATCAAGTTCTCCAACTGTGGTAAAACAATATTCAGGTACTTAGTACTTCAAGGTTAAATCGACAAGAAGGGGGGCATTAATAACACAAAAATGTGTGGTTGGCTCAAAGGTTATTCCTTCCAAATGAAGAGTTATAAGATTCTCAAAGCCAAGAAAAGAATTTGGTTGTTTGAAGACGAGTTTTATATCTGTCAGGGTTGGACAATTAACGAGACTGTTAAAATATGATTTCTTGCATTTATATTCCTACAAACCAATAATATGATGATTTTACGGGAAAAAAAAAAAAGAAGCTTTAGAATGTGTTCCTTTTACTAATATTGTTCACACTAGCATTCAAATGGAAATCTCAGAAGAGAAAAACTTATGATCCCTCCATTTCTTTCCTCTTATGAACCAAACAACCAAAGTGAAATATTTTCATTTTCTCTTCTTATCCATTCTCTCCTTGGTTGTTACCAAACAGGTATTAGAAATGCAAATGAAAGGACGGCTAATCTTATCACATACATCATTACAACTGAACCTCCAAAACATCTAATGAAGAACAAATATATAAAATGAGCAGTATTTTATCCTGATTGAAGGGCACAAGAAGCAAAAAAACTTGCATCGGCTCTATAAAAGAGTAAGATAGGAGCAGGAGAAAAAGAATCAGTTTCGTGTTGCAGGCTCAGACTCTAAAACAAGAGGATTTCCAGGCCACCAACTGGTAAAGTTAAGATGAGAGTTATTCTAATAGGATCAATATCAATTGTATATCTTCCTTGTCGAGATTAATCTCTCCCAAAGCACGTTGCTAATGCTGTCCAACTGATGCATAAATTGACGATGTCCACGTGCAATATTTGATATATGTATCCAAAAGGGATTTTAAGAGAACAAAAAAGAAGTTAAGATACTCTAGTCAACAAATTCAATGTACAAACAGGGGATATTCATCTGTTTGTTACAGTTCAACTTGAATCTGACCATTAGTTGAACCAAACAAGGTTATCATTTATTAATCTACTTATTGTTGTTAAAAACATTGTAACGACTTCCTGAGACAGATTCACTGATAGAATATATTGATGCCTTGTTTGTGGATCTATCAACGGAGTTTCATTTGTTATTGGCCCTTTTGGTGAATTTATTATCCAGCTGCTTAGATCTCACAAGGCTTTTGAATATACACACTCCTTATCAGTAAATAAGGATCATCTAATTGTGGCTAATGGAGAAATCTGCAGATAGTGACACCTCTAATGAGAAATTAAAAATCTATTCCACATTTGGCAAATACAATAAGGGAACCCCACAAGTTTCAACAAAATTGCCAATTTAGAAAAGATGAAGCATCAATCTGCCTTACTAACCTCAAACCACAGATCAGCTGGTTTAAAAGCCTAATCTGCATTTGGTAAATAGTTTCTCATGTTTATATATATACATAACCACGTGTACCCTTCTTACCCAAATATCAAATTAGAGGAACCCCTAATTAGCTGTAGCGTGAAGGAAGTCTGATCCAATTTGCCAAAGTCTATACTTAACGATAGAACCCACACGCAGCGGAGCACAACAGGAAGCCCCTTAGGAACTGTGTGTGCACTCAAAAGCTTTGGAGCAAATACAATAATTAGAATCACAGGAATAATATCCCTACAAGATATCCAAGTAAAACTACATATCAATTTCTTACCTCAAGGAAAAATAAATCCAATTGAAGTGTAGGCAACCTAAGAAGCTTTTCCAGAGTTGATCTCTCACCATATTTTTGATTACCAACAAACCTGCCTAAAAGTACTAGTTTAACCAAATTTTTGCAGTTTGTAAAGCAATTTAGCTCTAGATGGAGACTCTCATAAACAACCAAGTACTTCAACCGTGATGCAACAATGTTCAGGTATTGAGTGCCAAGACAGTACTTCAAGGTCAAACTGACAAGAAGGGGGGCTTTTATTTTTTCCAGATAGAGGTTAGTAAGTTTCTGAAAGCCAAGAAAAGAAGTTGGTGGTTTGAAGACACAATTGAAGAGTTTCAAATGTCTCAGTGTTGGACAATCAAATATATAAGAAGGTAGCTTGTAAGTATTATTATTTGACATGTCAAGAGTTAGCTCCTTGACACCGTTTCTGTCCATCTATCAACAAATGTATTTGAAGGCAAATGTGTTGCTGAAACATCAAGATCAAACTTCACAATGTCTCCAATATGCTGTAACAAAATCTCATCTACTGTTTCTTTGAAGACAGGTTGAGACTTTACAGCCATTTTGTTTTTGCAAAAGTGCTTATCCAGCATCAAAGTTGGAAGCATGGCCCAAATATATCTCCATTTTTTTGACAAAATACTAGTTCTAGCAGCGTCTTGAACCGGCAAGAACTCAAGGATACAGTCTAAAATGTTTCTTGGTAGACGACTGAGTATCTTCTGTATCCTCTTCCACAACAGCTCTTTTACTATCTGTTAAAAGAAGTAGACGAATCTTAGGCTTAAAGCTAATAATCCCAAAAGAAAAGAAAAGAGAGAATTTATACCTTGGGACATGCTGATTTTAACGTTAATTAGACTACTACTACTATATATATTGCTTATAGTGTCTCTACTTTTATCCATCAAAAGTCACAATAAATAAGAGTAATTAGTTCTTGTACCTGATCAACAGAATCAATCTTCAAATACACTGTTCTATAATGAAATGTATTTGTATTTTCTATGCATAATAATTAGTGCGTGAAAAGACATTTAATACAAACATTCATTAAGAATATATGGATATATCCAAATACTTGGAGTATAACCTAGTTAATCCATTATAATAATAAGAGTCAAATCCATTTTAACCTTTCGGGGTTGGGAAACAATACCTCCTTCATGTTTTGAATGGGAAAGGGAACCCTTTGTGCAATAGCTTTCTCGTAAAACAATTTTTTTTAATAAAAATCTTTTTTTCCAATAGATAATTTTTTGAATAACCAAGTTCTTTCATTATAGCCAAAAGCAAGATATAACAAACAATTAGGATCTATATAATTTATGGAGTTTCCCTTTAGCCTTCTTCCCGCATAGTTTAAGATATGATGTAGTGCAAAAATGCCTCCATAATAAATTTTCAAATGTGACATTATCCACTATAATTCTTGTTCAATAAAGATATTTTCTTTTTTTTGGTCGAAATAAATAAAGTTTAAAAATAAAGATATTATCAAAAAAGTAAAGTTTAATAATGGCTTTAGTATAATAATTTTAATATATAAAGAAAATACATAAATAAATTAATACTCATAGCAGCAATTCTTCCGTCTAATATATATGTTAGAGGATTGACTATTTCAGTGTATCTTTTTTTCTTTCAAATTGAATTAATGCTAAAGCATCCATGGTGAATGTGCGTTCATCATATTTCTTGAATTTTGTATGTAAGATTTTTTTCTTTATTGCAATAATTTTATTAATGACCTCAATATAAGAGAAAAATATCTTAAATTTTACGAGCAAGAAAAACGAAATTCAAGTATTGGTTTGGATGAAAAATATTATACTTCACCTTTGAAAGGATAGAGAGAGAGAAAAAATCCTTATCTTAAAAAAGAAACTCTCACCAAAAAAATATTACATAAGGGGAATCCCTTTCCCATTCAAAATGTGAGGGGTATTGTTTCTCAACCCTTAAAGATTAAGGGGGTAAAGTAAATTTTACTCTAATAATAACACAATCATTTATCCAAGTAAAAGTGAAAAAGTTAAGGTTCTACAAATGTAATGTGATCATGAAGATGGACCAAATTCTGTTAATAAATGCATGGTGATTCCACAGTAACAAAATCTATTCCGTAGAAAATTGCATCACTAGATTAATATTTGCCATCGATTTCCATTATTTTTCAGTCTGTTAGTTTAATCTTGTTCTAAATTGAAAATTTTGCATCTCTAAAAATGCATCTACTAGTGTGCAAATCTGGCCAGAAAACAATATATCTTGACCTAAATACATCTTAGGTAGCAAAGTAAAAATTTTGAATTTTTGGATGTATGATCAATAATATTAGAAGATAGAATGCACCGAAAAGTAGGGAAAATATTTTCTTGCATTTACATTCCAGAAAAAGGAAAAAACGATAGCACGGAACAATTAAAAGACGAAAAAATCTTCAACTGAATTAAAGGTGATATTTTTTATTTATTAAGGATGTAAACAGACTTCCAATTTTAAATCTTGGGGGAATGTGTTGGATAAATGGTGATCCTAAACATCGTAAATTCCATACCAGGTCATCTCAATATTACTCTACGCTCCAACTTCATTAAAGGGAAACTTTTACACTTTCCAAACGGTCTGCACAGGTTTTGACCAAAATTTATTAGTGTGCTTCTCACAAGAGTAAAAAAACTTCTGTTCCCCCGTCTCACGAACAAAACATTGAAAGCAAAAGGATTGTAGTGGAATGGATAGGATCCCTTCACCCTCACCTTTAATCAGAGGTGTCAAATTCAAGCCATGGGAATGAAAAGAAATCCTGATAGAAAGCACTCCCCCCTTTAATGAACCTTCCACGGCACGAATCTAGGTACCCCAATCTGAGTGGGACCCTAATGTGAGTATTGGACACTGTGGAAGACCAAAAAGAAAACAAAAATAATTTTCTCGACCTCAATTCCTTCCCTGGACAGGTAAGGTAGTTAGAAATGCATATGAAATATATAAGCAACGGGGCTGCTAATCTTATCACTATCACACACATAAATTATACAGACTAAAACTCCGAGACATCTAATGAAGAACATATTTATTAAATGAACCCCACAAATCTACAAAATTTGCCAATTCATCCCCTTCTTTAACAAAACTCATTAATCAGAAAGCATCATATTCTGCCTTCTTAGCCTCAAAATCACAGATCAGTTTGATCCATGAGCAGTATTTTATCCCGATTGAAGGGTACAACAAGCAAAAATACTTGCATGGGCTCTATAAAAGAGTAAGATAGGAGTAGAAGAAAAAGAAAAATCCTACAGTTAGAAAAGATTAGGACGAAGAATCAGTTTCGGTGTTGCAGGCTCTTAAACAAGAGGATTCCCAGGCCACCAACTGCTAATGTTAAGATGAGAGGTATTCTGATAGGATCCATATCAATTCTGTCTCTTTTATTATTTGTTCTTCGTTGTCGAGACTGTTCATCTAATCTCTCGCGAAGAACGTTGCTAATGTTGTCCAACTGATGAATAACTTGACGCTGTCCACGTGCAATATTTGATATCTGTACAAAAAGGGATTTGTAAAAGAACAAAAGCCAAGAAGTTAAGATATGTTAGGCAACAAATTCAATGTACAGTAATAAGGAAATATTCATCTGATACTGTTTTATTGAAGTATTCATCTGATAATAAATTAATTATCTTCTGTAACAGTTAGAAGGAGTAACCCTTTGACATCTAGAAAAAGGTAAATTCACATTTTTGTCCTTTATCTTTTTGAAAGATAATCTTTTCGATTCGGGTAACAAAAGAACTCTCAAGTCCTCACCCATATATAAGGGACTAAATCTACTACAAAGTGCAATCTGTCCGACCCCCGACCCCCGAATCACATTGAGCCAATTGGATTCAGCTGAATTGCTTTGGTTGAAAAAATTTACTATTTGATGCTATCTCCCCTTTTACTGGAAATTGTTGCTCCCTGATTGTTATTATTTGATGCTACTTTTTCTCCTCTTTTTCCTTATCGTCTTTTGTCTCCCTTTTCTTTCTTTCTCCTCTCACATGCAATCATGCACAAATTGCCGTTTGCCATTTCTTTTGTGAGGTAATATGAGTATTTACTTTACGTATATGGTTATCGGTTAGTTGCTCATTTTTTGTGTTTTCCAAATTGCTATGTTGCTAATGATGTTCTTAATTTCTTCCCTCATTGCCATTTTGGCTATTGTAAAGGATTAGTATATTTATAAATACATGATCATATAATTACATTGTCTTTACGATCATTTATTAGTAATTTGGTATTGTTTGTTTGTAAACTACATAATCTTTTAATTTTTGATTACGTGTTTATGTAAAACAGTTATGTGTTTATTAATAAAAGGAAGACCAGAAAAGGATAAATTGCAAAATTTGTTCAATTATTTATCTTAAGACTTTATGCATATTTAACTAGATAAAATTTAAATTTCCAAACTTACCTCTTCCATAAACGCAGACTCCTTTGTAAGGGAAGCAAAAGACGAGGAATTAGGCATGATGGACCCAGTCAAGGAACCATTCTCCAAACCAGATATGAAATAGGAAGTAGGGGCAGATCCATTGCACACTTCAGTTTCTAATGCCAGAGTTGGTGTGCTTGGAGAAGCTCGTTTGTTTCTTGGAGAAGCCCTTGTGCTGCTTAACTTGGAATTAAGTTCTTCCATTCTAGACGTAAAGCCATCCATCCGGTCATTCAAGGTAGAAATTTGCTCCAATAAATGTGTGACCGCTCCCTTGTGGAATAAAGACAATGAAAAACTGAAGAGTGTCATGTAAAGAATTGAGTAGTACCTACAAAAGCTAAAGTGCTTTACTGTACCTATAGAAAAAAATATTTTTTTATCATTGCACCTGGTTTGATAATCTTGTTCCTGACTCCGCACTCATGTCATTCCTCCGATAATCAGAACTAACATTTGATAGATTTTTGTCCCTGTTAGTTGAATATGAATGTGACAATCCACTGCCAAAGTACATCAATCACAAATCAATTTGACATCAAAATCTTTCCCAGGACCATCACAAGTCTAGAGAAAATGAAAGAATCATATCCACTTCAGCTGTTCCCACCTACCCGGCTACCCTCTGCCCCAACATCAAATGGAGATAGGGTAACGTCCATCCATGTTTCTTCTCTTTGAGACCTATGCTCTTTATTTTACTGTCCTGGTCCAACCCCACCTTCCTGTACTGTCCTGGTCCAACCCCACCTTCCCCAAGGTCTACTGCAGTGTTAACATGTTTGACCAAAATCCAAGAATGACTGACAATAAGACCGAACTGGCACCAAAATTAAAATGAGAAAAAAACACCAATTTTTCCACACAATTTACCAGTTGGCTGTTTCTTCATATTATATCATTTATGCCTTAGTCCCACACTAGTTTGAGTCATCTACATCTTGCTCATCAACCTACTGCAATCCTTCCCTTTTGTCCAGGCTTGGAACCAGCTACGGTTTGCACATATGGCAGAGATACTATTCGTCCATTCGGTAACGGATAACCGCCTACACACGGTTATACCATTCCATAGTCAGCAGCCTCCTATGCTCTTGAATGTTTTTGCTTAACCTTTTCATTGAACTATATGTGAATATTGCAAGATATTATAATTTTAAAAATATTTTTTAATAGTAGAAATTTGAGCTCAACAAGAAATATAAAAACGAAGAAGAAATTTGAACACACGTACCCAAATAAGGGAAATGTTATCATATATGAGATTTCGTAGTATTGCTACAAAGAACCCTCTAAGCACATTAAAAGCCCACTTGTCAACCCGAGCATGCTATGCCATTTATATGGCTACAAAATCATGTCAATAAGGGTAAAATGAGAAGTTTAAAGTTAAATTGTTTCCAAAGGTGTCATTTTTTTGTAACATACTAAAAAGGTAAAATGTGTCGCATAACATGGAATAGAGGAAGTGCTAATGTCCTGAGGTACTGCCAGACGATGTATGAGTGACATGATAATGTTAATGTAGAAAATAAATTAACAATCAAAAGGAATAGAGATTAGTGTAATACACCTATGGTAAAATTGCAAATTGCATCTAACTAACAACCCAATGAATTCCCTCGTTTGCTTATTAAAAGGATAAGCTTTCTTGTCAGACACCCTACCAGGTGCAAAGAGCAGTTCATTGCAGATAAAATGAAAGAATGACTTACTCATGTACAAGAGTAAAAAGCTTAATAGAATGAATATCTTTTGACAAGGTATAAAATGAGTTAATACTTTGAAGATGATATTCTCTTTCAACATAAACTCAATCATTCATAAGGTGCGTATACATACAATCTCCCATCAGAGCGCAAACATACACTTAATGAGGTTTTATCCTTGTTTCATTAGCTCTCTCATGAAATAACTCCCGCAAGTCACGTCTATGTTCACAGCATTCAGAAGATCGGTCAAGTGCACATATGATTGCTGAAGATACCTCCTGGTCCCCTGCCTCTACTCTCTCAACTCTTTCTCCCACCAACCCCCCCCCCCCCCCCAAATTTCCAATTTTCTCAGGCAAAATTATATGTGCTTCCTTTCATGAAAGCAGCCCCAAAAACAAATTGCTGAAGCTATCGAAGGTTGACTAGAAGATAACTCTTTAAGCAATAAGAAATTATTGCCCACAGACAAGACATCATTCAGTTTATTATTGATGAAGGTATCATTGAATAAACAAGTAGACGGTATGGAAGAAATGGATTAAGTGCTGCACCTTCTGATATTCTTATTTCTCCATGATACTCTCTCCGCCGAGGCTCGAGAGAGAGTTTCTTTAGGGCTTGCGACAATATCTTCATCTAGGCTAAGCTTTGTTTTCAAGTCATCTGGTAATGCCTGCAATTGTGTATCTGCTTAGGGATAAGAAGTAGGGACAGTGCATCACAAATGCTAAGGAAGGTATCATACCATAACCTCATTCACAAGCTTCTCTAGCTGTATTTGCTCAATATATGTACGCGGAGTATATGAGCCTTCCAAACCCAGCTGATCAGCTATACATTTTACAACAACACGATCTCTTCCTTGGACCTAGGAAAAGTTTAATAGAGTTTAGCATATTTGAACTTTGAAGTTTAGATAACATTCTCAGTTATGACTCCAAAGAAACAACCTGCCATTCTAGTTTATCAACTATGAAAAAAGAGACAACTATATACTCAACCTTCAGCATATGAATATGAGATTTTCTTCATTTGCCAGAAGAAAATCTCTGTAATTGGTACTCACTTGAAGTTTAAAAATTGAATATTCTTGTATGAGAAGAGAAAAAATATTAGACTTGTTAAATTTTTTATTTTTATGATTTTTTGAATTCTGAACAATTAATAAACAGTCGTTTTTTATAGGTATGATTATGAGGACACCGCAAGAAATAATAGAAAAAGGTTCCCCGCAGACTCGATGCATTTTTCAAGCCTTCTATAGTTAATGAATAAAATCATTTTGTGGTTAGGCGATTGTTGCTCGGGTATAACTGAATGACCGTATCCACACAATGGAAATCAAATTTGAAGGGACATTTACTCATTTGAATTACACCCTAGTAGCTCGATTGTATTCGAACATCAAAAGAAACCCCCTCGACAAGACCATAAGTTTTGGATGTCATCATAATGAGATGAATAAAGTGAAGAAAATATCTTTACCTGCACATAGTGGCGGTTCAGTTGTTCAAGCCAGTCAATTTTCACACAGACCCTTTCATCAGAAAATACATGGCTGCTTCTTTTGAGGATGGCCGCCATTGTGTATCCCAAAGCCATCAATCCACCAAGAAGACGCACACTAACTTCAAAACTGATTCTTGGTGATATGACAAATGGAGAATCAGTGACCCATTCCTACAATTCAAATCATATTGAGCCAGCCAATTTGAAGTAAAAGCTTTATGCAGTTAGCAAAATCAGAAGATGAGGAAGAAGCAGCAGAAGATTTGGAGAACCGATCCTCTAAGTAATAATATGGACTCTTTGGTTGGAAAGGAATCGTAGATGCTTCAAAGGAAAGCAGGAGAACATTTTGCTTGTTAAATATAGATGTATTCAGAATCTACAAACCTGGTGTAATGCTGATTTTAATTTTAATGGTGACATAATGCTGGAACATGTTTTGGATCCTTACAGATACAATACGATTCGTATCCGGCTTCTCTTTCTGTTGTTTCCGCACTGTACTATCTCGGTACAGTGCTTCAGTAATAAAATTACACTTTTACTTAAAGTTGTGCCTGTAGATCCCATAGCATGGAATTCTATCCATCCCAAAGTAGAATGAGCATGAAATGAATGAGACTCATTATCTTCTGAGTTATTCAGCCAAATGACGCTAAAGCTTTAGGTTATTGACAGTGACTGTAATCTAGCTCATTGCCTGTCATTCTTCCAAAAGGATCCATCATTATGAAAAAGGAGCATACCTCAAACATGAGATTGTATTTCCCATCTTTATTTCGCATCCTCAGATATGATTGGCATGTCTCTGGATCTTCACCAGGTGGCAGAAGGTATATGTCATAAATCTGTTCCGTACTCTCAGTGTGTTCTTCAGACAAGACAGACTTGATTAGTTCTGTCTTCGGATTCCTTGATGACTAAAAAGGTAAGGAAAAAAGAATAGATCAGTCATTTCTCAGAACTTTAAGATATAATGTTTAGAAGCTATAATCCTCTAAAACCAGATGTAGGAGGTTTTAAAATCAAGTTAGTACTCTTACCTTTAGAATGTAAGTAGGACTCTGGAATCCAGAGAAAGGATTAAATTTGTTGATAATTTTTATGTGTGCAGTTTTGAGATCAGGCTCAATATAAGCCTTGTACATTGGATAAACCTGCATAAGAAATTGTAGCTGGGAGTGTGAGAACAGATTCTAGTCAAACTTTCTTTGCGTTATGATTTGGAGAAACAGACCGTTTCAGATACTTGATGGATTATTTCTGATGGTTCCTGCCCAGCACGTTGTATGTCACGTAAAACTCTTTTAACGAGATCAAAGTGTACTCCACCATTCACAGATACGCGAAGATCCAGGAAAGGCCGCAACTTTTCGTTCAGAGCATAGATGCCCTCAATAACCACAATGCGGGAGCTAGGGACTTCAAGGGTCCTGAAGGACACCAAATTGTGTAAGCTCAGTTCATACTAATATGCTATATGTACAAGATGCATGTTTTCAATTTGAGAGAGAAGGGTTGATAATTCATCCAAGAAAATTATAGGAACCAACATCAAAGAACTTTCAATTTTGAGGAAGAAGGTTTGTGGGCAAAGGCATAATGCATTAAACATTTAGCAAGAGCAAGAAGAGAAGAGTAATGCTTGACGTTGTACGTTAATAAAGAATCTCCCTCCATTAAGAGTCATGAATAGAAGCGCCTAAAATGTAGAGCACAGGGGGGAAAAAATAAAGCAAGATTTAACTAGTTGGTAGGATTCACAAAGTGCCAAGCAGAACAAGTAACAAGGATCCACCTCGTTATTATAAAGCTAACAAAAAAAAGTCATGGCACTTTACAACTATTTGCATAAACTCAAACACGAGTATCAAAACGATTATGTAATAAATACTGATACACAGAATTTAAAGATGGTTTATAGCTTGAAGAAGCCATATATAAAGTACCTAAGCCAATGCTGTAACTGGTTAACACGTGCATATCAAGGCAAATATGGTGTCCATGTGACCTAGCTGCACTCAAGTTATATTTTTATTCCATGCAACATAAAAAGATAATACATTGATATGCAAAATTTTCTAGACATGTTTTCCGGATAAATTTATCAGATAACAAACACTTAATACAGTCCACAGTCCAAAAACAGGTGTACAAACTTGTTTTGGTTTATGTTTAGTACCTTGTACACAAAATGGCTAAATGCACATAAGAACGTACACTTTTACATTTAAAAGTAAGGAGCTGGACCTGTATCCTATTCGCGAACTAGATTTGAAATCATATATTGGAATCTCTGCTGGCTTCCCAGTCTTCAGATCATTGATATTTTTCAGCAATGTATCATAGTCTGTTAGGCGTGGGTCTGTTTCAAAAACATGGTAAGACCTGTTAAACATATCATCAACTCTTAAGTTTATTCCAGCAGTATCAGTAACATAATCTCAGGGTAAACAGCAAAGAGAAAATATCTCAGTCCCCACACACACACACACACACACACACACACACACACACACACACACACATATATATATATATATACATATATATATGCTACGGATCCAAATAAGCATATTCCTCATTCCGCTGGATGTCTGAGATTAAGCCAAAGAAATTGGACAATATTCTATGGCACCCACAATACTTACGCAAACACTTAGTTAATTAAATTCATAAAGAAAAAGATGACAGCTGTTTATTCATTAAAAAGGGGGGAAAAGTGGAGTCAATGAAATATAAATAATCATGGATTTCCCAAGGAAAAAAGAGCTCCAATGGTATAATTTTGGACGTGAACCTCCTCTACCAAGATTTATAGGGTAGATTTCTGCAGGAATTCAATCATTCGGAGTTCAATTACTCTTACCAATTTGGTGTAATCCTGAAATGTTTAAAGGAAATGATGAAATTCAAAAGTTGTTTCCTTATCAACCAGCTTCCTTTGCACTCTCATTCACCTAATTCTAACCTATACTCAGAGGCATCTCGAAGCACTGTTTGGGAAAAGAAGGTAAATGCATTCTTACCATCAAAGTTTCCATCAACAATTCGACTAGCATCATTGTAGTTATCCATTGAGATAACTGCAACGCTTGGCATAAAGTTCAGTATTTTCTCAGTAAATACAGTCTTTCCGGCACCAGAGGGACCAGCTACTCCTATCATTATCAGTCCATTATTCTTCTGAACCAACAATTGGCATGCACGGATTACAATGAAGAATCCTTTCTCAAATGACAAATTATCTGGTATTGAGACAATCTCATATCGATCACAATCTTTTCTCTTAACTAGTCGAACCTGGTCCTTTAAGAGACCAGCTCTCCGACTAGTCGATTCAGCATCTGAAGTATCCGTATCCATTAAAAGATAGAACTATGCCAGATTTTCCTCTGAAAATACCAACAAAAAAAGGGAACAAATCAAAATAAGAATGATAATTTGAAGATACAATGAAATAAATCTTAAATTAGACAGTTTGCAAGCATAGATTAGAAAATATTTCTCATCAAACATGATTAAGAGACTTAAGCCAACAAAATTGTGTGATTATGATGTATCACAATAGCTGCTGTCCCTCTAAAAGATTACACAAGAATGAAGTTCTCCTTTATTTTCAATTCTTGCGGTATGCTTGACACAACATGAAACAATCATAGGCTTCACATTAATTACACATTAACATCACAAACTGGTCATCGCATAAATTAGGATACATATCCATACACACCCATGTTGGGTAAGTAACTGTAGCCAGATCCATATAGATAAATAGTATCATATAGCCCAATATTCTTGAAATATCAAACCACTTAGTTGCATACTGAGAAAGTACACATAAATCCATAGTCTCCGTTATAAGCATACGGCAATGTGGCCTTAGCACTAGAGCATCAAGCAGTCACTAAACTACGCATCAATATCAAATTAATAAGAGTCGGCTATATGAATCCTTCTGTATCCATTCGGCTATATATCCAGTATTAAGAGGATTTGCTAGACTAATTTTACGCTAGCCGCTAAACTACTGCAACCTCCTCAAAAATAGTAAGATTCATGATAGCACTAGAGCGTAACGAAAATAAACAGAGAAAACCAAATGTCCAAATATGCAAGAGAAGTGTCATCATGCACAAATTGAGAGATTGCATCAATCATTAGCTTAAGATTTTTTTAATGATGACAATGATAATGAATCGACTAATGACTAAGTACTTTGATGGAAGGGTTTCAAACGGCTAGTACAAGGCATGCACAATTGCAGCAGCGGACAAACACACAACTTACAATTCTTAAAACCTCTTTTTCTTATTTCGTACAAAGCACTGTATTCCTACTGTCTACTAGTGTACCAAAAGAAAAAGGGAGAGATAAAGAAGAAGAAAAAGTTTTGTCGAAAGAAGTTTCTTAGGTGAGCTTGTAAAAACAAAAGTTACGTTGTTGGTGAGTGTGAGTAAAACTAAGGCTGTAGTCAACTCAAAACACAAAAGAGCTCAATAAGATAAACCTTGTAATCCAAGAGGACTGGATGTAGGCTTACATAACCAATATAAAGATCCTGGTGTCATCTTCTTTTACTGCATTTAAATTTCCTGTCCTTTACTTTCTATTTCGTGCTAGCTTTAGAACTACTTTCTAACTTGTGTCTTGTGCAGAAGGTTTAAACAGACTCAACCGACTAACTCTTTGGTTAGTCTACTATTTTTTAAACAGACCACAATCCCCCCCCCCCCCCCCCCCAAAAAAAAAAAAAAACAGAAGTACTGCAACTATCTGCTGTTTCTAGTTTTTAATGCTAGATGCCCAGCCTTCTTCATGAACATAAAGACATATACCATAAAGATGGAACTTTTCCCTCCGCATTTCAAATATCCTGAAACTAGTTAAAAGCAACTTATTTTAGCCCATTTCGCTCAGAATCTTTATCCTTTCTCACTCATGCTTTTTGTTGGTCAACAATCAACTAAACTTCTGTTTACTTCATTACTCATACAGAGAAAGCAGTAATCTGATTCAATAATAGTATAATAAAAGAACTCATTAAAAAGAAGAATCTTTAAACTAATAATTGATTCACAGACACTTCCAATTCAGACAGAAATATGTAGCAGAAACCTTTACAGCCATCAAAATTACATCTTTTTGCAAATCAAAGAATTGCAACTACAATATTTATTTCCAAACCCCCCACCCCGCAATGATACAAATAATACAGAAACATGATCACTACATGAACATAACAAATAACCCAAAAAAAAAAAAAAAAAAAAAAAAAAAATTGTGAAGCTCCTTGGATCCAATACCCAAATCATTGGGTCCCAGTAGTACCAGAGAAAAGAACTACCGACTTTTAACAGTACAACAACAATCATAAGCTTAAAAACTAGATTGAAATATACCCAGAAAATTAAATGTAGCAAAAAAAAGGCAAAACCCCACAAGATATGTGGATCAAAACAAATAAAATTTGGAAGCATAGAGACACTGACCTATGCAAACGTGCAAAGTGGGGTTCTGCAGGAAAATTATAGGAGAAGCATTTGGCCCTTTTTCTTATGATTGCCGGGGATGCATTTATATACGTTTGTCGAATTTTTTACATTTCGTTTTTATTTGTTTTCATCTCGATTTTGGTGAATTTTATTATTACTGAAATAGTAATAAAGAAAGATGATTTTCTGGGATTCACTGGGGAAAGTGGGAATTCCGGAAATCTTGCCACGGATTGCAATTAAATCTCAAGTCAATGGACCCTTGCCCATTTTGCATCTTATTACTAGAACTATTATTATAGTATCTTTTGTTTGTTTCTCACACGGTATTGGTATATGTGTATTATAGTCCGACTAAATCCGGATTCGGTATTTTGTATCTATACCCTATTTTAGGGTCACAATTGAAATTATACTCACTTTTTAAAAAAATTACAAGTCTACCCACTTTACGATCAACTTCAAACTTATCGGGTCTGAAGTTAAAAAAAAAAATAGTCTGAAGTGCATTGCACTTAAGGCCAATTAAGTCTAAAGTGCAATTACACGTAAAATGTACTTAAGGCCAAATAAGTTTGAAGTGCAATAAATATTTTCATGTATTTAAGGTCAGAGAAGTCTAAAGTGAAAAATTGCACTTCAGATGCACTTAAGCCCAAATAGGTCCGAAGTGCAACCATTGGTTTCACGCACTTAAAGCCAAAAAGTCTGAAGTGCAAAATTGCACTTCAGATGCACTTAAGGTCAAATAGGTTTGAAGTGCAACAAATGGTTTTATGCACTTAATGCCAAAAAGTCTGAAGTAAAAAAGAAATTACAATTCAAATGCACTTAAGGTCAGATAGGTCTTAAGTACAACCAATGGTTTCATGCACTTAAAGGCCAATAAGTCTAAAGTGAAAAAATTACACTTTAGATGCACTTAAGGCTTAATAGGTTCTGAAGTACAACTAATGTTTTCATGCACTTAAGGCCAAACAGGCCTGAAGTGCAAAATGCCTAGAAACATAAATTTGTTCTTCGAATTTTAACAATCCAATATACTATTTAACACCTAAATCTAATCCAAATGAGCTCAAATTTGAAACATAACTTTCAAATATCATCAAGAACAAAACACAATCATCAATTTGTCAAAACAACAATAAATCTAATGAACCCATTTTGCAATAAGAAAAAGAAGAAGAAGAAGAAGAAGAAACCTTAAGGAATAGTAAAAAATAAAACGTCACAGCAGCTCACCACTGTAAAACATCATAAACTATCTTAAAATATATTCACAAACACCATATAAAATCACTGTCACCCGAAGAAGAAAAAGAAGAAAGAGGAGGAGGAGGAGGAGGAGGCCTAAAGTTGTTTAAAGTTTAGGTACTAGTTAAAAGAATTTTAAAAAGCGGGTACAAGTTAAATAGGGGCGAGAAAATAGGGCACCCGTGCAATTCTTTTACTCCGGATTCTCGTCGTATAAGGCTCATTTAAGCAGAAGCGTTTCCTAACAAGATTTTTTCTATAACCGGGAGTACTATTATTATTCAATAAATTTAAATGGTAATATTTTATTTAATTACTCATATTTCTTTGTTTAATATTATTGATTGCAACTCTTATTGGGATTAAAATTTGTGCCAATCAACTTTCTGGCAAAATGCTTACAGTTAAATCCTAGTTAGAGATCCAAATTCTAATTGGTTTTAAATCCCGGTTAGAGATCATTGTGTTTCAAAATTTAATTTTATTACACTATATATATATATATATATATATATATATATATATATATATATATATATATATATATATATATATATATATATATATATATAAAATTGTTACGCGACGCCTTCATGAGATTCCTTGGAAGGGAAACGTAAGGCTAAGCAACCGATGTATGTGCGATTACTATCCACCAACTGCATCACCTCTATACGCTAGACGAGACTATTAGTGTCATATGGGAAAATCAATGTCAAGAGCAATTGAAAGAATAGAAATGAGAATGAAAGAAAGCTTGATTGCATTAATAAAAGCTATTATAGAAAATCAACACTGGGTCGAGAAGGAGAGACACCAGTATAGAGAATTGTTTGCTTGCTTGAAAGTTTGATTGCTTGATCCCCCCTAATAATGCTTAAAAAGAATAGACCAAAGTTACAGGACTTGACATAACTAAGTTAGAGAGACATAATGAAAATACAAGAAATAAAATTACTCTATATTTATAATAAAAAGAACTTAGGTTCCTACAAGGTAGCAGCGGGTCCGTTGGCGGAAACCTTATCTTTATCATCAGAATCTGCATGAACTGCATTATTGGCATCTGCCCGTGCAACGCTGTTGGCATTTGCCTGCGGCTGGGCGCTGGCGAGGGCTATCGATGGGGCAACATAGGCACATGCGCGCTTGCCACTTAGCACGACCAAGACCACGAGGGTGTCCATGGTGCAAAGAGTTGAGGCTTCCAGGACGCCATGAGGCGCATCCAAGGCGTCATGGGGCATGACTGGAAAGCCGCCTATGACATTCTCCCCCACTTGAGTTGGCGATGTCCTCGATGCCTTACTTGCAAGATAATCATCGATCATGATCTTTTAGGCTTTGAGGTTTGTTCCACTCTCCCAAGTATTCTTCTTTGTATCACAACCTTGCCATTTCACCAAGAACTCTTGGTGATCTTTTCTTGAAGCATGAATCACCCGATCATCGAGAATAGTTTCTGTACGTTTTTTCTCGGTTAAATTAGGGCCTCGAATACTGGGTATTGTGAGTTGGCTCTGCGAGGGATCCTCCATGTCTTCCCGAAAAGGTTTCAGAAGGCTGACATGGAAGACTGGATGAATCTTCCACCAGGCTGGGGTATCCACCTGGTAAGCAACTTTCCCAATGCGCTTCTCAATGGACAAGGGTCCAATGTACTTTTACAATAGGCGGGGTCATGGACCCCTACAAACAAGTATTGTTTTGGGATTTTCACCATCACTTTGTCTCCTACTTGATATTCAGCAAAGCGACGATTTTGATCAGCATGTTTTTTCATCCGCTTTTGGGTTGACAAGATAGCTCCACATTATCTCCAATTTTCACTTCGATTCCTTCGAGAAGCTAGCAGCTAGAGGAGATTTTGACATGTTTTGGGCATTCACAATGTGTGGGAGTAGCGGTTGTTGTCCCGTAATAATTTCAAAAGCACTTCTGTTTGTACTAGAGCTCTTTTGTGAATTGAAACACAGTTGAGTAGCATCCAGAAACTTTACCCAATTCATCTGTGATCCGGTAACAAAATGGTGGAGGTATTCCTCCAGCATGCCAATGAACCGCTCTTTCTGGTCATCAGATTATGGATGGAAACTTGAAATGTGGCTCAACTTGGACCTGAGACACTTAAAGAGCATAGTCAAAAAGTTGCTAGTGAAGCGAGAGTGGCGATCACTAACAATGTCTTTCGGCAGGCCCCAATATTTGACAACACGAGAAAAGAAGAGTTGAGTTGTATCTTATGCTGATATATATTTTGGGGCTGCTATAAATGTAGCGTATTTAGAAAATCGATCCACAACAACCAAGATAGTTGTAAGATCTTCGAACTTGGGCAATCCGGTGATGAAATCCAGTGACATGCTTTCCCAAGGTCTCTTTGGAACATGCAATGGCTCTAAAAGTCCTGCTTGTGTCAAGTGGTCTGACTTGTCTTTCTGGCATACTAGGCAAGTCTTCACATACTAAGCAACATCATCAGCTATTTGAGGTCAATAATAAGCACGACGCAATAACGCCATGGTGCATTCTTCACCTGGGTGGCCAGCCCACAAAGTATCATGGCATTCCATCAGAAGAGTCCTTCGCAGATCTCCTCCTTTAGGAACATAAAGGCGGTTCCCTTTCACCTTCAGGAGCCCATTTTCTATGTAGAACTGGCAGTTCTTGCTCTGTCAAACCAAGTCAACCAAATAATGTGCAGCAAGATCCTTGGTGAGTAGATCACGTATCTGATCTTTTATAGTGGTGGCCATTTCGCTCCCCCTTAGGGTGGCAAGTAGGCACACTGATGCTAGGCCAGCCCTCCGACTAAGCGCATCAGCAACTTGGTTGGTCTTCTTACTTCAGTACTCTAAGTTGAAGTAAAATTCTGCTAGGAATTCCTGGCACTTGGTCTGTTGTCCATTAAGCTTTGGCTAGGTCATGAAATGACAAACAACCGTGTTGTCCGGCTTGACCACGAACGGGGTTCCCAGCAGATAGTTCCTCCAAAGGCGTAACTAGTGGATGAAAACCAATAATTTTTTTCCGTGGGCGGCGTAGCGCCGTTCTGCATCCTTCAACTTCCAGCTCTCATATGCGCAACTGGATGCCCCTCTTGTAGCAAGACTCTGCTAGAGCATAGTTAGAGGCATCTGTTTGTACTTCGAACAGCTTGGCCAAATCATGAAGGTCCAAGATGGGATTACTAGACATAGCCGCTTTCAATGCGTAGAAGGCCTCCGCTCACCTGAGACCCTAATCCCAAGGCATGACTTTCTTTAGGAGTTTTACCAATGGCACTGCAATGAGAGAGTAATTTTTGACAAACTACCGATAGATGTTGCACAGGCCAAGGAACACCCTTAAGGTGTGGATATCCTTAGGCGGCGGCCAATCTATGATAGTTTGAATCTTCTGTTGGTCCATCTTGATTCGCCCTTCCTCGATGACATGTCCGAGGAAGTCGATCTGTTTTTGGGCAAAGGAGCACTTGAATAGCTTCATATATAATTCGTCCTCCCGCAATCGGGATAAGACCTTCTGCAGGTGGTCCATGTGAGCACCTAATTTTTTACCGTGCTCGAATATTTCTCGCTCCCATCTTCCCAGGCATGTCCCCACTCTACTTTCACTTGTCTCCCATACTTTGCCCCCCATGCTTGTCCCCCATACTTTGTCCTCCATGCTTGTCCCCCCACACTTTGCTCCCCACTCCACTCTCCATTGTTCCCCACTCACAACCCCCACATGATCTCCCCATAAATAAAAAGAACGGACTCCCCACTAGGGAATCCCCCCAAAAAAGCTCCCATTTTCCTCCTTGAAAAAAAGCAACCGTTACCCCTTTTGCAACAAGAAATTGCACAGCTTTGAAGCATCATCTCCCTCACCCCAGCTCCTCAATTAAGACGAATACATAAAGCTTTCAAAAATCAGTCGAATAGAGAGGCGGAAAAAAAAAACTCCAAAAAAACAAGTTGTAAAACACCATTCGAAACAGCCCCCAAGACAACTCCGAAAAATAGCCAAGCAACCAAACTCCGTCGAAGATCCGGCGAGGCTTCCAGTCGAGGTCATCGATATAGTTTCGTGGTCGAGCTAACGAGGTTGTTGTAGAGCTTCAGTCAATATCCTGTTCGATTTGGATTTTAGAGTTATAAAACATTTAAAGTTCAGATTCAACTTTGAGGTTCATCTTCTCCATTGTTACTTTTAAGCATGTTAGTATATGACTTGATTTGATGAATGTTTTGAACACTGAAGTGAGTTTCTTTTATTTGTGATATTGAATTTAATCATTTATTTCTCTTACTGGTTTAATTCTGTTAATAATCGTAAATTTCTTTTTTCCGATTTTAAATCACGTTTTCCTTATTTTATTGCATATTTGTCTTGTTTTAGATTAGTTCAAAATGGTTTAGTTGTCCATCTGATTTTGGCATTTTTGTTTTTGCCCACTTTGGTTTGAATGAGTTATATGAAGTACTAGAGATTTCATTTTCTTAGTTCTTTCCCTTTCGTTGCTCCTTGTTGGCTTAAATGAGTAGGCCATTATTTAATTAGTTAAGAACATGAAATATGTAGTAAGTAGTAACTTTATATCTTGTGTTACTTTATCTAAATATTCATGTATTTTATTATTCATGAATTGATAGTTTTCAGTTGTTGCATCTGACTTATGTGTGATAGATTTTGGTTAACTATTTAGGATTAAATTAAGCATATAAACTATTTAGTTGGGCCATAGAACTTTAAGACTACAGCAGTGTTGAATAAAATATTTTCGGCATAATTGTGAGTTGTATCTTTGATTAAGTGACTTTGAGATTCTTAGTATTACTCACAATAGTATTCTATAATAGTTACATAAATCATGGCCTTACAATAATCTTAAAGTTTAGGAAGAATAATGAACAACGATAAAGTGGCTTAGGTGCGCTTTAATTAGTTTATCGCGATTATGTATACGTTCGTGTGACATAATTGTGATTACCAAAATTAAAAACGAAGTATCTATTCATGCAACTTTGGGCAAAACAATCTTAATATAATAAAATGCTATTAATTTTGTATACGTACGTGTGACATGATTTTAGCAAAATAAACAAAACGAATTAACACAAGTGATTCGTTTCAAAGATATTCCATATTTTTATAATTAAAAGCGGATAGATAAAACATGAAAATCAATAAATCATAGTTTATCCAAAATTAATTTAAGCCAAGTTTAAGTCGATAAAGCAACCGTGCTAGAACCACGGGACTCGAGAATGCCTTACACCTTCTCCCCGGTCAACAGAATTCCTTACCCGGACTTTATTTTCGCAGACCAATAATAATAGAGTCAGACATTCCTTTGACTAGGGATTCAAATAAAAGGTGACTTGGAACACCCAAAAACTCAATTCCAAGTGGCGACTCTGTAAATAAAATAGTCCCTACTCAAGTTTGTCACTTTAATTGAAAAAACTCTTTAACCTACAACAATCCATAACACATGTCTTTTTGGGGTGTATAAAAGGAGTGTGACAGCTCTGGCGACTCTGCTGGGGAATTTTCAAGAATTCGAGCTTGTACATTGACTTTATTTGGCTTTATTAATTTTTGTATATATTGTGATTTATTTGGGCCTAATGTGTTACTTGTCGAGTTTTTACCGTTTTGATATTGTTGAACTGTATATATAAATTGTATCTTCTCTTGCATCCCTCTGAGTCTTCTGATAATTAGTTATGTTGTGTTTGCCTACCAGCATCACAAAATTTCTGTCTTGAGATAAAGCCAGTTAGACTACCAGCTTCTGGTGAAGGATTTAGTCACACGTGTTTAGGCGGGAGAGCCGTCAGCTAGCCAGTGCTGTTCTACTACTGGTGACGCTTGACGTTCCTCAGCTCGGGTTGTCCGCCCGGGTAAGCCAGGTCTAGATACCATCTCCTTTAGGATTTACAAACTTAGAAGAATAAGCCACAAGCAATGAATATCCCTAGTAGGCTACGCTTTATTTGCATCATGTGCATTTGACTTAGCAGCGCTCGACACGGAGGTCGAGTTCTGTTTTAGGACAGGCTTTGTTGAGACCATTATGTCATGTTACGTGCTACTTGTTGCATTATTTGGGAGGCTTGCATGTCGACTAGCTTTAGCATATATCAGTTGAACGAAGAGAGAAAAATGATGTGGTTTAGTGCATATGGTTTTTAAAGATTAATTTTCATAGAAAAATAAAAGCCGATTTTAACCGAACTACGTGGGTCTGATTCTCACCGGATGTGAGATACGTAGGCAAACCTCATCGGTTCCGGCCCCAATTTTCAAAAAAAAAAAAAAATCAAAAATATTTTCCTTTTCCTTAATTCCCTGTTTACAATTCTTTCCTTAGAAAATCCAAAAAAAAAAAATAAATAAATCCAAAAATATTTTTTATAGTCCCACAATTGAGTTTTTATTTATTTATTTATATTCTTTTATGGAGTCAAAACCCGAGAAATTGGAATTTTTGTGTGTCAATAATATGTTTGATCAAAGCCTAACCCCGTGTCTGGTTAGACAGGTATACCATGAGTGGGGAAAGAGGTAAGTCTGAAAAGAGGCCCAGATCAGAAGGGATACCAGATTTTCTCATTGTCGATCAGATACCACAGTTGTTGTGGGATTGGTGGAGAGACTTTAAGGAATATGAGCGAAACCAGATAAAGAAATACTTGGGACATTTGGTTCACATGATTACGATAGAGCCCACGAGGGATGTGATTGAAGCTTTGATTCCGCACTGGGATCCTGAAAATAATGTGTTTCGTTTCACCGACTGTGAAATGACTCCGACCTTGGAGGAAATCGCCCATTTCCAGGTGTGGGGCCACAATCTTCGCCGCCAAAGGCCCATAGTACCAAAAAAATGTGAACGAAGGTAGGTTTCTGAAGCTTTTGAACATAAATTACGGACAATATGAAGGTCTAGAAGGCAAATGGGTTAAGTTGGGCTTTTTGTTTCACTTGTATGGCCTAGAATGCAATTTCGAAAGGAATGTGGGAAAATTGAAATCAAAGGAAGATAAGGAAACATGGAAGGTATATAGAAGGTTTGCATTTATGGTCACCTTTTTTGGGCGTGTAGTTTTCCCGGAAAGGGAGGGACGCATTAACATCCGCTTGGCAGGTGTAGTTGAGGCTCTGACCTCAGGAGGGGGTGATTATACTTTAGTCCCTATGATTCTTTCTTGCATTTTCCGTGCTTTAACTAGATGTAAAATGGGCGCGCGAAACTTTGATGGTTGCAACATTTTGTTACAGATATGGTTTTTGGAGCATTTCTATCGTCATCCTACGATCACTAATTTTAGTGAGCTATGGCCCAATCATACTTATGATCACCAGAAAAGAATTGACGAATGTGACTTACCAGAGGGGATTGGCGCCTGGAAAGAACTACTTCTTACTCTGTCTGCCAAACAGATCACTTGGAACTACGATTGGTTCTCCTCCAAAGAGGTCATTTGTGAGTCTGCATACCACTCTTATTTGGTACTCATAGGATTGGATGGTGTTCAGTTTTATGCTCCACTTCGGGTAATGCGTCAATTTGCACGACTACAGGAGGTGCCACCAACACGAGATATGAGCAAGTTCTGTTATGATTTTGGTAAAGATCAACCTCATGACGAAGAAGAGATTATGAAAATTTGGTATGCAAGTAAAGTATCGGAGTTGAATGATATGGTAGAAGACCGAGATCATGGAAAGGTGATCCCTGAATATATTACCTGGTTTCATGACCCTTCGTTGCTTGGAGATATGCCTGAAGGATCCAACAGGAGGAGAAATGATCAAAGAGCTATAGAAAAGTTAAAAGAGGAATTGGAGCGTTCCCGGATGACCATATCTAAACAACAAGCCCAACTGCAAGCCAGAGTCGCTCAGATTCGTTTAAATATTGAGAAAGATTATCAATCGGCCTTACGGGGCATGGATAAAGATCTAAAGCATGCTAAAAATGAGGCGGCCCGCTTAGAAGAAGAATTGGCAAGCACTATTGGTTTAGTTAGAAGAGTTGAGGCAATAACAATGTTGAAATGCACAAGCTGCAAGAAGACTTGAGTATCATTGAAGAGGATGCGCACCAGCAACAATTGGAGTTTGATCAGCAGAGAGAGCAGTTTGATAGAGAAAGGGCCCATTGGATATGCTCAAAGGGCCAGTTTCTTTCACAATTGGAAGAAATAAAAAGGCATAAGGGAGGTCATCAACATGCAGATTTTGAGGTAGAGCGGCGTCAGTGGATGATTGAGAAAGCTGTGCTAAACCGCCGTATTGAAGAATACGAGGGACGCGAGACTGAGATGGGTAACGCCCTCAACACTATCCAGATATGGTTGCAGAATTGTCACGTGAATATGGGGCTTGCTAGAGAGCAAGTACTTCAATTGGCGGAGAAAGCAGCATATATTCATGACGATCATCGTCATCTAAACAATGAGAAAGTTGGTCAACAGGCCTGTGCCCTCGTTCCACAATTGCCGGGAGTGTTTCAGAATTTGTACGAGATGTTGGGGGAGAGTTTAGGCTAAGGGATGCAGACCATTGATGATATCAGTTTAAGAAAGAATGCCATTGAAGATTAAAGTTTTAGTGCAGTCAATTAGTTTTTAGTTTCATTTTGCATTTGTCGTATTTTTAATTTTATATTTGTCGCATTTTCAGTCATATTTATGTCTTTAGAGTCATTTTGAAAAAAAAAAAAAAACAAAACAAAACAAAATTGTTATTATGTCCCCCCTGAACTACGTAATGATCTGATTCATGCGGCGACATGATACGTAGGCAACCCACAAAAGGTTCGATCAAAATATTTTTTCAATAATTCTAAGATGAGGGATCAAAATGAGGCGTGAGTAAAAAAAAATGAGAAGAAAATAAGAGCGTCAATAAGAAGCAACCTCATAAGACGGAATGAAACATGAAGCCTCCAAAAGCATGTTAGAAATAGTGACAATGATAGGAGCATGGCACATTATGTGTGATTTCATATCTATAAAATGCTTAACCCTAACACGTTTGCTGTCTCTAACTAGTTGAGCTTAAGGTGGTTGTTTTGTGGTGAAACTGGCAACACACCATTACTTCACTAGGTCTAAGGGAGCAGTAGTAATGGCCAACGATGATGAGATCGAGCTGATCAGTGATGACCCCCAGGGTCAATCAGTTGAATAAGAGTCAGAAGAAATAAGAAAATTGAGACAACAATTGTCTGTTGTATATCAAGCTTGGGTGTCTGGTCAGCCTCCACCCCGTGGTCCCTCAGAGGGAACTTCCACCGTACCCCTAGCTACTCAACCACCGCTCCATGCAACGAGCGTCCACATCCTACCACCAGGGTATGTGCCAAACTATAGCCTCCACGTTGCTCCTGGTACCTCTAATGTGCGACCTCCAGCCGCACCGGTCAGGAACACTCCTCTAGTCGTGTCTGGCGCACCGGCATACACAATCCCGCCTCCACCTCCTGTGACGAGGCCAATCAATGAGCCACCATCTCATGCTTATGATGGCCAATACTACTCTCCAAATATGGCTTTCGGGGTCTCGGCTCCATATAATCAGACTCCTCAGTACGAGTCACCAGTGGAAAATGAAAAGCTTGCCAAGACGGTTGAGCCATATGAGATGGCCAGGAAAATGAAAAGTCTTGAACAGAACATAAAGAACATAAAGGGACTAGGGGGTCACAAAAGTGTTTCGTTCAATGATTTATGCATATTCCCTCACATCCATTTGCCACCAGGGTTCAAGACCCTAAAATTCGAGAAATATGATGGACACGGCGACCCTATCGCCCATTTGAAAAGGTACTGCAACCAGCTGAGGGGTGCAGGTGGAAAAGAAGAACTGCTGATGGCTTATTTTGGAGAAAGTCTGGTGGGGGTAGCCTCCGAATGGTTCATTGACCAAGATATCTCTCACTGGCATGTCTGGGACGACATGGCCCAAGCCTTCGTCAAATAATTTCAATACAACATAGATATTGCGCCGGATCGCAATTCTCGGTCCAACATGAAGAAAAATCCGACTGAAAGTTTTAGGGAGTATGCGATCAAGTGGAGGGAGCAAGCAGCTAGAGTTAAGCCACCCATGGATAACCACGAGTTGATCATTATTTTTCTGGAGGCCCAAGAGCCTGATTACTTTCAAAACATGATGTCCGCAATGGGTAGGCCTTTTGCGGAAGCGATCAAAATAGGAGAAATGGTCGAAAATGGCCTCAAGAGTGGCAGAATTGTAAGTCAAGCTAAAGCCACCACCTAAGCTATCCAAAATGGGTCGGGAAGTTTGGCAAATAGAAAGAAGAGAGATGAAGGGTTCATGATGACTTCGGGATCCAGGGAAGTTCGAAGAGGGGCATCGCACCCTTATGTGCAAGCTCAGCAGGGGCAATCCAGCTACCCTCAACGTTACTATCCCCCGTCAATTCCTCAGTACTCCATGGGACCTCCACAATATACAGTGTTTAATGCTCAATCATATGCTAGTCCTCCCAATCAATAGGTACGGGCACCAGCTCCAAGATTCCCCCGACCTCAGCAGCAAAATTTTCGGGCACCTTACAATGCTCGTCCTAGGCAGGATTATGGTCGAGAGAAGAGGCCGGTGGAAACATTTACTCCATTGGCTGAATCATACTCTAGTCTGTTCCAGAAGTTGAAGCAGATGGGCGTGATTGGACCCATCGCTCCCCACCATATGCATCCTGATTCGCATGGATTTCAAGCAAATGCTAGATGTGAATACCATTCAGGTGCTCCGGGGCATAGCACTGATGACTGTTGGACCCTGAAAAGAGCCATAGAAAGACTTATTGTTGAAAAATTGATTGTAGTCACGAATGGCGAGGACCCTCCTAATGTGACCAATAACCCATTGCCAGTACACAATGATGTTCATTTTGTGGGAATGATTGGACGAGATCATGTATACAAGCCGGTTGGTCGAGTAGAAATGACAGTGGTAACAATTCAAGAGGGAACCAAACTGAAAGTAAGTCCAAGCCTAGATGCACCGTTGGTTGTGAAAGGTGCCCAGAGCTCAGAGAGAGCAACTTTATTTGTTCCAAAAATCTTGAGGTTGGAGTTTCGCTCCAATGCTCCAAGCCCAATGTTATACGTCCTTGGAGGTCACCCCATCATAAAGGAGAATCAGGGCGGTACGATGGGTATAATAGAGCCGATCATAATCAAGCCTGCCACACAACCCCGTATAACAAATACGAAAACCATCCCTTGGAACTACAACAAATCTGTAGTAACCTACAAAGGTAAGGAAATCATAGAAGAAGTGGGGGAAACTGGAGGTTTGACTCGATCAGGGAGGTGTTACTCTCCAGAAGAGTTGAGGAAGGCTAAGCAAATCAGAGAAGGCCAAATGCCAATAAAGAAACCGGTCACTGAAGAAGAGGCGGAGGAGTTTTTGAAAAAGATGAAAGTTCAGGATTACTCAATCATTGACCAGCTGAGAAAGACTCCTGCTCAAATCTCTCTGTTATCTCTGCTTATACACTCAGGAGAGCATGCCCGTGTACTAATCAAAATCCTGAACGAGGCACATGTCTCAGAGAATACCATCGTGAATCAGTTAGAGAAGATGGCCAATAGATTTTTTGAGGTGAACAAAATTTCCTTTACTGATGATGAACTTCCTGAGGAGGGATCAGGTCACAATAGGGCTTTGCACTTGATTGTCAAATATGAGGGGCATTATGTGAAGCGAGTCATGGTTGATGGAGGCTCGAGTGTAGATGTATGCCCCCTCTCTACCTTGCAAAGTATGAAGATCAATACAGACAGGATCCGACCCAGCAATGTTCGCATCCGGGCTTTTGATGGCTCAGCGAGAGATACCATTGGGGAGATTAACCTCACCATGACGATTGGGCCTGTTGATTTTGAAATTGTCTTCCAAGTAGTGGACATGGAAACTTCTTATAACTTTCTTCTTGGAAGGCCATGGATCTATACGGCCCAAGCTGTGCCATCCACCTTGCATCAGATGCTCAAATTCGAGCACGACATGCAAGAAATTATTGTTCACGGAGAAGACGAGTCATCCATTTATAAAGACCCGTTAATCCCATGTATTGAGGCCAAGGAAGGATGTGAGTCTATTGTCTATCAGGCTTTCGAAGTGGTTGCTGTGGACCATGTTGAGGAAGGAAAATCCATTCTACATTCGCGGCTCTCCGCCACATCTGTAATGGTGGCTGCACTTATGATGAGATAAGGTTATGAGCCAGGAAAAGGTTTGGGGGCATCATTGCAAGGAATTTCAGAACCCATTTCTCCGTTCAGTAACAGAGGTACTTTTGGTTTAGGCTTCAGGCCAACACAAGCAGATGAAGACAAAGCCAAGCACCGCAAAAAGTATGGGTGGGTCTTGCAGCAACCTATCCCTTACATTTTCTGCACTTTTGTCAAGCCACGATTCAAACATGGCCAAAATGCCTCGGCGTATGCAAACATTGATGAAATTTGCCATGGCCTCAGCCAGATATTTTCTGAAGTGAATATGATCCAGGCTGGTGAAGGCACTAGTCGTGCCGATATGCAACTAATTGGCCCAGAAACCATGCTCAATAACTGGGAAGCAACTCCTCTCCCCACAAGGAAGGAATCTTGGTAGTTGACTTTTGCAGTTTCTTTCTTTTGTACTTTGGGTTACTTTCAGGGTTGTAATCCAAATATCTTAGTATGATGGTTTTATTTTGACGTTAACCCTTCTATCCTTTCAAATTCAATGAAATGCAGTTCAGTTTCATATTTTATCTTTTCCTTTTCCTAATTCCTGCCTTTTTATTTTCATTTCAGTTTTGTTAATGCCGGCTTTAATAACATGACATGCATGCGGAATTCACGCCCAGATCTCAGAAAGCTGTCTAATTTCGAAATAATGCATCAAGAGGTCGAATATGATGAAGATAAGGTTTTTGATGAAATAAAAAGAGAGTTGGAACAATTCGAAAACAAGCCTAGGCCCAACCTCAGTGAAACTGAGCCAATTAAAATCGGAGGTCATGAAGAAGTTAGAGAAACAAAGATAAGCATTCACACTGAACAAAAAACCAGAGATGCCTTGATTCAACTTTTATTTGAGTATAGAGATGTGTTTGCTTGGTCTTATGATGATATGTCGGGTTTAATCGCTGATTTAGTTATTCATAAGCTTCCTACGTATCCTGATTTTCCACCAGTCCAACAGAAGCAACGTAAATTTAAAACGGACATGAGTGATAAAATCAAAGAGGAAATAATGAAGCAATTGAGGCCAATGTTGTCAGAGCTGTACGATACACCACCTGGGTGGCAAATGTTGTGCCAGTGCCAAAGAAAGATGGAAAAACTAAAGTCTGTGTTGACTATAGAGACCTCAACAAAGCAAGTCCGAAGGATAATTTTCCTTTGCCGAACATCCATATTCTTGTAGATAATTGCGCAAAGCATGAGATACTGTCGTTCGTGGATTGCGATGCTGGGTACCACCAGATTCTAATGGATGAGAGTGATGCAGAAAAGAGCGCTTTCACCACTCCGTGGGGTACCTATTGTTACAGGGTCATGCCATTCGGTTTAAAGAATGCAGGGGCAACTTACATGAGGGCCATGACCACCATTTTTCACGACATGATGCACAAAGAGATTGAAGTATATGTCGATGATATCATCATAAAATCAAATACACAGGCTGACCACGTGAATGATTTGAAAAAGTTCTTCGAACGGCTTCGAAGGTATGACCTTAAGCTCAATCCAGCCAAATGTGCGTTCGGGGTTCCATCTGGAAAACTCCTCGGTTTTATAGTTAGTCGGAGAGGCATCGAATTGGATCCATCTAAGATAAAGTACATTCGAGATCTGCCACCCCCAAAGAACAAAAAGAAGGTCATGAGTTTGCTCGGAAGGTTGAACTACATCAGTAGGTTCATTGCTCAGCTCACAACCACGTGCGAGCCCATCTTTAAGTTGCTGAAAAAGGATGCTGCAATCAAGTGGACATACGATTGCCAAAATGCTTTTGACAGGATCAAAGATTATCTATCAAAACCCCCTGTACTGGTCCCACCTGAACCTGGTAGGCCTTTGTTTTTATATCTATTGGTGATGGATAATTCTTTTGGATGCGTTCTGGGGCAACATGATGCGACAGGCAAAAAGGAACAAGCAATATATTATTTGAGCAAGAAGTTCACAAATTATGAGGTTAAGTACACCCTTTTAGAAAGGACATGTTGTGCTTTGACTTGGGTCGCTCAGAAGTTGAGACATTATCTTTTGGCCTATACTACTTACCTCATATCCAGAATGGATCCTATGAAGTATATTTTCCAAAAGCCAATGCCCACCGGCAGGCTCGTAAAATGGCAAATCCTGCTCACAGAGTTCGACATCGTCTATGTCACTTGCACTGCAATGAAAGCACAGGCTTTGGCTGATCATTTGGCAAAGAATCCAGTTGATGATGAGTACAAGCCACTTACCACATACATCCCAGACGAAGAGGTCAACTCAATAGAGGAAGTAGTTCCAGGCGACAACCCTCTATGGAAAATGTATTTTGATGGAGCTGTCAATATCAAAGGAGTTAGGATCGGGGCAATACTCATCTCACCTATTGGACAGTATTACCCTACAACAGCCCGACTTCGGTTCTTCTGTACCAATAATACGGCAGAATACGAAGCATGTATCATGGGTTTGAAAATGGCCCTCGATCTGGATGTGCATGAACTATTGGTTATGAGAGATTCTGACTTGCTTATCCGGCAAGCCCAAGGTGAATGGGAGACTCGAGACATCAAGCTTATTCCATACAGACAATGTGTACAAGATTTGAGCAAAATATTCAAATCCATCGAGTTCAGGTACATTCCCAGGTTTCACAACGAGCTAGCCGATGCTTTGGCTACTTTAGCCTCGATGCTCCCTTATCCGGGAAACACCCATATCGATCCACTAGAAATCCAAGTTCGGAATCAACACGGTTACTGCAATACAATTGAGACAGAACCAGATGGTAAACCATGGTATCATGACATAAAACGATTCCTGAAAATGAGAGAATATCCAGAGCACGCCAAAGGAGATCAAAAAAGAATTATAAGGAGGCTCGCCAGCGGTTTCTTCCTGAATGGGGAAATTTTGTACAAAAGGACCCCAGATTTGAACTTGTTGAGATGCGTAGATGTAACAGAAGCTGAGCAGATCATGAGTGTAGTGCATTCGGGGGTATGCGAACCTCACATGAATGGATATGTTTTGGCGAAGAAGATTCTGCGGGCAGGGTATTATTGGCTTACAATGGAGCGAGATTGCTTCAGTTTTGTTCACAAGTGTCACCAATGCCAGATTCATGGTGACCTGATTCACTCGCCACCTTTAGAGTTGCATCCCATGTCCTCTCCTTGGCCTTTCGTTGCTTGGGGAATGGATGTTATTGGGCCAATTGAGCCAAAGGCTTCAAATGGGCATAGATTCATTTTGGTTGCAATTGATTACTTCACCAAGTGGGTGGAAGCCGTCACTTTCCAAGCAGTCACTAAGAAAGCAGTGGTAGACTTTGTTCGTTCCAACATCATCTGCCGCTTTGGTATCCCAAATACCATTATCACTGACAATGCAGCCAATCTCAATAGTCATTTGATGAAGGAGGTATGCGAGCAATTTAAAATTATGCATCGCCATTCTACCCCTTACCGGCCAAAAGCCAATGGAGCCGTTGAAGCGGCGAACAAGAACATCAAGAAGATTCTTAGGAAAATGATCCAAGGCTCGAGACAATGGCATGAAAAGTTGCCTTTTGCTCTTCTGGGATACCGCACGACTGCTCGCACATCTGTTGGTGCAACTCCTTATCTGTTGGTATATGGGACAGAAGCTGTAATACCTGCTGAAGTCGAAATTCCCTCTCTTCGGATCATTGTGGAGTCGGAGATTGAAGATGCAGAATGGGTAAAGACCTGATTAGAACAACTAATATTGATAGATGAGAAACGGCTAGCAGCAGTGTGCTTTGGCCAGTTATACCAGCAAAGAATGGCACACGCTTACAACAAGAAAGTGCGTCCAAGGTACTTCGAGGTAGGCCAACGCGTTCTGAAACGCATTCTTCCACACTAAGTAGAAGCTAAAGGAAAGTTCGCCCCAAACTGGAAAGGACCCTACATCATCAAGAAAGTGTTACCAAAAAGGGCCTTGCACTTGGTAGATGAAGAAGGACGGGTACCATACATGACTATTAATGCAGATGAAGTCAAAAGATATTATGTCTGATATATACCCACTGTGGAACTTTCGCGCATGATTTTCTTAGATCGAGATGACGAAGGCTACCATTGCTCGCTATTCCAAGAAAGTGTCACCCTTTTGTTACCCCTTTTAAGTTGTATTTTTCTTCTTCCTTTGTTTTCCACTTTTTGGAACATGTGTACTTAAAAAAAAAAAAAATCTGAGTCACTGAGCAAATTTTCTGAGTCATTGAACTACGTCCGACCTGATTCCGAAAGGATACGTAGGCAGCCTTACCCTGGGTTCGGTCCCATTACAACAAAAATCCATATTCCCAATACTCCAAAACTGGGGCAGAAGTTTGTTTTTATTTTACGGTTTTTCCTATAGAAATAGTTCCGAAGGTTGTAATTCAGTTCAAGGTTCCTTTTGACTTTTCCTGTTAAGAACTTCTGATCGATCTTTGAGAATACTTGAAGTCCCCATGCCAGGGGCATCAGCCAACCTTCCACATGTCATATCTTAGTAAAAAAAAAAGAAAAAAAAAAGAAGAAGAAATGAGAGAGTCTTATCGCTGAAAACCCGTATGGGCACTGTAAGGCGACGGTGATTAGAGAAATGAGAGAGGTCAGTTAGCGAAAACCCGCAAAGGGCGCTACTAGCCAGATGAGGGTCTTCCATGCTCCGACATAAGCACAACTAAGACAGTTTCAAGATGAACATTTGCGACGTATTTTGAGAATTAGACAGCTCACATAGATCAGGCGTCCAGTCCAAATGCATGTCATGATTCATTGAAGTCGGCACATATCTCCAGATAAGTCTCCTTATTTCTCTCCCCGAAAGGGACACCTTTTATTTAGACACAATTCCTTTTTCATTTCTAATTGCTCTTCTATTCTTTTCCATAATTTTTCTTATATTCTATTTCGGTCTAATCATGCATCAAAAGCAAAGCAAAACTGGCTACAAAACTGGCTACAGTTTCCCCGTAATACCAAGCATAATTTGGAGCATATACAGCATTGATGAAGGCAGGAATCCATATGTGATCTCTTTTGATAAGGCGGACAAAGTGTCTCAAAGAAACTGAAAAGGCCGCTTAAGCAAGACTTGCTTCATGGGAAAAGTTGATAAGCACTACAGACGGAAATTGGTTCTAGTTGAAAGACAACTAAGTTTGATTTTAAAGGAAAATTGCCTTGCCTTAGGGACACGGATTAGCAGTACCATGGACATCCGGGTATGAAACAGCCAGGGGCAACGTCAGAAAGACACTGTCTCTAGAAAGCGATACAGAGTATTCGGGAACCTCGATGTCACAATGACAAAATCAGTTCTTCGACAGCGAATGGGTGAATTCAAACTACTAAGGGGATCAAGGCCACAAACCGACCACCACTTTAAAAACTCACAAATTTTTCTTTGTTTGAAGCAGGATCAAAGCAGTGCAGAATGGCGATTTTCAAAGGGCGAATGTCACCAAAGGTAAGTTTTCACGAAATCTCAACTTTCCTTTATTTGCAGCATGCATCATTACTGTCCATACCTCCCATTTTCGTAGCTTATACCAGGTAGAACCTTTTCGCCTAGGGGGATCCAGTTCATAGTTCCGGGTAGAAGTACTCTTCGCTCAGGATGTTATACGTAGCTTAACTCAGGTAGAACCATTTCGCCTAGAGAGATCCAGCTCATAGTTCCAGGTAGAAGTACTCTTCGCTCCGGTTACTTTTCGTAGTTTAACCCAGGTAAAACCTTTTCGCCTAAGGAGATCTAGTTCATAGTTCCGGGTAGAAGTACTCTTCGCTCAGGATGTTTTACGTAGTTTAACCCAGGTAGAACCTTTTTCGCCTAGGGGGATCTAACTTATAGTTCCGGGTAGAAGTACTCTTCGCTCCTGTTGTTTTTCGTAGCTTAACCCAGGTAGAACCTTTTCGCCTAGGGGGATCCAGCTCATAGTTCCGGGTAGAAGTACTCTTCACTCAGGTTGCTTTTCATAGCTTAACCCAGGTAGAACCTTTTCTCCTAGGGGGATCCAGCTCATAGTTTTGGGTAGAAGTACTCTTCGCGCAGGTTGCTTTTCGTAGCTTAACCCAGGTAGAACCTTTTCGCCCAGGGGGATCCAGCTCATAGTTCCGGGTAGAAGTACTCTTCGCTCAGGTTGCTTTTCGTAGCTTAACCCAGGTAGAACCTTTTCGCCTAGGGGGATCCAGCTCATAGTTCCGGGTAGAAGTACTCTTCGCTCAGGTTGCTTTTCGTAGCTTAACCCAGGTAGAACCTTTTTGTCTGGGGGGATCCAGCTCATAGTTCCGGGTAGAAGTACTCTTCGCTCAGGTTGCTCTTCGTAGCTTAACCCAGGTAGAACCTTTTTTGCCTAGGGGGATCCAGTTCATAATTCCGGGTAGAAGTACTTTTCGCCCAGGTTTGCTTAATTTGGTTTAATCCGGGTAGAAGTACTCTTTGTCCAGTCTTGTTTTTCATAGTTTAACCTGGGTAGAACTTTTTCGCCAAGGGGATTCAACATTCTTTTTCCCAGTAATATAGGGCGTCAACCCTTGGTTACATTTCCTTTTCAGTAATACAGGGCACCAACCTCTGGTTACATTTCCTTTTCAGTAATACAGGGCGCCAACCCCTGGTTATATTTTCTTTTTAGTAATACAGGGCACCAACCCCTGGTTACATTTTCTTTATAGTAATACAGGGCGCCAACCCCTGGTTACATTTCCTTTTATAGTAATAGAGGGCGCCAATCTCTGGTTACATTTCCTTCTCAGTACTACAGGGCACCAACCCCTGGTTATATTTTCTTTTCAGTAATACAGGGCACCAACCCCTTGTTACATTTCCTTTTTAGTATAGGGTACACCAATCCCCGATCTCCTTACCAGTAGATGCTACACCAATCCCTAGCTGTGTTATCCAACATAGGATACTTCATTCCCTAGTTGATTTGAGCTTAAATGCATGGTACACCACTCCCTGATATCATTGCCAATATAGGGTATCCCATTACCTTGCCACATTTTCCCAACATAAGGTACACCAATACTTAGTTGAGACATTCTTTTGGGATCATGACCTTTTTAGGGTACACCATTCTTGTTCTTTTATTTTTAATAAACAAGTAGTTTAGAATTTTGTTACAATAACTCACGAAATTTTTCTAGTAAAAACTGGGGCAAAAAAATTTTGTTCGTTTGTTTGTTGTGATGTCTAAGCAGGTTTTACCTCGAGGCACAGTGTTCGAGATGAACAAAAGAAAAGTCTCAATCCAAAATAAAGAAAAGAAAAGGAAAAGAAAGTGAATCCAAATGCAGAAGCAGATGGAAAGGATACAGACTATTCAAGACATGACTGAAGTTACGAGCTTCACATTTCCCGTTTTGCTCAGAAGAAGTCGTAGAAGAATGAACTAGCATTTACAACTAGCAAGCATCAAGGTTCAGATCAGAGTTTGCATGAACACCCAGTTAAGATTCAATATCAAGTTTCAAAAGACTTATAGATAGGAATCTTGTAACTCATAGTTGATAGGTTTGTTTAGTTTCTTGCAATTTTGATGTAATAGC
The DNA here is from genome assembly GCF_000390325.3 of Nicotiana tomentosiformis. Taxonomy (NCBI): domain Eukaryota; kingdom Viridiplantae; phylum Streptophyta; class Magnoliopsida; order Solanales; family Solanaceae; genus Nicotiana; species Nicotiana tomentosiformis. Next base: position 36,467,163 of record NC_090815.1, read on the forward strand.
AAGACCACGGACCGGAGCCTCGACGGAACCTCACTCGACACTCCAACTCATCATTCCATCACTATCCTTGAACTACACGCGACCTGATTCCCTTATAACCCGGGATATGTAGGCAGTCCAAAACCAGGACTCGGTTGCACCTTTTTCTTTTATTTTTCTTCCTCTTTTGAGTAACGATATGGTCAAAATTTAGTCACACGGCTCACTTTATCTTTGCCTGAAAACTATTAATGTTTCCAAGCAAAGAGGGCATGCTGTGAGCACCTAATTTTTTACCGTGCTTGAATATTTTATGCTCCCATCTTCCCAGGCATGTCCCCACTCTACTTTCACTTGTCCCTCATACTTTGTCCCCCATGCTTGTCCCCCATACTTTGTCCCCCATGCTTGTTCCCCCACACTTTGCTCCCCACTCCACTATCTATTGTTCCCCACTCACAATCCCCACATGATCTCCCCATAAAGAAAAAGAACTGACTCCCCACTAGGGAATCCCCCCCCAAAAAAGCTCCCATTTTCCTCCTTGAAAAAAGGCAACTGTTACCCCTTTTGCAATATGAAATTGCACAGCTTTGAAGCACCATCTCCCTCACCCCAGCTCCTCAATTAAGACGGCTACATAAAGCTTTCAAAAATCAGTCGAATAGAGAGGCGGAAAAAAAAAGGACTCCAAAAAAACAAGTTGTAAAACACCATTCGAAACAGCCCCCAAGACAACTCCGAAAAATAGCCAAGCAACCAAACTCCGTCGAAGATCCGGCGAGGCTTCCAGTCGAGGTCATCGGTATAGTTTCGCGGTCGAGCTAACGAGGTTGTTGTAGAGCTTCAGTCAATATTCTGTTCGATTTGGATTTTAGAGTTATAAAACATTTAAAGTTCAGATTCAACTTTGAGGTTCATCTTCTCCATTGTTACTTTTAAGCATGTTAGTATATGACTTGATTTGATGAATGTTTTGAACAGTGAAGTGAGTTTCTTTTATTTGTGATATTGAATTTAATCATTTATTTCTCTTACTGGTTTAATTCTGTTAATAATCGTAAATTTCTTTTTTCCGATTTTAAATCACGTTTTCCTTATTTTATTGCTTATTTGTCTTGTTTTAGATTAGTTCAAAATGGTTTAGTTGTCCATCTGAATTTGGCATTTTTGTTTTGCCCACTTTGGTTTGAATGAGTTATATGCAGTACTAGAGATTTCATTTTCTTGGTTCTTTCCCTTTCGTTGCTCCTTGTTGGCTTAAATGAGTAGGCTATTATTTAATTAGTTAAGAACATGAAATATGTAGTAAGTAGTAACTTTATATCTTGTGTTACTTTATCTAAATATTCATGCATTTTATTATTAATGAATTGATAGTTTTCAGTTGTTGCATCTGACTTATGTGTGATAGATTTTGGTTAACTATTTAGGATTAAATTAAGCATATAAACTATTTAGTTGGGCCATAGAACTTTAAGACTACGACAGTGTTGAATAAAATATTTTCGGCATAATTGTGAGTTGTATCTTTGATTAAGTGACTTTGAGATTCTTAGTATTACTCACAAAAGTATTCTATAATAATTCCATAAATCATGGCCTTACAATAATCTTAAAGTTTAGGAAGAATAATGAACAACGATAGAGTGGCTTAGGCACGCTTTAATTAGTTTATCGCGATTATGTATACGTTCGTGTGACATAATTATGATTACCAAAATTAAAAACGAAGTATCTATTCACGCAACTTTGGGCAAAACAATCTTAATATAATAAAATGCTATTAATTTTGTGTACGTACGTGTGACATGATTTTAGCAAAATAAACAAAACGGATTAACACAAGTGATTCGTTTCAAAGATAATTCCATATTTTTATAATTAAAAGCGGATAGATAAAACATGGAAATCAATAAATCATAGTTTATCCAAAATTAATTTAAGCCAAGTTTAAGTCGATAAAGCAACTGTGCTAGAACTACGGGACTCGGGAATGCCTTACACCTTCTCCCCGGTCAACAGAATTCCTTACCCGGACTTTATTTTCGGAGATCAATAATAATAGAGTCAAACATTCCTTTGACTAGGGATTCAAATAAAAGGTGACTTGGAACACCCAAAAACTCAATTCCAAGTGGCGACTCTGTAAATAAAATAGTCCCTACTCAAGTTTGTCACTTTAATTGAAAAAACTCTTTAACCTACAACAATCCATAACACATGTCTTTTTGGGGTGTATAAAAGGGGTGTGACAATCCAAATGTTCCTCTAATGTTCTATTATATACCACAATGTCTTCCAAGTAGACCACTGCGAATTCGTCAATATATTCTCGAAAAACTTAGTTCATGAGGATACAAAAAGTGGTTGTAGCATTAGTCAAGACAAATGGAATGACCAGGAAGTCTTACGACCCATATCTTGTCACACTGGTCATCTTGTGTTCGTCTCCCTGAGCAATCCTAGCTTGCTAGTAACCTGTCTTCAGGTCGATTTTGATGAACATTGTAGCACCACTCGGTCTATCGAACAAGTCTTCCATTAGCGGGATAGGGTACTTGTTCTTCACGGTGATTTTATTTAGGGCCCGATAATCCACATAGAGTCGTAAGGTGCCATCTTGTTTCTTTTGGAATAACACAGGGGACCCATAAGGGGACTTGGAGGGCACAATGATTCCCATGTCCAGTATTTCCATCAACTGTCTCCGAAGCTCGACGAGTTCGGGTTGTGACATTCTGTAAGGCGCCTGGGCGGGTGGCTTTCCACCTGGCACCAACTCAATCTCATGGTCCACAGTGCCTAGGCGGGAGCTACTTTGGCATATCATGTGGCATGACGTCTTCAAACTTCTTTAGCAGCTCATTCACGGGTGCAGGAATGGGACCTGAAGAGCATTCGATATCTTCAATACAGAGGGTAGCCAGGAATGTAGGTTCATGTCTTTTGACTCCCTTCTTCAACTGCAAGGCCGAGATGTTCTCCATAGCCATCTTTATGGTTGTGCATGTGATAATGCAGGGCTTGGCCCTGACTCTCATCATCAGTAGAATATCTGCATAAGGTACATGAATGGTGTTGGGTTGCCTCATGAATTCCAATCCAACTATCAGCTCGAACTCATCTATAATCACCACACGCAAGTTGAATTTTCTTTCATAAGGACCAAGCTTCACTAGCACTCCTTTGGCTATTCCACCCACTGACTGAGGCGGTGAGTTGATAACCTTTACATGACCTATGCCCTTTCCAACAACTAGACCAAGGTGCTCTACCTGAGTTGAGGCTTAGTAGTTGTGAGTAGCGCCCATGTCTATCATCGCCCGAATGGACTTGCCATTAACTTTCATTTCGACGAACATCAGGGTCTTCTCTTGGCTAAGAGGAGGCCCCTAATCCTCCTTCTTTTTCCCTCAACTGGTGGTTGGGCATGGGTCTTTCTTCTTATGGATGCCGGCACTGGTTCCCGCTAAGGCTTGAGAAATAGAACAAACAAGTGCATTGAAGGCACCTATTGGTTCTGTCTGGTCAGCATCATCTGTGTCATCATCCATCCCATCATCAAAAGTTTGATGGGTGTTCATATGTGTATGTGGACATTCATTGTTCCAATGTGGCCCGCCGCAATGACGACATCCTAAAAGGGGGCTTCCTCCCCCGATCGTTGTTGTGAGACACAACACTATTGCTGCCTAAGGAAGGAGTCTTAGATTTGGTTGCACTCTGATCTCCACCACTTTTGCTAGGGCCACCATTGTTAGGCTGGCCCCCTTTGTATCCTCATCGGACAGGTAGTTGAGGCCTATCATTCCGAGCTTCCACTTGGTAGTCCCCAAGGCATTCTGCTGCTTGGATCGCCTTGGGTAATGTGTCTACCCTTTGTCTTTGTAGCTCCATACGAGCATAAGGTTTCAAACCTTCCAGGAAGGTGAAGAGTTCGTTTTTGTCCCCTATATCCCGTATGTTTAGTATAAGTGCGGAGAATTCCCGCCCACAATCCCGGACTGACTTGGTCTGGCGGAGCTCCCGGAGCTTTCTCCGTACATTGTAGTCAACATTTTCGAGGAAGAACCGTAGGCGTATGGCTACCTTCAGGTCTCCCCATGTCTCAAGAGTATCTTCACCTGCTCTGATGGCTTCGTATTTCAACCGCCACTAGAGTTTAGCATCACTCTAAAGATATATGGCGACAATAGCTATCTTTTTTGCTTCTTGTAACTCCCCCACGGCATCAAAGCATTATTAAAGTATGCAAACAGATTACAGAAGAAATTATTAAAGTATTTTCTAGTCCAACCCTTTATTCCAAACAAACCATATTAATAGGTAGGTCTCCACCTTGTGCATAAAACATAAAACTGAACAATAATTATAGGGTTAAAACACAAACAGATTGCATACTGGCCTCTACGCTTAATCAATGAGGAGTACATGCAGTGTCACCCCTAGGACTTATATTGAAGAACGTAAATATATATTTGCTGGAAGCTAAGAAGGCCACTATTAAACATATTTGTAAGGAGGAAACCAACCTCTGCAAACGAAGGACACAAACATATATGAAGGAGATAATATTCTAATTTGAAAAGATGCGCTTAAAGATATGAATGAGTCGTTTCTTCTCATGGCAGATTTAAACCATGAGATCTTAAAGAATTTCTCTAGTACTAAAAATCATAGTTAAACACCTAATTACTTATTTGACCTAGCACTCTCTTACATGCATGGCAATTTGCAGTTCAAAACCCAATTCTAATTAAATGTAAAGTTCTTACATTATTTGCTCTTAGTACTCAAAGTTGGAAGATATTATAACTAGTTGCAAAACATTTCTGTCCTTTTTCTCTTGAATTCCATATTGGATACATGTTCAATCTCCAACAGTAAAGTACTAATTCTTGTTCTAATATTCTTTTATCGTTTATGTGCTTCAAATTAGATGTTACCACTTACCAATATTCTTTTATCGCTTGTGAGGTGTTCATATTATTCACCACCCTTTTTGAAGCTTAGGAATCGCTTAGTCAACAACTCAACATAACTTGACTTATTAAGCATCTAACACTAGAGAATAGATGCCAAGTTGACAAAGGAAAGATAAAACGTTTAACAACGATTTTACAATATTTATTTCTTTTTACATTTGATGGACATCTAGAATTTTGGTGGTTGGTAATTTTAATAAATAAAAAAATACAAGCAATGTGGGGGTTTTAAATATAACATCGAATAGAAATTTTTGTCGAGATAAAGAAAGTCATGAAAATTGAAGAAATGTCTATTCTTAAACAAAACGAAAATTTATGTTTGCATTGTAGTTTGATCGATTCTATCATGTTATTTACTCTCTTTTTACCAGATAACCAGTTACATCTTAAAACAATTAGTTACACTATAATTAGCTATTTTTTTTTATCTTATTGTTCCAAAAAGTCGAAGGAAAAAAAGTTAAAATTCCCCAAGTCTATAAAAGAAACTTTATACAGCTACTTGGATTAAATTCGCTTAAAATTGAGTTTAAAAAAAGTGGTACCAAAAATAAATATATTAATTCCTTTTATTGTAGAAACATTATCCGTATACGTAGTTCATGATCTATCATTACGAAAAACTTTTATTGTATTCAAAAGAGGAAATAGTCAAAAAGAGCTGCTGCTAGCTTTATCTGCATGTTTCTCAACTTTACTTACCAAAAGGACATATACCTTCAAATTTCTAACTGCATATAGCCAATGGAAGAAGTTGTTTTGGTTTGATGTTTCTGATGGTAATAAAGGCAATCACTTTCATGTACCAGAAAACATGGACCATAATAGATGATTGAACTTGGTGATTTCATGAAATTTTGGGTTTACAACTCGAATCGAAAAATCGCACTGAATCGAAAAATCAAATCATATCGATTAAAAAATTCGACTTGGTTTGGTTTGATTTAGTTTGGTATTGAGTAAAAAAGACGAACCAACCCGACATATAAATATATAATTTTTATATATACTTTTAAGATTTTATATAGAATTTTCTTTAAAAAATATCTAGAAATATTTGGGATTCTCTTGCGGGAAATAAATTTTAATAGAACATGAAGTGCTCCATTTTTATTGACCTTAAATAATGGGTTGTATGATCACTTTCTTATCAAGTGTTACTGAAATACGTCTATTTCTTTGTTCTTCCATATTCATATCATATGTTAAGATCTATTAAATTCTTATATCTTTTTCGAATGTGAAGTGATTATTAATATTTAGGTATCATATTGATTTTTATGTTCAATTACTAAATTCGGTTAACCTGAAAGTGTACATCAACAAAAAATTAATAACTATTATGCGTTACTAATAGAATTCTCCCATAAGAATATTTTAATCGATAATATGTTTGTCAATTTTTTATATTTTTACTAAATATATATTTACTTATCAAATATTTAACAAAGTAAGATTGAAATAATATTTAAATAATAAAAAACCCGACAAAATTAATTTGGATTGATTTTGATAAAAATCGAACCAACCCGATCCATGTACACCTCTAGTTACATCTCACAAGACAATTAATTCTAATTTTAGACATCCAAAAGTGAAGATGCACGTCAAAATCTTTGGGGCTACTATGTCGAGGGTCCAACACAAATGTTGTCCTTGTCTTTCTATCTTTTATACTCCCTCCGAAATGACATTTTTGACGTCCTAAATCTTTTGCACTATTTCATTTTTATGCAACTTTTATACTACAACAACTCAATAAAATCCCACAAGTAAGGTCTGGGGAGGGTATTGTATACGTAGACCTTATCCCTATCCCAAAGAATAGCGAGTCTGTTTCCGATAGACCCTCGGCTTACGGAGACGAAAAAAATAATATATCAGTTTATGAAACTTTTATATTATTTCAATAATTCATATAATATTAATTATAGGAAAAAGGCATAAGTACTCTATCAATGTATTACCGAAGTTTCAACTACACACATTTTCTTTACACCTTTTCCTTACGATGTCTTGTTACCCCTAAACTTTTTTCCCATAATTATTTGCACCTAATGTGCTGACATGGACCCAGACCCCAGTTATAATTGCTGGGATGTATACATTTTTTTTTACAAGCTAAGGGGTCCCCATCCCATTCCCTTTTCCCTTATTTTTTAAATCTTTTCATTAGAGAAAAACACCTGATGACAAATTTCCCCATTCTTCACACTCTCCCCTCTTCGATCCTTTACGAAATCACCCCAAACCTAATTTTTCTTTGTTATCTTTCAGTGGCTACAAATATTGGAAACAAGTATATAGCCTTTAAGTTCATGGTTCGAAAGTCTTCAATTTCACTCCAGCATTATAGTCTTGCATTTATTTGAATCTTTGGTGATACATACTTGTAAAGCTCCAGGAATGCCTAATTTGTGAATAATTAGTGAGACCTCAAAGTACGTATAGGCTCACACGAATGTATCAGGATCATTACAATACTTGAACATGAATATCATAAGGGTTGAAGGTCCCCAAGTTGGATGGATAAAGGCATAGCTTGAAATGGTTGAGCTAAGCGGGAGGAAGAGATCCCATCAGACCTGCGTAGCCTACGTAAGCAAAAATAGAACGAAAGTAAGGGGAAGGCTTAAGCTGCATAGGGTACACAAGCCTGCGTAGGCTACACAGAATTCATAGCCAATCTGCATAGGCTACGAAGCCAGCATGTGCAACCTATTTTCATTAAAAATATAGGGTTCGGGGAGAGAGAAAGAGATAGTATTTTTGGGTAAGTTTTGGATTTTAGAGAGAAGGTGGAGCATCCCCAATCCAAATACATTTCAAATGTGAGTTTCATGATATTTTTGCGATGGATTAACATTGGTTAATGCTAGTATTAACATCTACATTGAATTGAAATTCATAGGGATTCCTCCAATCTTCATGAATCATTCAAAAGAGTTCAAGTTAGGGCAGGAGCGGCCCTTCCATAAAGCAAGTAAAGCAACTGCTTTAGGCCCCACATTTGTGGGGGGCCCATTTTTTGTTACACCTAATACGCTAGGTATAAGTTTTTAAAAAAAAGGTTATGTGAAGTGAAAAAGTTTGATTTTTTTCCTTTAACAAGTATAGAGAAGAAAAATTTGCAACTGTTATGATTTCTGCGAAGAAAATTGCACTTGAAATGAATATCGAATCCGAATTTCGTAAGAAAAGTGTGATATATAGGAAGTAATAATTTTATGATATTTTGTTAATAATAAAATCTCAAAATCTTTCGAATAGTCCTTTGGAGTTGATTACTTTATACATAGTAGACAAGGCTATTTTTTTCATTTCAAAATAGATTTGAACACTTTGAAGCATATGAAAATATTTTTGGTTTTCTATTTAACGGTAAAAATTAAGATCACTAGATGATGGAAATTTGAAACAGTATTGCCTTAATCTTGAATGTTGCTTAAAGCATAATAATCAATTCGATATTGATGGTTTAGATTTATTTTCGAAATTAAAAGTATTAAGAAAAATAGTACAATTAGAAGATAAAGTTTTGATTGATACACTCCGTCAAATAAAAAGATTTAATTCTTTTTCCAATGCCTATATTGCTTATGGAATAATGTTAATAACTCTTGTTACCGTCGCTTCAATGGAAAGAAGTTTTCAAAATTAAAATTGATAAAATCTTACTTAAGATCAACAATGTTTCAAAAAAGGTTAAATGAATTATCTATATTGTCAATTAAAAAATACTTATTAGGAGTTATTGATTATAAAAAAATTATTAATAACTTTGTATCTAAGAAACGCTAGAAAAATAGACTTCAAATAAATAAATAAATAAATAAATTTCTTTAAAAAAAAGGTTAAGGCCCCTCATAAAGTTTGGCTTTAGGTCACAAAACTCGTCGGGCCGCCCCTGAGTTAAGGTTTGAGCTACAAGAGATAAATTCTCTACCCTAAACTTAAATATAACTGTGGATTAAGTATTTGGAATGTATTGTGAAGTAGAAAGTACCATTTGGTTGAAGAATTATGTTAGTCCTTGAAATGGGTATTGTGAGTTAGGGTTCTTGAGTGGAGAAGAAGATGAATAGTAAAATTTTGAATCTTGTTACGATTTTTGGTGATTCTAGTGATTTAATAACTTAATTATGATTAAGTATTAAATCGTATAACATAAATTAGGGCTTAAAGTCCAAGGATGGAATCAATTAAGGATAAAAAGAATACATATGAGTGAATTGAGCTTGTTGAAGACTTACAGTCAACTTGTGAACCTTAAATGGATATCGACATATATATTTGGATAAGTTTTGATGTCTTGGGATGTCTAATGTAGATATTAACTTGATGGCGACGTTTGATAGTTCTAAATGAATTGGAGTGTCGTACTATTATTTTAGAGTTTGGACTTGCAGTAAGTTGATTAAAACTTACTTTTCTTGAGGAATTTTCTCTAAAAATCATATTTGAGTTATTACATGAGTTTGTTTGTAAAGGTGCATTCGTACTTGTGGGAACAAGCAGAAAAGGATGTCACAATATATTTTAAGTTGTGTTGCATAAAGAAGATTTTGTTGTTTTATAATTGAAAATTCTTGTTAATAAATACTTGATGGGAAATGATGCTTGAGGCAAATGTTATAATTTTTATTTAAACTTATGTATTGGAAAGAATATAAAACATTTGAGTGCTAACAATGTATTTTTATGAAAAATATTTCTTTTGAAACTTGATTAAAGGATATTACTCGTTGTATCTTTGAAGGACGGATGTTAAATTGCTAAAGGCTTTAACATGAATAATATCATATGTTTGACTGCTTTTATTCAAATGGTTTAGTTTGGCGATGAGTTATGATTTGATAAAAATATATCCTTTAAGGCTACTATGCTATGAATCTATTTTTAAAATATCGAATTTTTTGGGAGTTACATGTGGAGACTACCAAGATTGGTTCGAATATTGAGTTCGTTATCATGGAACTACACGTACTGGTATAGGAACACATTCCAAGGCTAACTTAAGGTTTGTGGGATAAAGTCTCTCATTGTGCGGGCGAATAATTATTACTTAAAGTAATGAGGTTAAGTCGACTCGTATGGCACTACAGGAAGCCACCCAGACAAGTAGAGTCAAATACTTGTTGCTAGGTTGATCACCTAGTGGTTGTTTATTATTTCAGTGTGATATAATACTCTCAGTAAAAAGGTAAAAGATAATTTATTATGTTTAGGCCTAAGGAGCCAAAAGTGATTTCAGTGACTTAATAAAGTTGAAATGGTTTTGCATGATTCTTAATAGAATCATGGGTTGATATAAATATTTTAAAATTTTGTATCATGATTTATATTTTTCTAGTCTTTTCATTTAAAATGATAAAGAGTATGAACTTGTGTGTTTATCACTTTATACAAAATATTGGCTGCATACGTTATGTAAAGTCTTGTCCTAGGAACTCAAGTTAGAGAAAGTCTATGACACTCAGGGTCCCGCTTACTTTACATATTTCGGGATGAGGTGTGGTATGTGATGAGCGGATGAGGCTAGGATGACTCACTTTTCGAGGTATATGGTGAGGCACCACTTCTATTCCGTGGTAGCTGTCATATTGATCTTACTTTCTTTGTTTGGGGTTGTCCTAAGTGTTTATTTTATTCTCATATCTTAGAGATTCTATAGACTGTTAATATTCTTTTGTAGTTGTAATTGATGGTTATTCATATAGCATCAAATGAAAGAGACATTGTTATCCTTATGTATTTTTAATTATTGAAAATGAAGTATTCAAAGATTGTGTTTCATGTATGATTTTAATTATTTACAATGATTATGTTTTTAAAAAGGCTTCTGCATACATCTATTAGGCATATAGATGGATATTCTTTTATGGGTTGGTCCATCAGGGTTGGGTAGTGTGTTGGGTGCCGGTCACATAGTTTTGGATCGTGACAAACTTGGTATCAGAGTACTAGGTTCTAATTGGAGTCCTATGAAGTCGATGAAATTATGTCTAGTAGAGTTCTCCTTATTGGTGTGTTGTGCACCACACCCATATCGGAAAGGATACATGAACATTGTAGGATTATTGCATTCCTTTTTTCTCACTCTAGATCGTATGTTAAAGCTTGAAGCAAGGAGAAAATTGTCGATATGTATCAAAATTCTAATGTGATTTACGAAGGAGAGTGATGAGTAAGTTATGGTACTAAGCTACTAAAGGAGTAGCCAAGAAAGTTTTTGGTGACTCTTGATATGAGAATAACGACAAAGAATTGGAATGAAATAAAATAGGTTCAAATCGAATGTCGCTATAATGGATTGCCAGCCAAGAGGTAATGACTGTTTGAAGGAAAATAAGACGAGAATCTCATTGATCATTGTCGTGATGCACCCTTGTGTTACCGAGAATAATAACCGTACCTTGGGAGGTCATGACCCTAGTATATGGTTGGAACTACTCGAGGAAAAGGACGGTCATGTAATTTGATGGCCACCATTTTGAAAGACAAGTAGAATATGAAGAAGTAAAGTTCAGTCGAGTAAATATGATAGTTTCGAGTCAACTAAAGAAGTTCATATCCCAAGATTTTTCATAATTGGATATTGAAAGTTGATGCGGACCAGATGGACATGTTGTAGTCATTATCATGTCATATGAACTAGCAAACGATATGTAGAGTATCAAAGCGTGTTTTTGAGTGATCAAGGCAACATGAATGACATTAATTATTAATCACGAATGTAGATATACATGAAAATAATGTAAAGAGGCTTGAAAGAATAAGAGGAAGACATGCCAAGGTACAAAGTGTACATAAGGCATAACCTCGGAGGTTAAAGTAGTAACATGAATTGTCTAGAAAGTCAAGTCATCATGAATGGGCAACATTAAAATTGTTTGGACGACGTATATCTCATTTTAATATTAATATGGTCATGGAAGATAAAGTTTATGAGAATATGCCCTAGAACCCTCTTAAGTGGGCTAATAGAGCAGTTGAACATTGATTGATGGAAAAAAATAGGGTTGTAAAGGGGTTGAATGTGTTGAATGACGTACGAGGCTAGATTAATATTTTTTATGGGTTGTAAATATAATATGAATGACTTAAAGCTAAAGAGCTGGAGAACACTAATGGTACATTCTGGAGGCCGAAGGATTTGTGTTTCAAAGATATGTTCTAATGTCTCATGCATCCTAAGGATGTTCTGTTACGAATGAGGCTAAAGAGTACCTTATAAGATACATATATGCTCATTTTGTAGCCACATGTTAAATTCCATGAGTAGTAGGGGTATGCCCCAAAAATTTGCATGTGGACATGGCTTGAAAATCTATATGGCATATAAAGATAGATTGTTAGTGTCATGACTTTATTATTGTGAGAACAAGACTTACTATGAAAAGTTGAACGAAGATGATATACAAATTTCTCGTGAAGAAGTCGTACTTGTTAAAAGTGGTCGGGCGGGCATGGACTCAGAGGCTTAATAGTGTTGTACCTATAGAACTGTAACGACTCGACCGGTCGTTTTGAGAATTAGCGCCCCATTTGGTAGCTTAAGATCTCGAGCAGCCTCGTATTATATGTTATGACTTGCGTGTGCGGTCGAGTTCGGGTTTCAGATAATTCGAGATTAATTTGGAAGAAGGATTCTTATTTTAGAAGCTTAAGCGCTAAGAGTTGACCGGAGTTTGACTTTTGTGTAAATGACTCCGGAATGGGGTTTTCATGGTTTCAATAACTTTGTATGATGATTTTTTACTTAGGCGTGTATCCGGATTTAGATTTGGAGGTCCATAGAATAATTTGAAGTATTTTGGCAAAAATTGGAAAGTTTAACTTTTGGAAGGTGAAGAGGTTTGACCGAGGTTTGACTTTATTGATATCGGGTTCAGATTTTGATTCCGAAAATTGAAATAGGTCCATTATGTCATTTATGACTTGTAGGCAAAATTTAAAGTTATTTCGGATTGATTTGATACGTTTCGGCACGAGTGTTAGAATTTGGAAGATTTGAAAATTTATAAGTTCAATTCGTGGTGCGATTCGTAATTTTGACGTTATTTGATGTGATTTGAAGCCTCAAATAGGTCTGTGTTGTGTTACAGAACTTGTTGGTATTTTCAAGCATAAATGGTACCACATAAAGTAAATGAGCTTCAAATTCAATTTTTTTAAAGCATTATATCCATATTGTAATTACTGAGCCATAGCAAAAAGAATCGTCGAATTTGGACATCGTATGGGAGAGTTATGCTCATTTCCGTGTTAGGGAGACTGCTGGTTTCTGGTGTAGTCGCAATTGAGAACATTTTATCGCAATTGCGACTCCTGCCCTGTTCTAGTTCGCAATTGCGAACATTTTATTACAATTGCGACATTTTCCAGCCCTATTCTTGTTCGGAATTGCGAACCCTGGATTTCAAATGCGACATCTGCAGGTTATTTTCAGTTGTGTAATTCGGGTTTTTGCTTTATTTTGTGATATTTTTGAACCCTAGGTCCGAGAGTGGGCGATTTTGAGAGAGGAATTTCATCTACAATCGTTGGGTAAGTGCCCTTGTTCAATTTCTATGTATACTTTATGATTTTATTTGAGTTTTAACATCAAAATGGTGAGAATCAAAGTGAAAACTTGAGAAATTTGCAAAATCTTTCAAAAATAAAAAATGAGGATTTGGAGGGTGATTCATTATCAGAATTCGATAATTTTGGTATGGTTGGACTCGTATGGGAATGGGTATTCGAATTTTGTGATTTTTATTGGGTTCCGGGTCCGGGGTTTGACTTTTGAGTTAACTTTTTAGTTTTAGTTAAAAATCAAAACTTTATTATCCGAAATTATATTCTAAAAGTTTTATTTATGAATTGAAGTTATTTTGGTTAGATTAGAGTAACAATCTAGCTTCTTTGAGGTAAGTATCTTGTCTAACTTTGTGTGGGAGAATTACCCCTTAGGATTTGAGTTATTTGTTGTAATTGTGTCATGTGAATACAGTGTACATGAGGTGACGAGTAGGTGCTCGGGCTTATTTGTGAAAATTTAACCGTTTAGGGCTCTTAGGTTCTTATGTTCATTAGATATGAAGTTGTTTTGTCATGTTAAATCCCACATTTACTAGTTTCACCTTTACGTGTCTTATTTGGAATTAATTGCTTTATATTCTACCCGTATTGCCGATCAAACTCTTATGTGCCTTAACTGAAGTTGTTGCCTCTTCTATTGGCATGCTATCCTTAGCTAATTGCTTATCCTTAACTGAAGTTATTATTATCTTTTCCGTAATTACTTATCCTTAATTGAATTTGTTGTATCTCTTCCGTAATTGCTCAACCTAAAATGAAGTTTTGTTATCCCTTATCATTGTTGACTTATCCTTATTTAGAATTATTGATTCGTGTTATCTCTTATATCGTCGAATTGTACTTTTGCGGAATCAATGCTACACATTATCTCTTCCTTGTTGACCTAGTCTTTGTTGAGACTATTTTTCCTTGTTGTGTCTTTCTTTGTGAGTTCATTCTTCCATCTCTTTGTGTTCTGAAGTTTCTGAGTTGATTTACTTGTCGTTTCTCTTGTTAATATCGTTGTTGCTGTTATATTCAGTGTCGTTGAGCCGAGGGCTATGTGTGGTTATGATATTGAAACTGTTTTGAGGAAATATTGTGGCATGTGAGCTCATATTTTGAAAGTCATTTATTTGAGTTGTTATGTTTTGGCACACGTATTGTGGTTGAAAGAATTGTTATGTTGTTGCACGAGGTTTTTGCTGTGCGGTTGTTATTGTGTTTTCACGAGGTGTCTGCCGTGCGGTTGTTACTGTGTTTGCACGAGATTTCTGTCGTGCGGTTGTTATTGTGTTGCATGAGGTTTCTGTAGTGCTATTGTTTTTATTGATGCGTATGCGGTGGTATAAGGTCTAGGTGTTGGAACGCACGCAGTGAGATAAGGTAGGCTTGAAACGCGTGGCTAGTAGGGGAACTACTAGAAGCCATGTTGTGTGATAAGGTGGGCTAAAATGCGGGATGCAATTTCGGGAAAAATTATTTTCAAAGCTAAATATAAAGTCTCCTGCGGTGATATAAGGAAAATTGTGCTTCATTTTATGATTTGAGATTACGAGGCGGTACCTCGGTAGGGCTCTTATTGTCATTTCTCTTTTTTGTGCACTTGTCTTTGATTGTTGTTTTCCTTGGCATACTATTAACTATTTTCCTCCGTGTTGCACTATTTGCTCAGTTCTATGTAGCTAATCTTATTGTGCTAGTCGCTGCTCCAAACTTCATTGCTACCTTTATTATACTGTACATTTCGTGGTGATCGTTTCTTATATACCATTCATTGTCTCTACTCTTATTTGTTGACTTGAATTGTGATAGAACACTTGCACAAGCATACACGTAGTTAAATCATCCATATCAGTTGTAAAAGATGAATCCTGACGTCATTGACCATTATACATACTCTTGTCTACTTGCTTTCTTTGTGAGGGATGTTCTTTTGGCACGTGAGTCGTCCGTATGGTTATGAGTTATAATGTGGGCACAAGATGTCAAGTGAATAGGGTTCACAAATTAGGACCCGTGATTTGTGATTTTGAGGTTTGGCACTTCGTGGAAATCCTT
Source organism: Nicotiana tomentosiformis (assembly GCF_000390325.3). Lineage (NCBI taxonomy): Eukaryota > Viridiplantae > Streptophyta > Magnoliopsida > Solanales > Solanaceae > Nicotiana > Nicotiana tomentosiformis. The sequence continues at coordinate 36,482,759 of NC_090815.1, forward strand.
GGGTAAAACTGGTGTGAAAGAAGTTGTTCCTACTAGTTGTGACTTGTCTTCTTTTCTTCGGTTTTACTGGATTTGGATAGTGCTCAACTTACTCTACAGTTTTATTACCTGTTGTGTCTCGTTGCTATCTGTTGCTTTTAGTCCCTTTTATAAATGTTGTATTATTATTGTCATCATACCTAGCCTTATACTGATATTGTTCCCCGCTAGTTCTACATGTATACTTGTTCAGATTGTTTAGTCTAGTGGGTGTCTTGACTGTCCCTTGTCATTACTCCACTGAGGTTAGTTTTGATACTTACTGGGTACCGCTTTGGTATACTCATACTATGCTTCTACATATTTTTGTGTAGATCTAGGTGCCTCGGCTATTGTTGATTATTACCTAGTTGATCGAGCATTGATGTGGAGACTCAAGGTAAACCTGTTGTCGCGTTTGCAGGCCTTAGAGTCACCTTCTGATATTGTACTTGTACCATTTAATTTCCATTCCGACCAGTTATATTTAAGGATTCTTCTAGTAAACTCAGTAGAGCTTATGACTTGTACTACCAGTTTTGTGATTGTAAGTTGTGAATAAAGATTTATATTTCATATTTATCAGTTGATGGTTGAATTCCTCGATTTATTTCATAAGTATTAGGCTTACCTAGTCTTAGAGATTAGATGCCGTCACGACATCCTACGGAGGGAAATTGGGGTCATAACAAGAACATATATATATATATATATATATATATATATATATATATATATATATATATATATATATATATATTTAAGAATTTATCATAGAGCGCGACGTTAAAGGGATACAAGGATAATACATATACAAAAAGAGTAATGTGTTAATCATGTTATTATGGTACATGCTGAGAAGAGTGGCACTTACCAACATCACTTGCGGTTAAGAAATGTGGTGGCACTTAAATAGTGGAGGAACCAAGAAAGCTTTGATGAACACATTGATTCCATTCTATCATCAGAATTAGAAGGTAATACATGTGTGATGATGAGGATGCGAGTCAAGTTTTGTCGGAAGTGAAAACTGTGAGATGAGATTCCTAGTTGGGACGTAAATGATCATTAACATTAGGGCGGGCATATAAGTGTACAATACAAGTTTACTTGTGGTGTAAATACTTTGTAAAGTCTACGGACGATAGCTAGAGGCTTGAGAAGTGACTTACTCCTAAGTGGGGGAGAGTCAGGTATTTAATTTCATCATAAGGTGAGGGGGTAAATGCGAGACCCTACATACCAGAAAGGGGAAACATAAGTTCAATTTATCAAATATCTTCGAGAAGAATACAAAGTATAAGAACAATAAATGAGGTTATACTGGGGCTACGAGCTTGTTGTAAATGAAAGAGGTATGATATTTTCGTTATGGAAGTTAAAGAGATAGACCATCATCGTTTAGACAAGCTGTCAATAAACAAACGAATTGTTCGAATGAGTCCTAGAAGTTTGTGTTGGGTATGACTCGACGTGAGTAATCTCTTGGAACTGGTATTCAAGTACTCAAGTCGAATTGTTCGAATGAGTCCTAGAAGTTTGGGTTGGGTATGACTCGACTTGAGTACTTGAATACCAGTTCCAAGAGATATTAAAAAAAGTTGTATGTGCACACTTCGCGCGAGATGAAATGGGGAAATATTTTTTTCTAGTGTATTACTAATGTCATTACCCAATTCCCACCATAGGCCGTGATGGCGCCTCAATGCAACCGTTAGGCAAGCCAACAATTTAACAACACAAAAATTGATGGTTCATAACATATTTTAACACAATGGTGAAATACCTAAGCGGAATTTCTTTATTTTTAATAAAAAGTACTAACATCATCTTCAAGATTAGAGCATGATCAAAATACAATACCGAATGCCGTAACAGAAATACACCCAAGAACAATAGTTTAAATCCCCCAAACCCAGTATCGCAAGTGCATGAGCATCTACTAGAATATACAATACTACTATAACAACTGTCTGAAATAGAAAATAGACAAAATATAATAAATGAATAGGACGGGGACTCTGTGTGCTACGGATCGTAACATGTAATGCAGCTACCACAAAGTCTCCTCAACAGCTGCGCCTACGCGCCAAAATAACCACCAAATGTACCTGTCTCAGTACCTGCACAATTAGTGCAGAAGTGTAATATGAGTACGTAAATCAACTCGTACCTAGTAAGTATCTAGCCTAACCTCGAAGAAGTAGTGACAAGAGGCCAACATCGACATTTACTAGTGGTCCAATAATACAAATACAATAAAAGTAGACAGTTATGGAGCATGGAAAATAAAAGTAATGAAAACAGATATATTTGCATTAACACGATCCCCAACAGAAGAGTAAATACAAAAATCTCAAATACTAAATACTACCTCAAATGGAATATTTATATATATGCTCAATACCCAAAAAAACATTAAATCTCTAATCAGGAAGACTCATAGATATGCTGACTCTCTATTGAATATTACGCACGATTCTGCCGAGGTCACTCAGCCTGATCCATAAAATAGTGTACACTGCCGAGGTCATGCGGTCCGATCCATGGATGCATCTTATAATACTGTCAAGGTCGTACAACCCGATTCATGATAGTACTACTGAGGCGTTCAACCCGATCCCATAAGAATGATGAAACTTTTGACAGGTCATCAGCCCAGCTTGCGAATATATGTGCGAGTTATGAACTCAAGAAACCTTTAGACAAATATGCACAACGCAGGAGAAATCAGTAACAAAAAGTATAATTTCCATGGCTAATAAAGTAGCGCGTCAGGTATCTAGATAGCAAAGTTCAATACCTTACGTAAGTCTAGTATTAGTCTAAAATATAAATTAAAATATATAAACATGCAAGAATAACTCAAGTAGTACAATTAATACATGGTGTGAGTCTAAGTCTACCCGGACATAATCAAGAATCTAGCATACACATGTACACTCGTCACCTCATACGTGCGTAACTCCCATAACACATAACAAATATAGTACATATGGGATAAATTTTCTCTTACAAGGTTAGACAAGAGGCTTATCTCGCTCCAAAATCCGACAACCGGCTCCCACGCCTCTCTAACACCTCAAACCAATGCTAAACGATATGGAACTAGTCAAAGAACGTGCAAACCAATCAAAATATAGTCAAAGACTCATAATATAACAATTAGAAACAATTACCAACTCCACATGAATAGTCAACTCCCGAGCCCACACGTCTAGATTCCAAAAATGTTCGAAGATAAATATTACCAATAGCACCACAAACTCAAATATATAATTTATTCCCAAATCCATATCCAATTTCGTGGTCAAAACTCAAAAATACCATTTCTAGGTTTTTCTTCCAAAATCTCACAATTTCTACCAATTTCCATGTTAAAATTCATATATAATCCATGTATTTAGCTCACAATGAGTAGGAATCACTTATTTTCGATAGATAAAGAAAATGCCTCTCCAATATCGCCCCAAAATCGGGTCTAATGAGAGAAAAGAGATAAAATTGAGCTAAGTCCTGATTTGCAATCTTATACATTGCCCAATCGTCCTTCTTCGCGATCGCGGAAGCACCCTCGCAGTCGTGAAGGTCAAACCAGCCTCAGCTTGAAAAGCCTACATTAACCCAATCCTAGCTCTGCGAATGCGAAGGCCAAACGTTCCAGCCTTAGAAATCCGTCTTTCGCGATCCCGACATGCCTTCCGCGATTGCAATGAGAAACTTCCAACTGAGGCCAACCACACTAACACATCGTATTTGTGACCCTCACCACGAGAACACAAAGAACAACCTGATCACATATTGCGATCCCAATCCTGCTTCTGTGATCGTAAAGAATAAATTCTCCCCAGCTCCATTCAGCACTCCGCGATCGCGATGCATACCACTGACACCAGAAACAAGCAACTTCAAATCAAAGGGAATTGGTCTGAAACTATCCTGAAACACACCCGAGGCCCTAGAACCCTGTCCAATCATACTAACAAGTCCAAAGGCTCAAAACGCCATGAATAACATCAAAACCAAGAATCGACGATTAAAATCCTTCTCTTAACATTCAAACTTTTAAACTTCGCCGAACGCGTCTGAATCATACTTAACCATTCCGGATCATGACCATACTTCACACACAAGTTCCAATCGACTAAACGAAGCTATCCAAGGTCTCGGAACACCGCTCGAAGTCCGATAACACCAAAGTCCATTATAAGTCAAACTTAGCTAATTCAAAACCATCAAAATGCAAACTTCTGATAATAAGCGCCTAATCGCTCCTGTACCATCGAATACTCAACCCGAACATATGCCCAAGTTCGAAATCACCTCACGAACCTATTGAAAACATAAAGTGAAGCTACTCAAGGCCTCAAACAACCAAATGACATGATAGAGCTTAAAACGACTGGTCGGGTCGTTACATTATCCCCTACTTTACCATACGTTCATCCTCGAATGTGCCAAGAGTCATCCCTAAGCTGCCGAATCACAATATAACTCCTCGTGCACATACCCATGCCATCTCAATCTATGTGAGCACATTAGCTCAACCCTGACTGAAGATCCTTCCTGCTACCTTAGCTCACAAGCCTTAGAACCAAATTCCAACATCTAAAGTTTCCTATAAGGTCCGATTCGTGCATTCATACACTGTATCAACCTCAATAAGCTATAACAAAGAATAATAACACACCCAAGTTATAATCATACAATGTACCACATAATTCATATGCCCATAATACTATCTTCCAACCACAATAGCTGTAATTTACCAAACTCGATACCGATAATATACCTCATGACACATAACAATCCTGTTCCAAACCTTGCAATACTGCAATGATGAAAGAAATGTCTGAAACTCACAACCACCTATCAAATCCAAAATCATGGAGCTCTTCCGCTCAATAAGAACCATTGCCACATTATGAACTGATTAGAGACATTCTCCCTCCAAACACACATTATAAAAAACAAATTGTACTGATTCTAGGTCTAATAACCTCGTCTCACAGAGTACAAGCTGCTCAGTCGATAAGCCACATCAAACACTATATAAAATCTTATACGATTCCATCTATGCGCCAACAAAGCACATCTCGAATATGACCAATAAGGAAAGAAAACCCAAGTATCGAACTATCTAGCACGCGTAACAAATAAAATAACCAACCAAAATGCTATGAATCTATCACACAAATGGGGAGAAAAACACATAAAATAAGTATAAGGAATCATACCTAATATCTCACCGTTGCGGCGTGCAACCCGATCCACACATAATACCATTGTGGCATACAACCCGATCCAAACATCGTACCCGTGGTGGCGTACCACCCGATCCATACATAATAATCTGCATGGGAATACCTATCGAGCCAAAATGCTCATACTTACAAGACACAAATATATCAACCACAAGCACACGGAGTGCATAAACATAACCCTGGGGATACATATAACATAATGCACTTACAAAAAAGGTCAAGCATGACTAAGGTGCAATAAACAAACCAACATCTCGAGAGCCATCTCGCTCAAGGTATCATCTCAGCGGCCGCAGATGTATTTCTGCAGACTGCACTTTCTTTTATGGCCGCAAAATTGCTTCAGCGGACTGTACTTTGGCTTGATGCACTCCTTCTTGCCTTTTTGAGATAGAATACTTGAGTTAGAATTCTTTTTTAAGGTCCAATTCTCCAACATGTATGCAATTTGTACAATTTCATTAGTTTTGGGAACAAGAATCAACACTTTTGGACTTGTAATGACTCAGCCGGTCATTATAAGTATTATAGTCTCGTTCTACCATTTATTAATTATAATATTCTCATTTATTATTATGTGACTTGGCGGGGTAGTCGGTTTAGTTCCAGGGATATTTCAGAATGACTTGAGACATTTAGTCCCAAGGTTGGAAGCCTAAGTTGAAAAAGTTGACCGAATGTTGACGTATGTGTAATTGACTCCGGAATAGAGTTTTGATAGCTCCGTATGGTGATTTTGGACTTATGAGCATGTCCGAATATTGATTTTGAGGTCCGTAGATGATTTTGGCTTGAATTGGCAAAAATTGGAAAAGTTCAAGTTTAGAGAATAGAGAGGTTTGACCGAGAGTTGACTCTGTAGTTACAGGGCTCAGATTTTGGTTTCAAAACTTGGAATAGATCCGTTGTGTCATATATGACTTGTGTGCAAAATTTAAGGTCAATCGGAGTTGGTTTGGCATGTTCCGACATTAGTTTTGGAAGTTAGAAGTTCATAATTTTATTAGGCTTGAATCAATGTGTGATTTGTGGTTTTAGTATTGTTTGATATGATTTGAGGCTTCGAGCGAGTTCGTATGATATTTTAGGACTTGTTGGTATGTTTTATTGAGGTCCCGGGGGCCTTCGGTGAGTTTTGGGTTGATTGCGGATTGAATTTGGCCTTGTAGAGCTTCAGATTTCTGGTGTCTGGTTTCCTTATACGCATCTTGAGAGGGGTCTCGTGTTTGCGAAGGGTATCTGGGAGGCTGGAGAAGTTTTCCCTTCGCGTTCGCGAGTAGAGGGATGCGTTCGCAAAGGCTTGGTGAGGTTGTGCATCACGATCGCGAGTAGGGAGCCGTGTTCACGAAGAAGAGAGGCAGGTTGGGCGACTTCATGCATTAGACCTACGCTTTCGCGATTGAGGATTCACGTTTATGAAGTATGGGGTCGTTTGGTCATCGCGTTCGCGACTGGACACTCGCGTTCGCGTAAGAGAAACTTTTGGCAGTGGAGGATTCGTGCTTCGCGAACGCAAGGCACTTTTCGCGTTTGCGAAGAAGGGCATCTGGGCAGCAATGTTAAATATCAAAATCAAGAGTTTGAACCCATTTCTCATATTTTGAGCTAGAGACCTCGGATTTGGGCGATTCTTGAAGGGATTTTAAAGGGGTTAATTGGGGTAAGTGATTCTAACTCCGATTTGGTTGTTATACATGAATCTATCATTGTTTTTATCATTTAATTAGTGTTTTGGATTAGAAAAACTGGGAAAAATTGTAGAAACTTCACAAGCTTTAATTTGAGAATTTGAAGGCCGTGCTGTGATCGGAATTGATTAATTTTGGAATGGTTGGACTCATGGTTGAATGGGTGTTCGGATTTTATTAATTTTATCGAGTTCTGAGATGTGGTCCTAGGGTTGACGTTTTGAGTTGACTTTTTGACTTTTGTTAAAGAACTTAGCTTTATCATATGGAACTTATTCCTATAGCTTGTGTTGATTGTATCGAGTTGTTTGTGTCTAGATTCGAGTCGTTCGGAGGCCGATTCGCGAGGCAAGGGCTTGTTGGAGTATAGATTTTCACGATTTGAGGTAAGTAACACTTCTAAACTTGGTGCTAAGGGTATGAATCACTGAATTACGTGTTATGTGGTTGGTGTTGAGGTGACGCACATGTTAGGTGACGATCGTGTGGGCGTGCACCGTAGAAATTGTGACTTGGTCGATTCCGTGGAACTATGTAGCCATATAGTCTTGTTATTATCCACATATGTTCCATTTATTAGAGAAATTGAGAATTACTTGCTTAATTTGCAATTATATTCTCAGTCACATCTATCATTTACATATCATATCTCAGTCTGTGTTGCCATTTATTGATACATCATATCATCATTGTTTGGGATGATTGTCATGATATTTGTGACCCCGAGAGGCTGTAGAGATTGATGACTGAGCGAGACAGATGGCCTGATTATGAGTGATGTTTATGGGATCGGGCTGCACGATGCAGCAAGCTTTATTGATTCATGCCATGATTGACTTATTTTAGCGCTTGGGCAAGATCCGTCCCTCCAAAGTCTAACTTACCAGCAGTGAACGCAAGTACCTACTGAGTGCGAGTGCCGAGTGATTGGGAGGATTGAGTGACTGAGTGATTGGGAGAACTGAGTGACTGGAAGGATTGAGTGATCGAGCGTGCTGAGTGAATTAATATTCCGAGAGCATGTATATGACTTTATCACTGTGTTGCATTACAATTGGCATGCATAATACATATAGTGATGTATCATTCATCATATGAGTTACACTTGGCATATTTTATCCGTGTTGAACTTAAACTGTTAAACTTGAAGGCATGTCTACATTTTGGTATTGTTTCAATCTATATTTGGACTGTACCTGTCGAGCTCGTCACTGCTTTAAGCCCAAGGTTAATCTTGTTACTTATTGAGTACATTGGGTCAGTTGTACTCATACTACACTCTGCACTTTGTGTGTAGATCATGGTACTTCCGGGTACGACAACTGCTAGCTTTGGATTTTTATATATTGGAGACTATCGAGGTAGCTGCCTTGGCGTCCGCAGACCTTGACTCTCCTTCTTTTCAGTTATTTGTACTGTTCTATCTTTCTAGATAGTGTTTTAGCAGTCAGACTATGTTGTCATTTAGATGCTCATGTACTCAGTGACACCCGGATTTTTGGGAACATTTGTATTGAGTTGCGGTATTTTCTTATCTGTTTTTATGAGATTTCACTATTAAGCTTATTTCATTATGTTTTAAACTTAAAGATGCGTGGTTTTGTAAATTGTCGGCTTGCCTAATATTGCGATAGGCGCCATTACGACATGTGAGATTTTGGGTCATGATAAGTTGGTATCAGAGCCTAGGTTACATAGGTCTTACGAGTCATGAGAAGGTTTAGTAGAGTATTGCGGATCGGTACGAAGACGTCTGTACTTTTCTTCGAGAGGCTGTCGAACCATTTGGAAAACTTCACTTTCTTGTATTCTTGTCGTGTGAATTTTTTGATTCAGGAAACTAAACTTCTGTTATTCTATTTTCTCACAAATGGTAAGGATACATGCTACCGAATCAAACGGACAACCACCAGTACCACCGGCTAGGGCCACGAGAGGCTGGGGTCATGGTAGAGGCCGAGATGCAGCTCGTATATCATGTAGAGTAGCACTTGTAGACCTACCAGTTGCTCCAACTCAAGAGAAGATACCAGATGTGGTTGAGCCAATGGGACCAGATCAGGCAGCGTTGTGCCCATTGTGATTCTAGGCTTTCAGGATGCTCTGGCCCAAATATTAACTGTTTGCACTAGCCTTGCTCAGGCATTTTCAGTTCCGGCCGCGTCAGCTACTTCTCAGGGCGAGGGAGGTGCTCAGACTCCCGCCGCTCGTACTCCAAAGCAGGTGGTGTAAGGACTTCAAACACCGGGGATACTACCAGCCCAGCTGGTTGTAGTTGCTTAGGCCCAGGTGGGTCCCCCTATGAGCGATAAGGAACAAAAGAGACTAGAGAGGTTCGGGAGGCTCAAGCCTCCATCTCAGTGGGGCTGAGTCAGAGGATTCTCAGGATTTCTTGGATAGGTGCCAGCGGATTTTTCGTATGATGGCTATTCTAGAGACTAGTGGGGTCTTATTTACTACTTTTCAGCTGATGAGGGCAACCTTCAGATGGTGGGAGGCCTATCAGTGGAGCAGGCCAGCCAGTGCTGCACCTCTTTCATGAAACAAGTTCTCCGTTCTCTTCTTGGAGAAGTTTATGCCACCGACCCGCAGGGAGGAGTGCGTAGGCAATTTGAGCATCTACGCCAGGAGGGTATGTCTGTGACCCAATACGAGATGAGATTTTTAGAGTTGGCTCGTCACGCGATCTGGTTGGTTCCCACAGGGAAGGAGAGGATTAGGAGGTTCGTTGATGTCCTCAACTATGGACATCGCTTTGTTATGACTCAAGAGAATACAGCAGGTGCTAGGTTTGACGTGGTGGTTGATATTGCTCAAGAACTAGAGCTGGTCTGTAGTCAGGAGAGTGAGGAGAGGGAGGCCAAAAGGCCTCGTGGTTTATGTGGTTTCAAAGGTGTTTCTTCTGGAGGGAAGTCCTACCACTGCAGGGGTCGTCCTTATATGCTCGCTCAGATGGCTCGTCCGGTTCATCGTAGTGCATCAGCTAGCCATGGTTCATACAGTTCCTGTCCGGGACAATCATCTCTCAATGCCCTCCCAGCTCAGAGTTCATCCTGTGCTCCATCTGTTCAGGGTTCATCTATGTTAGGTCCTTCTAGTAGCTATTATGTTTATCGAGGCCCGATTCAGTCCCCACCGCCATTGGGGAGTTGCTTCGAGTGCGGGGAGTTTGGGCATGTGTGGAGGCAGTGTCCCCATCGCTTTGGATGTCCAGTTTGGTAGAGGGGTCAGGCTATGACTTCCGCACCAGTTACTTCACCAGCCGCCTAGCAAGCTCGGGGTGGGGCTCAGGCAGCTAGAGGTCGCCCTAGAGGGGGAGGCTGTTCAAGTGGTGGTCAGACTCGATTCTATGCTAACCCTGCCAAGCCAGAGGCCGTTGTTTCAGACGTAGTGATCACATGTATTGTTTCAGTGTGCCTTAGGGATGTTTTCACATTATTTGACCCTGGTTCTACTTATTCATATGTATCATCCTATTTTACTCATTATTTGGATATGCCCCGTGAGTCCATAGTTTCACCTGTTCATGTATCTACTCCGGTGGGCGATACTATTGTTGTGGACCGTGTGTATTGGTCGTTTGTGGTGACCATTAGAGGGTTGGAGACCAGAGTTGATCTCTTATTGCTTAGTATAGTTGATTTTGACGTGATTCTGGGTATGGATTGGTTGTCCCCATGTCATGTAATTCTAGATTGTCACGCTAAGACCGTGATGTTGGCAATGCCGGGGTTACCTAGGATCGAGTGGAGAGGTTCTCTGGACTATGTTCCCAGTAGAGTGATTTCATATCTGAAGGCCCAACAGATGGTTGGGAAGGGGTGTTTGTCATATTTCGCTTTTGTGAGGGATGTTGGTGTTGATACTCCTTCTATTGATTCTGTTCCGGCAGTGCGAGACCTTTCGGATATGTTTCCTGTAGACCTGTTGGGCATGCCACCCGACAGGGATATTGATTTTGGTATTGACTTGGTGCCGGGCACTCTGCTTATTTTTATTCCTCCGTATCGTATGACACCAATAGAATTGAAGGAATTGAAAGAGCAGCTTTAAGAGCTTCTTGATAAGGGGTTCATTAGGTCTAGTGTGTCACCTTGGGGTACACCGGTTCTGTTTGTGAAGAATAAATATGGTACTATGCGGATATGCATCGACTATAGGCAGTTAAACAAAGTTACAATTAAGAACAAGTATCATTTTCCACACATTGATGATTTATTTGACCAGCTTCAGGGTGCGAGAGTGTTCTCTAAGATTGATTTGAGGTCTAGGTATCACCAGTTGAAGATTCGGGACTCGAATATTCTGAAGATGACATTTCAGACCCACTATGGACACTACGAGTTCCTTGATGTCTTTTGGGCTGACCAACGCCCCAACATTATTCATGTATCTGATGAACAATGTATTTCATCCATATCTTGATTCATTTGTTATAGTATTTATTAATGATATCCTAGTGTACTCACATAGCCAGGAGGAGCATGCACAACATTTGAGGATTGTACTACAGAGGTTGAGGGAAGAGAAGCTTTATGATAAGTTCTCCAAGTATGAGTTTTGGCTCAGTTGAGTGGCGTTCTTAGGGCACGTGGTGTCCAGTGAGGGGATTAAGGTGGATCCAAAGAAGATAGAGGCGGTTCAAAGCTGGCCCAGACCGTCTTCAGCTACTGAGATCCAGAGTTTTCTCGGCTTGGCCAGATATTATCGTCACTTTGTGGAGGGTTTCTCGTCCATTGCAACGCCTTTGACCAGGTTGACCCAGAAGGGTGCTCCATTCAGGTGGTCAGATGAGTGTGAGGAGAGCTTTCAGAAGCTCAAGACTTCCTTGACCACAACCCCAGTTCTAGCTTTTTCTTCAGCATCGGGTTCTTATACAGTGTATTATGATGCTTCTCGGATTGGTATTAGGTGTGTCCTGATGAGAAGAACTACCATGTTCACGATTTGGGGTTGGCATCCATCATTCATGTAGTGAAGATTTAGAGGCATTATCTCTAAAGTGTGTCTTGTGAGGTATTTACGGATCATCGGAGTCTCCAGCACTTGTTCAAACAAAAGGATCTAAATTTGAGGCAGCGGAGATGGTTGGAGCTACTAAAGGACTATGATATTACTATTTTGTAACATCCTGGGAAGGCCAATATAGTGGCTGATGCCTTGAGTAGAAAGGCGGTTAGTATGGGTAGCCTTACATTTATTCTTGTTGGTGAGCGACCACTTGCATTAGATGTTCAGGCCTTGGCCAATTAGTTTATGAGGTTAGATATTTTGGAGCCTAGTTGGGTTCTAGCTTGTGTGGTTTCTCGGTCTTCCTTATATGATCACACCAGAGAGCGTCAGTATGATGACCCCCATTTGTTTGTCCTTAAGGACACGGTTCAATGCAATGATTCCAAGGAGTTTTCTATTGGGGATGATGGGGTGTTGCGGATGCAGGGTTGGATTTGTGTGCCCAATGTAGATGGGCTACGCGAGTTGATTCTTGAGGAAGCCCACAATTCGCGGTATTCCATTCAACCGGGTGCCGTAAAGTATCAGGACTTGAGGCAGCACTATTGGTGGAGAAGGATGAAGAAAGATATAGTGGGGTTTGTAGCTCGGTGCTTAAATTATCAGTAGGTGAAGTACGAGCATCAGAGGCCGGGTGGATTTCTTTAGAGGCTTGATATTACGGAGTGGAAATGGGAGTGTATCACCATGGACTTTATAGTTGGGCTCCCACGGACTTCGAGGAAGTTTGATGCTATTTGGGTGATTGTGGATCGATTAACCAAGTTTGCATATTTTATTCCAGGGACTTCTTATTCTTTGGAGCGGTTGGCTGAGATCTATATCCACGAGATTGTTTGCCTTCACGGTGTGCTGGTGTCCATCATTTCAGATCCGGGCACACTGTTTACATCGCAGTTTTCGAGAGCAGTGCAGCGAGAGTTAGGCACACGAGTTGAGTTGAGTACAACATTCCACCCTCAGATGGACGGACAGTCCAAGCGCACTATTCAGATATTAGAGGATATGCTACGCGCTTGTGTCATAGATTTTGGGGGCTCTTGGGATCAGTTTCTGCCGTTTGTAGAGTTTGCCTACAACAATAACTACTAATCGAGTAATCAGATGGCTCCGTTTGAGGCTTTGTATGGGAGACGGTGTCGGTCTCTAGTTGGTTTATTTGATCCAGATGAGGCTAGGCTATTGGGTACTGACTTGGTTCAGGATGCTTTGGACAAGGTTAAGTTAATTCAGGATCGGCTTCTCACTACGCAGTCTAGACAGAAGAGCTACGCCGATCGGAAGGTTTCTAATGTTGCTTACATGGTGGGGGAGAAGGTATTACTCAGAGTTTCACCCATGAAGGGTGTTATGAGGTTCGAGAAGAAGGTCAAGTTGAGCCCTTGGTATATGGGGCCTTTTGAGGTGCTTGAGAGGATTGGAGAGGTGGCTTACAAGCTTGCGTTGCCGCCTAGTCTATCGATTGTTCATCCAGTGTTTCATGTTTCTATGCTCCGGAAGTATGTCGGCGATCTGTCTCATATTTTGGACTTCATCACGGTTCAGTTAGATAGGGATTTGACTTATGATGTGGAGCCGGTGGCCATTTTGGATCGGCAGGTTCGTAAGTTGAGGTCAAAGAATATAGCTTCAGTGAAGTTGTAGTAGAGAGGGCAGCCAGGTGAGGAGTCTACTTGGGAGACCAAGCAGGAGATGCGGAGCAGATATCCACGCCCATTTGAGATTTTATGTATGATTCTAGATCCATTCGAGGACGAACGTTTGTTTAAGAGGGGGAGGATGTAACGACCCGGATGGTCATTTTGAGTATTATAGCCTCGTTCCCCTATTTATTGCTTATATTGTGCTCATTTGTTGTTATGTAACTTGCCGGGGTAGTCGGTTTAGTTTCAAGAATGTTTCGGAATGCGTTGGGATACTTAGTCCTAAGGTTGGAAGTCTAAGTTGAAAGAGTTGACCGGATGTTGATTTATGTGTAATTGACTCCAGAACGGAGTTTTAATGGTTCCGATAACTCCATAGGGTGATTTTGGACTTAGGAGTGTTTCCAGATATTGATTCGGAGGTCAGTAGATGATGTTGGATTGAATTGGAGAAAATAGAAAAAATTAAAGTTTGGAGAGTTGAGAGGTTTGACCAAGAGTTGACTTTATGATTACCGGGCTCAGATTTTAGTTCCAGAAGTTAGAATAGGTCTGTTGTGTCTTTTATGACGTGTGTGCAAAATTTAAGGTCAATCGGAGTTGGTTTGGCATGTTTCGGCATTAGTTTTGAAAGTTAGAAGTTCATAAGTTCATTAGGCTTGAATCGATGTGCAATTAGTGGTTTTAATATTGTTTGATGTGATTTGAGGTTTCGAGCGAGTTCATATGATGTTTTAGGACTTGTTGGTATGTTTGGTTGAGGTCCCGAGGGCCTCGGGTAAGTTTTGAGTTGATTGCGAATAGAATTTGGCCTTGTAGAGCTGCAGATTTCTGGTTACGAGTTTCCTTATACGCGTTCGCGAGAGGGGTCTCGCGTTCGCGGACGTTATCTGGGAGGATGGAGAAGTTTTCCCATCGCGTTCGTGAGTAGTGGGATGCGTTCGCGAGTAGTGGGATGCGTTCGCGAAATCTTTATAAGGCTGGGCATCGTGATCGCGAGCAGGGAGCTGCGTTCGCGAAGAAGAGAGTCAGGCTGGGGGACTTCATGCATTAGACCTAAGTGTTTGCGATTACGGATTCGTGTTCGCGAAGTATGCGGTCATTTGTTCATCGTGTTCGTGACTAGACACTCGCGTTTTCATAAGAGAAACGTTTGGCAGTAGAGGATTTGCGCTTCGCGAACGCGATGCACTTTTCGCGTTCGCCAAGAATGGCATCTGGGCAGCAGTATTAAATATCAAAATCGAGGGTTTGAACCCATTTCTCATAGTTTGAGCTAGAGACCTCGGATTTGGGCGATTCTTGAAGGGGTTTTCAAGGAGTTAATTGGGGTAAGTAATTCTAACTCGGATTTTGTTGTTATACATGAATCAATCATTGTTTTTATCATTTAATTAGTATTTTGGGTTGGAAAAAATGGGGGAAATTGTAGAAACTTCATAGGCTTTAATTTAAGGATTTGAAGGTCGAGTTGTGATCAGAATTGAGTAATTTTGGTATGGTTGGACTCATGGTTGAATAGGTGTACGAATTTTGTTATTTTTGTCAGGTTTCGAGATGTGGGCCCGGGGTTGACTTTTTGAGTTCACTTTTTGACTTTTGTTAAAGAACTTAGCCTTATCATATGGAATTGATTCATATAACTTATGTTGATTGTATCAAGTTGTTTATGGCTAGATTCGAGTCGTTCGGAGGCCGATTCGCGAGGCAAGGGCTTGTTGGAGTAGAGATTTGCACGATTTGAGGTATGTAACACTTCTAAACTTGATTTTTAGGGTATGAATCCCTGAATTGCATGTTATGTGATTGGTGTTGAGGTGACACACATGTTAGGTCACGGGCGTGCACCATAGAAATTATGACTCAATCAATTACGTGGAGTTGTGTAGCCATATAATCTTGTTATTATCAATGTATCCTCCATATGTTAGAGAAATTGAGTTGTGATTCATGTTAGAAATCATGCTTAGGCTATATGCTGGTACTGTTGGGACCCACAGAGGTCGTATTGATGTTTAATTACTTGCTTAATTTGCTATTATGTACTAAGTCACATCTATCATTTTCATATCATATCTCAGTCTCTGTTGCCATTTATTGATACATCATATCGTCATTGTTTGGATTGATTGTCATGATATTTTTTGATCCCGAGAAACTGAAGAGATTAATGACTGAGTGAGGCTGAGGGCCTGATTGTGAGTGATGTTTATGGGATCGGGCTGCACGCCGCATCATGCTTTATTGATTCATGCTATGATTGGGTTATTTTAACACTTGGGCAGGATCTGCCCCTCCAAAGTCTGACTTACTAGCAATAAGCGCTTGTACCTAATGAGTGCGAGTACCGAGTGATTGGGAGGATTGAGTGACTGGGAGGACTGAGTGACTAGGAGGATTGAGTGATTGGGTGGACTGAGTGACTGGGAGGACTGAGTGATTGAGCGTGCTGAGTGAATTAATACTCCGAGAGCATGCATATGACTTTATCACTGTGTTGCATTACAATTGGCATGCATAATTGACATGTAGATATAGTGATGTATCTACATGAAATCAACTTACTATTAAGCTTATTTCATTATGTTTTAAAATTAAAGATGCATGGTTTTGTGAATTATCGGCTTGCCTAGTATTGCGATAGGCACCATCACGACATGTGAGATTTTGGGTCGTGACAGGACTAAAACTAAAGCAGGAAAGTACTAATAAGTGGTTAAAAATCATACTTATCATCCATGCAGTTGATATTATTAGCATGTGAGTTGTCCGTGCAGTAAGTGGTTAAAATCCACACTTATCATCCATGCAGTTAATATTATTAGCACGTGAGTTATCCATGCAACATGTGGATATGGATCCATTCCCTTAGGGTCACTCTCTCATGTTTCTCTCTTGATGGTGTGCACGTGGATTTGCGGAAACTGATTAGTGGTTTTGTACAGATGTGGAATTGTTGAGCAAAATCTGGCCAGTGTCTATTTGGATTTTGCATTTCATCTTTACTTGCAATTTTCGTGGTTACTTACCCGATTCATTTGCATATTATCCTTACATGCCGTATCATTTACTGAACATGGTACTTCAGAAATTGTACACACATACACAGATAGTTCTTTTCCGTTCTTTATACTTGATCATTTTTGTTTTGTACTTGTTGAATTTTATAAAACTGTAGATGTTATAGCAAGTATCATTTATATTTCTTGCTTCTTTTACCTCGTCGAGATTAGTTATGATACTTGCTGAGTACATTGGGTCGGTTATACTCATGCTACACTCTGCACTTAATTGTGCAGATCTAGGTGTTGGACCCAGTCATCAGTAGCCGAGGCTAGTAGCAAAGTTGAGTGTTGAGAGACGAGGCAGAATTGCATTCTTGACCGCAGTCTTGGCATCTCTTTTCTTATGTTCTGTTGTATTTATTTCAGACGGCATTATACTTGGTCAGTTCAAACTTGTAATTTCGTATTAGAGCTCATGACTCTGTATTACCAGTTCTGGGGGATTTATCATGTATTAGCTTTATTTTGTTATATTGAGGTTTCAGACATATGTTATTTCTATAAATTTTGCTATTTTGGTTATTTATTGTTATATCCGTCTTGCCTAGCAAGTGTGTTTGGCGCCATCACGACGGGATGAGATTATGGGTCGTGACAAGTTCGTATCATATCCCTAGGTTCATAGGTATTATGAGTCATAAGCAAGTTTAGTAGAGTCTTGCGGATCAGTACGGAGACGTATGTACTTATCTTCGAGAGTCTACCGAACTGTCAGGAACACTTCACTTGCTTTCTTGTTGTGTGGATTTGTTATTTCTGAAGTTTGAAACTTGACTCTTTTATTCCCTCACAGATGATGAGGACACGTGCGACCGTATCAAGCAGACAACTATCAGTACCACAAGTTAGGAACGTGAGAGGTCGAGGCCGCAGTAGAGGCTTAGGTGTGGCTCATACTATAGCTAGAGTAGCGGTTGTGGAGCCACCAGTTTCTCTAGTTGAGGAGCAGGTACCAGATGTTGTTGAGCCGGTGGAACTAGCTCAAGCACCAGAAGTGCCCATTGTTTTTCCCGGCCTTCAAGAGACCTTAGCCTAGATTTTGACTGTGTACATGAGCCTGGCTCAGGAGGTTTCGATTCTAGCGGCACTAGCCACCTCACAGGCCGGGGGAGGTTCCCACAATCCTGCCACCCATACTCCAGAGCAACTAGCTCAAGCTCACCAAAAACCCGGTGTATTGCAAGTTCAACCAATTGCTCATGCTCGGGCCGAGGTTGGTCCACTTATGAGTGATGAGGAGTAGAAGAGGTTAGAGCGGTATAGGAGGCTTAAGCCTCCAGTTCAGTTGAGCAGTCAGAGGATGCTCGGGATCTTCTGGATAGGTGTCAGCGGATCTTTGCTGTCATGTCCCGAACTCGAGGAGCGCGACCAACGCTCAACCGAGTGAACCCAGTCGAGCAAGCCTATGTTACATCAACCTCTCATCATAACTCATGCTTGATTTATCAAAACATAATTAAATCATGACTTTCATATTTGAATGCATTTGGCTCAATGTCCCGATTTTTTTTTCTTTTCTTTTTCTCTCGTGATGGGTACACTTCATAAATATTTGTGAACATAATTACATGACAAAACTCAAAAACTTAAGTACATGACCCACAGTGCACATGGAGCTTCTATGACAATAGATACCTAAGTACATAAAACAAACAAGACTCAAATGCCCACTGGAATTGTAGCGGGCTCACCATAATATGATGCGCAGAAGATTCTTATCAAAGATCCATATCATCCTGTAGAAGTATACCTGCATCCATTAAAAGATGTAGTGCCCCCGACAAAAGGGACGTTAGTACTGTCGAATAGCACTAGTATGTATAGCTAAAGAATCCTCTTTCAAAATAAAATACCAATATGATCTATACGTGGAACACATAATATAAATTAATTGAAACAACATGCACGAGCAAGGCCAATGAAAATGGCACGTAATGTCTGCGTTAATAATGCGCCTCACTAGACCTTCCATATCCCACTCTTATCTTACACCTATACATTTCATAGACCGTTCATAGGATTCCATAGACAATATACCTATGCGTCTCATGGACCGTTCATAGGATTCACATATATTATACAATACATATGTGCATTTCATAGACCGTTCACAGTATCATCTATATAGTACACCTGTGCGTTTCATAGACCATTCACAGTGTTTACTTACACAATACAAATACACTTGTGCATTTCATATACCGTTCACAGTGTTTACTTACGCAATACACCTGTGCATTTCATAGACCATTCACAGGATTACATATACAATACAAATACACCTGTGCGTTTCATAGACCGTTCACAGTGATTTCATAACATGATATACCTATGCGTTTCATAGATCGTCCATAGGATTTCATAACACAATATACCTATGCGTTTCATAAACCGTCCATAGGATTTCATAACACAATATACCTATGCATTTTATAGATCGTCCATAGGATTTCATAACAAGATATACCTATGCGTTTCATAGTCCGTCCATAGGATTTGATAACACAATATACCTATGTGTTTCATAGACCGTCCACAGAATTTCATAACACAATATACCTATGCGTTTCATAGACCGTCCATAGGATTTCATAACAAGATATACCTACGCATTTCATAGACCGTCCATAGGGTTCATAATATATCATTATGCATATAACCATGCATAAACTCAAAGCGACATGATTAACATTACTTTTAAGATCATAAGTTCCCGCATCATTGAGACACTTCATGTTCATGCTCATTATGGAGAAACATCGCTCATTACATTAGCACATGTATGGTGAATCAATAAGCCAATTTTAGTGGCACATGGCCCAAATTCGCTTTCATAAGATTTATCATCATTTAGCATAGGACATCTCCCTTTCAGCTCATATATACCCTCTTATCAACTTATGGTCATTAGCTATGTTCATGATTCTTGGGTTTCCTCTCTCTCTAAAACACTCTCCCTTCTCTCTAAAAATATCAGTTTTTTGGCCAAAATGACTTAACCCCTCTCTATTCCCGACCTTGGGGTTATTTAATAAGTTTCCACGTGCGCGGCCACGGATTTGGCCGCGGATTTGAGGCAGAAACTCTCAAATATGCGCGGCTGCGGATTTGGCCGTGCATATGACACATGTCCAGTAAAATGGCTATAACTTTCTGTATACATATCCAAATGATGAACGGTTTGATGTGTTGGAAACTATATTCAAAGGGATTTAATTTTATAGGTTATACACCATATAAGTCATTATATTGAGGGAGTTATATTCATTTGAAGTTGGGTCTTGTGCCAATTAATATATCCTTTCCACTTAACGTGTCCAACTTGTTCCACACAAGTTCTTGCCATTCCCAAAACTCCTTAGTATGTTCCAACACACCTTAAACATACACTATCAATTCAACATGATGTGGATCTATCCCATAGGTTTCCTTTAATACTCAAATACATTATTCCCAAATACCGTTAGCGCACTTTAAAAACTTAAATTATTAGGAAATTTTTACGGGGCATTACATTCTCCCCTACTTAGGATCAGTCGTCCTCGAATGAGGAGTAGAGTCCGGCCCCAAACACTTAACATAACTCGACTCTTCTTTCAAACATTTCAATCTCCCAAATTTGACTAACTCCAAAACTTTTCAGAAATTTCGGCAGAGTCTCCCCTGTAATTGGGCCTAACTACCTGCCAGAGAATCCCAGAAATCAATCCTAAACAACATATAGATAATACCACATTGTACCATATACATGAAATCAACTTACTATTAAGCTTATTTCATTATGTTTTAAACTTAAAGATGCATGGTTTTGTGAATTATCGGCTTGCCTAGTATTGCGATAGGCACCATCACGACATGTGAGATTTTGGGTCGTGACAGGACTAAAACTAAAGCAGGAAGGTACTAATAAGTGGTTAAAAACCATACTTATCATCCATGCAGTTGATATTATTAGCATGTGAGTTGTCCGTGCAGTAAGTGGTTAAAATCCACACTTATCATCCATGCAGTTAATATTATTAGCACGTGAGTTATCCGTGCAACGTGTGGATATGGATCCATTCCCTTAGGGTCACTCTCTCATGTTTCTCTCTTGATGGTGTGCACGTGGATTTGCGGAAACTGATTAGTGGTTTTGTACAGATGTGGAATTGTTGAGGAAAATCTGGCCAGTGTCTATTTGGATTTTGCATTTCATCTTTACTTGTAATTTTCGTGGTTACTTACCCGATTCATTTGCATATTATCCTTACATGCCGTATCATTTACTGAACATGGTACTTCAGAAATTATACACACATACACAGATAGTTCTTTTCCGTTCTTTATATTTGATCATTTTTGTTTTGTACTTGTTGAATTTTATAAAACTGTAGATGTTATAGCAAGTATCATTTATATTTCTTGCTTCTTTTACCTCGTCGAGATTAGTTATGATACTTGCTGAGTACTTTGGGTTGGTTATACTTATGCTACACTCTGCACTTAATTGTGCAGATCTAGGTGTTGGACCCAGTCATCAGTAGCCGAGGCTAGTAGCAAAGTTGAATGTTGAGAGACGAGGCAGAATTGCATTCTTGACCGCAGTCTTTGCATCTCTTTTCTTATGTTCTGTTGTATTTATTTCAGACGGCATTATACTTGGTCAGTTCAAACTTGTATTTTTGTATTAGAGCTCATGACTCTGTATTACCAGTTCTGGGGGATTTATCATGTATTAGCTTTATTTTGTTATATTGAGGTTTCAGACATATGTTATTTCTATAAATTTTGCTATTTTGGTTATTTATTGTTATGTCCGTCTTGCCTAGCAAGTGTGTTTGGCGCCATCACGATGGGATGAGATTATGGGTCGTGACAAGTTCGTATCATATCCCTAGGTTCATAGGTATTATGAGTCATAAGCAAGTTTAGTAGAGTCTTGCGGATCAGTACGGAGACGTATGTACTTATCTTCGAGAGTCTACCGAACTGTCAGGAACACTTCACTTGCTTTCTTGTTGTGTGGATTTGTTATTTCTGAAGTTTGAAACTTGACTCTTTTATTCCCTCACAGATGATGAGGACACGTGCGACCGTATCAAGCGGACAACTATCAGTACCACAAGTTAGGAACGTGAGAGGTCGAGGCCGCAGTAGAGGCTGAGGTGTGGCTCATACTACAACTAGAGCAGCGGTTGTAGAGCCACCAGTTTCTCTAGTTGAGGAGCAGGTACCAGATGTTGTTGAGCCGGTGGAACTAGCTCAAGCACCAGAAGTGCCCATTGTTTTTCCCGGCCTTCAAGAGACCTTAGCCTAGATTTTGACTGTGTACATGAGCCTGGCTCAGGAGGTTTCGATTCTAGCGGCACTAGCCACCTCACAGGCCGGGGGAGGTTCCCACAATCCTGCCGCCCATACTCCAGAGCAACTAGCTCAAGCTCACCAGAAACCCGGTGTATTGCAAATTCAACCAATTGCTCATGCTCGGGCCGAGGTTGGTCCACTTATGAGTGATGAGGAGTAGAAGAGATTAGAGCGGTATAGGAGGCTTAAGCCTCCAGTTCAGTTGAGCAGTCAGAGGATACTCGGGATCTTCTGGATAGGTGTCAGCGGATCTTTGCTGTCACGCCCCGAACTCGAGGAGCGCGACCGACGCTCAACCGAGTGAACCCAGTCGAGCAAGCCTATGTTACATCAACCTCTCATCATAACTCATGCTTGATTTATCAAAACATAATTAAATCATGACTTTCATATTTGAATGCATTTGGCTCAATGGCCCGATTTTTTTTTCTTTTCTTTTTCTCTCGTAATGGGTACACTTCATAAATATTTGTGAACATAATTACATGACAAAACTCAAAAACTTAAGTACATGACCCACAGTGCACATGGAGCTTCTATGACAATAGATACCTAAGTACATAAAACAAACAAGACTCAAATGCCCACTGGAATTGTAGCGGGCTCACCATAATCTGATGCGCAGAAGATTCTTATCAAAGATCCATATCATCCTGTAGAAGTATACCTGCATCCATTAAAAGATGCAGCGCCCCCGACAAAAGGGACGTTAGTACTGTCGAATAGCACTAGTATGTATAGCTGAAGAATCCTCTTTCAAAATAAAATACCAATATGATCTATACGTGGAACACATAATATAAATTAATTGAAACAACATGCACGAGCAAGGCCAATGAAAATGGCACGTAATGTCTGCATTAATAATGCGTCTCACTAGACCTTCCATATCCCACTCTTATCTTACACCTATACATTTCATAGACCGTTCATAGGATTTCATAGACAATATACCTATGCGTCTCATGGACCGTTCATAGGATTCACATATATTATACAATACATATGTGCGTTTCATAGACCGTTCATAGTATCATCTATATAGTACACCTGTGCATTTCATAGACCGTTCACAGTGTTTACTTACACAATACAAATACACTTGTGCATTTCATATAGCGTTCACAGTGTTTACTTACGCAATACACCTGTGCGTTTCATAGACCATTCACAGGATTACATATACAATACAAATACACCTGTGCGTTTCATAGACCGTTCACAGTGATTTCATAACATGATATACCTATGCGTTTCATAGATCGTCCACAGGATTTCATAACACAATATACCTATGCGTTTCATAGACCGTCCATAGGATTTCATAACACAATATACCTATGCGTTTTATAGGCCGTCCATAGGATTTCATAACAAGATATACCTATGCGTTTCATAGTCCGTCCATAGGATTTGATAACACAATATACCTATGTGTTTCATAGACCGTCCACAGAATTTCATAACACAATATACCTATGCGTTTCATAGACCGTCCATAGGATTTCATAACAAGATATACCTATGCGTTTCATAGACCGTCCATAGGGTTCATAACATATCATTATGCATATAACCATGCATAAACTCAAAGCGACATGATTAACATTACTTTTAAGATCATAAGTTCCCGCATCATTGAGACACTTCATGTTCATGCTCATTATGGAGAAACATCGCTCATTACATTAGCACAGGTATGGTGAATCAATAAGCCAATTTTAGTTGCACATGGCCCAAATTCGTTTTCATAAGATTTATCATCATTTAGCATAGGACATCTCCCTTTCACCTCATATATACCCTCTTATCAACTTATGGTCATTAGCTATGTTCATGATTCTTGGGTTTCCTCTCTCTCTAAAACACTCTCCCTTCTCTCTAAAAATATCAGTTTTTTGGCCAAAATGACTTAACCCCTCTCTATTCCCGACCTTGGGGTTATTTAATAAGTTTCCACGTGCGCGGCCACGGATTTGGCCGCGGATTTGAGGCAGAAACTCTCAAATATGCGCGGCTGCGGATTTGGCCGCGCATATGACACATGTCCAGTAAAATGGCTATAACTTTCTGTATACATATCCAAATGATGAACGGTTTGATGTGTTGGAAACTAGATTCAAAGGGATTTAATTTTATAGGTTATACACCATATAATTCATTATATTGAGGGAGTTATATTCATTTGAAGTTGGGTCTTGTGCCAATTAAAATATCCTTTCCACTTAACGTGTCCAACTTGTTCCACACAAGTTCTTGTCATTCCCAAAACTCCTTAGTATGTTCCAACACACCTTAAACATACACTATTAATTCAACATGATGTGGATCTATCCCATAGGTCTCCTTTAATACTCAAATACATTATTCCCAAATACCGTTAGCGCACTTTAAAAACTTAAATTATTAGGAAATTTTTACGGGGCATTACATTCTCCCCCACTTAGGATCAGTCGTCCTCGAATGAGGAGTAGAGTCTGGCCCCAAACACTTAACATAACTCGACTCTTCTTTCAAACATTTCAATCTCCCAAATTTGACTAACTCCAAAACTTTTCAGAAATTTCGGCAGAGTCTCCCATGTAATTGGGCCTAACTACCTGCCAGAGAATCCCAGAAATCAATCCTAAACAACATATAGATAACACCACATTGTACCATATACATGAAATCAACAACCATGACTCTCGAGGCTAACTGTATGACCTTGCTTACCTTGGTCGTATCCTTGACTTTTCCTTCCTCCATTACGAGGATCATTGGGCACCTCACACATTGTTCCTGTCATGTGCGTAATTCCTTTAATCCTTAGGCCTTTATCAATTCATAGTATGATGTGCAAACATTCCTTGATATTAACAAGTGAACTCAGAGACTAAATCAGAATCTTAACGCACGATCGAGAATAGAAGAAGAGAAACATTTCCTAAATGCCGTTGTAGCCTCCCTATTATAAGTGTGGTCGGTAATATACCGATAAGAGGGACTCTACTGACACAGCTCCATGACACCTTAGGACTCCTAAACTGTGCTCTGATACCAAGTTTGTCATGCCCCGAACTCGAGGAGCGCGATCGACGCTCAACCGAGTGAACCCAGTCGAGCAAGCCTATGTTACATCAACCTCTCATCATAACTCATACTTGATTTATCAAAACATAATTAAATCATGACTTTCATATTTGAATGCATTTGGCTCAATGGCCCGATTTTCTTTTCTTTTCTTTTTCTCTCGTGATGGGTACACTTCATAAATATTTGTGAACATAATTACATGACGAAACTCAAAAACTTAAGTACATGACCCACAGTGTACATGGAGCTTCTATGACAATAGATACCTAAGTAAATAAAACCAACTAGACTCAAATGCCCACTGGAATTGTAGCGGGATCACCATAATCTGCTGCGCAAAAGATTCTTATCAAAGATCCATATCCTCTTGTAGAAGTATACCTGCATCCATTAAAAGATGCAGTGGCCCCGGCAAAAGGGATGTTAATACTGTCGAATAGCACTAGTATGTATAGCTAAAAAGTCCTCTTTCAAAATAGAATGCCAATATGATCTATACGTGGAACACATAATATAAATTTATTAAAACAACATGCACGAACAAGGCCAATGAAAATGGCATGTAATGTCTGCATTAAAAATGCGTCTCACTAGACCGTCCATATCCCTCTCTTATCTTACACCTATACATTTCATAGACCGTTCATAGGATTCAGATATATCATACAATACACATGTGCATTTCATAGACCGTTCACAGTGTTTACTTACACAATACACCTGTGCGTTTCATAGACCGTTCACAGTATCATCTATACATTACACCTGTGCATTTCATACACCGTTCACAGTGTTTACTTACACAATACAAATACACTTGTGCATTTCATATACCGTTCACATTGTTTACTTACACAATACACCTGTGCATTTCATAGACCATTCACAGGATTACATATACAATACAAATACACTTGTGCATTTCATAGACCGTTCACAGTGATTTTATAACATGATATACCTATGCGTTTCATAGATCGTCCATAGGATTTCATAACACAATATACCTATGCGTTTCATAGACCGTCTATAGGATTTCATAACACAATATACCTATGCGTTTCATAGACCGTCCATAGGATTTCATAACAAGATATACCTATGCGTTTCATAGACCGTCCACAGGATTTCATAACACAATATACCTATGTGTTTCATAGACCGTCCACAGGATTTCATAACACAATATACCTATGCGTTACATAGACAGTCCATAGGATTTCATAACAAGATATACCTATGCGTTTCATAGACCATCCATAGGGTTCATAACACATCATTATGCATATAACCATGTATAAACTCAAAGCGACATGATTAACATTACTTTTAAGATCGTAAGTTCCCGCATCATTGAGACACTTCATGTTCATGCTCATTATGGAGAAACATTGCTCATTACATTAGCACATGTATGATAAATCAATAAGCCAATTTCAGTGGCATATGGCCCAAATTCGTTTTCATAAGATTTATCATCATTTAGCACTGAACATCTCTCTTCCACCTCATATATACCCTCTTATCAACTTATGGTCATTAGCTATGTTCATGATTCTTGGGTTTCCTCTCTCTCTAAAACACTCTCCTTCCTCTCTAAAAATATCAGATTTTTGGCCAAAATGACTTAACCCCTCTCTATTGCTGTCACGACCCGAAATTCCCACCTTCGGACCGTGATGGCGCCTAACATTTCACTTGCTAGGCAAGCCAATGTCAGAATGATATTAACCAATTTTTAAACAATTTTTAAATTATTAATAATCAAAGAAACAAATATGGAAGCACAGTTTGAAATATATCCATTAAAACAACGGTGTCTAAATACCATCCCAGAATTGGTGTCACAAGTGCACGAGCTTCTAGAATAAATACAAATAAGGTCTGAATAAAATAAACCTGTTTGGAAATAAATACACCGCTAAAGTAAAATAGACGGGGACTTCAGAATTGCGGATGCCATGCAGTTATATCTCAAGTCTCCTCTGGTAGCTGAAATCCGAGTAAGTCTATGGTACGCCGCTGGGACCAACTCCAAAATCTGCACAAGAAGTGCAGAGTGTAGTATCAGTACAACCGACCCCATGTACTGGTAAGTGCTGAGCCTAACCTCGACGAAGTAGTGACGAGGCTAAGGCGGTTTACTTACATTAACCTGTACGCAATATTAGTAATAACAACAATAATAGAAATAAATCAGGTAATTCATTTATAATAATTGAAGGCAACTCAGCATGCATAACCAATTATCATTTCCATTAATTCTGTTGCAGCGTGCAACCTGCTCTCATAATATATTCACATTCAATTCTGTTGCAGCGTGCAACCTGCTCTCACAATATATTCACATTTAGTTCTGTTGCGACGTGCAACCCTCTCCTCCAATATATTCATTTTAATCAAGTCTATTACGGCGTGCAACTCGATCCCCCAATATATATATATATATATATATATATATATCGACTTTTAAATAAGTCTGTTGCGGCGTGCAATCCGATCCTCCCATATGGACTTTTCATAAGTCTGTTGCGGCGTGCAACCCGATTCTCCAATATACTCATTATAATTAATTCTGTTGCGGCGTGCAACCCACTCCTCCAATATACTCATTATAATTAATTCTGTTGCAGCGTGCAACCCGCTCCTCCAGTATATTCATTTACCAATTTTTATAGAAGGAATTTTCCCAATAAATTCAACAATTAATATGAAATTATAAGATAATAAACATACAATAATTATGATTTAATCATGAAACATACAAGATCAAATAACAAATTATTATAGAAATCAGGGAGAAAATAGGCAGTTTAATATTTAATATGCTAAATATCATATAACAATTAAAACACATAATTCAAATAGCATGTAACAATTAATGCAGGAAGTCAAGAATTAATATTTGGCAAAGAATAAAAGAGAAACAATTATTATAATAATTAATTTATGTTTAAAAACTATTTATGATTTTTCAAGTAAACAGGCAAATAATTAATTTGACGACGTATAGACACTCGTCAGCTCACCTATACGTCGTTCACATGCAATTCACATAACAAATAATTTAAGGGTTCTATTCCCTCAAGTCAAGGTTAACCCCGACACTTACCTCGCTTTGCAAATTCCAATCAATTATTCAACCATAGCTTTTCCTTTTAAATTTGCTTACGAAAGCTTCAAATCTATTCACAAACAATTCGATATATTCAATACGAATCATAGGAATTAATTCCATATGAATTTACAAATTTTTCGGATAAAAATCCGAAATTCATCAAAATATTCGGCAGTGGGACCCACATCTCAAATCCCGGAAAAACTTGCGAAATCCGAACACCCTTTCCGATACGAGTTCAACCATACCAAATATGTCCAATTCCGATATCAAATGGACCTTCAAATCTTAATTTTTCATTTTTGGAAAGTTTTACAAAAATTCTAATTTTTTCCATCTAAATCCGAAATAAATGATGAATATAGAAATGGATTTGTGAAATATAATCACTTTTGGTTAAAGAACACTTACCCAATTCAAAGTCGTGAAAATCCCCCTGGAAATCACCCAAATCCGAGACTTAAAACTCAAAAATGAGTAAAAATGGAGACTTCCGAATTTATGGGCTCTGCCCAGTCATTTCGCATCTGCGGATGAAAGTTCCGTATTTGCGAGACAAAGCTCACATTTGCGATGCCAGGCTGCCAGGTGAAGTTCCGCATTTGCGGACACCCCTGTCGCACCTGCGACATCCGCATCTGTGCAAAAAGGCTGCACCTGCAAAAACCCTAGCCCAGCCCAGTCCCGCATCTGCGATGGAAGGCTCGCTTCTGCGAGCTCGCCCCTGCGGTAAACAATCCGCAGCTGTGATTACACCAGAACCCAAAATTTCAGATTTTTCTTAAGTCCAATTCTTGTTCCGATTGCGATTCGAATCACACTCGGGGTACTCGGGACCCCGTTCGAATATACCAACAAGTCCCGTAACATAATACGGACTGACTCGGGGTCTAAAATCATGTCAAACAATACTGAAATTACAATTCACGCCCCGATTTGAACTTTGAGTTTTAAACTTTCAATTTGCAAATCTCGTGCCAAAACATATTAAATGAATCCGGAATGACTTCAAATTTGGCACACAAGTCATAAATGACATAATGCAGTTGTTCAAATTTCCAGAATCGGATTCCGGCTCCGTTATCAAAAAATCAACCCCGTGGTCAAACATAGAAATCTTTAGCCTTTAAATTACTAGTTTCCGTTAAATGGTCATAACTTGAGCTAGGGACCACCAAATTAAATTTCGGGCATACGCCCAAGTCCCAAATCACAATACGGAGCTACCGAAACTATCAAAATACTGATCGGGGTCCGTTTGCTCAAAATGTTGACCAAAGTCAACTTAGTTGAGTTTTAAGGCTCTATTTCACATTTTAATCCATTTTTCACATGAAAACTTTCCGAAATATTGTACGGACTACGCACGCAAGACGAGGAATGATAAATAGTGCTTTTCGAGGTCTTAGAACATAGAATTACTTATTAAATTTAAAGATAAAATTTTGGGTCATCACATTCTCCACCTCTAAAACAAACGTTCGTCCTCGAACGGAGTTAGAAAAAGTACTTGAGCTGGAGAAAAGGTGTGGATATTTACTCCGCATGTCCAACTCGGACTCCCAGGGAGATGCCTCTACCGGCTGACCTCTCTATTTCACCCGAATTGAAGGATTACTCTTTGACCTCAACTGTCGGACCTGCCGGGCTAGAATAGCCACCTCCTCCTCCTCGTAAGTCAAATCCTTGCCCAATTGGACTGAGCTGAAATCTAACACATGGGACAGATCACCATGATATTTCCGGAGCATAGACACATGGAACACCGGATGAACCACTGATAAACTAGGTGGTAATGCAAGCCTATAGGCTACTTCACCCACCCTTTCAAGAATTTCAAAGGGTCCGATATACCTAGGGCTCAACTTTCCCTTCTTTCCGAACCTCATTACACCTTTCATAGGTGAAACCCAGAGCAATATTTGTTCTCCAACTATGAATGCAATATCACGAACTTTATAGTTGGCATAACTCTTTTGCCTAGACTGAGCTGCGCGAAGTCGATCCTGAATAATCTTGACCTTATCCAAGGCATCATGTACCAAATCGGTTCCCAACAACCGAGCCTCTCCCGGTTCAAACCAACTAACTGGCGATCGGCATCGCCTTTCGTATAATGCCTCATATGGAGCCATCTGAATGCTCGACTGGTAGCTATTATTATAAGCAAACTCCGCAAGTGGTAAGAAATGATCCCAAGAACCTCCAAAGTCTATAATACAAGCGCGAAGCATATCTTCCAATATCTAAATAGTGCGCTCTGACTGTCCGTCTATCTGTGGATGAAATGCTGTACTCAACTCCACCCGCGTGCCTAACTCACGCTGTACAGCCCTCCAAAAATGTGAGGTAAACTGCGTACCTCGATCTGAAATAATAGACACGGGCACACTGTGAAGGCGGACAATCTCACGAATGTAAATTTCAGCTAACCTCTCTGAAGAATAGGTAATTGCCACTGGAATGAAATGGGCTGACTTGGTCAACCTATCCACAGTGACCCAAACTGTGTCAAATTTTCTCTGAGTCCATGGGAGCCCAACAACAAAATTCATAGTGATACGCTCCCACTTCCACTCAGGAATTTCTAACTTCTGAAGCAAACCACCAGGTCTCTGATGCTCGTACTTAACTTGCTGACAATTAAGACCCCAAGCTACATGTGCAACTATATCCTTTTTCATTCTCCTCCACCAATAATGTTGCCGCAAATCTTGATACATTTTAGCGGTACTTGGATGAATAGAATACCTGGAACTGTGTGCCTCTTCAAGAATTAATTCATGAAGCCCATCCAAATTAGGCACATAAATACGGCCATGCATTCGCAGAACTCCATCTTCCCCCACAGCAACCTGTTTGGCATCACCGTGCCGCACCGTGTCCTTAAGGACAAGTAAATGAGGATCATCATACTGCCTCTCTCTGATGCACTCATATAAAAAAGATCGAGCGACTGTGCAAGCTAGAACCCGACTGGGTTCTGAAACATCTAACCTCACGAACTGATTAGCCAAAGTATGAACATCTATAGCTAATGGCCTCTCACCAACCGGAATATACGCAAGACTGCCCATACTCACAACCTTTCTACTCAAAGCATCGTCCACCACATTGGCCTTTCCGGGGTGATACAAAATGGTGATATCATAGTCTTTCAACAACTCCAACCATCTTCTCTGCCTCAAATTAAGATCTTTTTGTTTGAACAGATACCGAAGGCTACGATGATCAGTAAATACCTCACACGAGACACCGTAGAGGTAATGCCTCCAAATCTTCAGTGCATGAACAATGGCTACCAATTCTAAGTCATGAACATGATAATTCTTCTCGTGAACTTTCAACTGCCGCGACGCATATGCAATTACCTTGCCATTTTGCATTAATACTACACCAAGCCCAATGTGAGATGTGTCACAATATACCGTATACGATCCTGAACCTGTGGGTAATACCAATACTGGCGCCGTAGTCAAAGCAGTCTTGAGCTTCTAAAAGCTCAACTCACACTCATCTGACCATCTGAATGGAACACCCTTCTGGGTTAGTCTGGTCAATGTGCTTGCTATAGATGAAAACCCTTCCATGAACCGACGATAATAACCTGCCAAACCCAGGAAACTTCGGATCTTTATAACCGAAGTAGGTCTAGGCCAATTCTGAACAACCTCAATCTTCTTAGGATCCACCTTTATGCCTTCTGCCGATACAACATGTCCCAAAAAGGCAACTAAGTCTAACCAAAACTCACATTTTGAAATTTTAGCATATAACTGACTATTCTTCAAGGTGTGAAGCATACTTCGAAGATGCTGTTCATGCTCCTCTCGACTGCTAGAGTAAATCAAGATATCATCAATGAATACAACCACAAAAGAATCTAAATAAGGCTTGAACACCCGATTCATCAAATCCATAAATGCTGCTGGAGCATTTGTCAACCCAAATGACATCACTAGGAACTCGTAATGACCATACCGAGTCCGAAAAGCTGTCTTAGGGACATCAGATGCCCTAATCTTCAATTGATGGTAACAAGATCTCAAATCAATCTTCGAAAATACCTTGGAACCCTGAAGCTGATCAAATAAGTCATCAATTCTTGGCAGCGGATATTTGTTTTTGATAGTGGCCTTGTTCAACTGCCGATAGTCTATACACATCCGCATCGAGACATCTTTCTTCTTTACAAATAATACTAGTGCACCCCAGGGCGAGACACTGGGTCTAATGAATCCCTGATCAAGCAAGTCTTGTAACTGCTCTTTTAATTCTTTCAACTCTGGCAGGGTCATACGGTATGGTGGAATAGAAATGGGCTGAGTGCCCGGAGCCAAATCAATACAGAAGTCAATATCTCTGTCGGGTGGCATCCCCGGCAGATCTGTAGGAAATACTTCTGAAAATTCACGAACAACTGGTACTGAGTCCATAGAAGGGACATTCGCACTGGGATCACGAATATAAGCCAAATAGGCTAGACACCCTTTCTCTACCATACGCCGAGCTTTCATATAAGAAATAACCCCACTGGCAGAATGGCCAGGAGTTCCTTTCCACTCTAACCAAGGTAACCCCGGCATAGTTAGGGTCACTGTCTTGGCATGACAGTCCAATATAGCATGATAAGGAGACAGCCAATCCATACCCAAGATGACATCAAAATCTACCATATCAAGAAGTAGAAGATCCACACTAGTCTCAAGATTACCATTAGTAACCACACACGAATGATAGACATGATCTACTATAACAAAGTCTCCCACCGGTGTAGATACAC
Source organism: Nicotiana tomentosiformis (assembly GCF_000390325.3). Classification (NCBI taxonomy): domain Eukaryota; kingdom Viridiplantae; phylum Streptophyta; class Magnoliopsida; order Solanales; family Solanaceae; genus Nicotiana; species Nicotiana tomentosiformis. The sequence goes on from NC_090815.1 coordinate 36,515,772, forward strand.
ATACAGAAACACTCAGAGAATCACAAGGCACAACCAATTATGAAGCAAAATAGGAGGACACATAGGAATAAGTAGATCCTGGATCAAATAGAACTGAAGCATCTCTATGGCAAACTAGAATAATACTTGTGATCACAGCAGCAGATGACTCGGCCTCAGGCCTAGCTGGAAAAGCATAAAATCGGGGCTGGGCCCCACCACTCTGAACTGCATCTCTAGGACGGCCTCTAACTGGCTGGCCTCCACCTCTAACGGTCTGGCCTCCACCTCTAATGGCCTGACCTCCACCTCTAGCTGCCTGACCCCTACCTCTAGCTGGATGAGAAGGCGGTGAAGCAACCGGTGCCGGTATGATGGCACGGGAATCTTGCCGAGATCTGTTACTCACCAATCTAGGATAATACTTCCTGATGTGACCAATGTTCCCATACTCATAACACCCATCCTGATGCCGTGGCTGCTGAAGCTGGCCCAGATGGGCCGAATAACCACTGTAGTAACTCTGGAGTGGTGGTGCACTGATAGGAGCTGAATGTGCACTGAATACTGGCTGCCCAGAGTAAGGCATAATAGGACCGTGACTCCCTGAAGCACCGGGAGATACATGAAGTGCTGAATGAAACGGTCTGGGAGGATGACCCCTACAAAAATTACCCCTGCCTCCAGACGAGGCACCACTGTAACCACTGAACTGACGAGGCCTCTTATCGAACCTCTGCCCTCTTTCCTGTGCAAGAACCATCTCAATCCTCCTTGCGACATTAGCAGCCGCCTGAAAAGAAATCTCACTTCCGGTCTCCTTGGCCATCTGAAGTCTGATAGGGTGAGTGAGTCCCTCAATGAACCTCCTCACTCTCCCTCCCTCCGTAGTAGTAAAAGGAGAGCATGACGGGCCAAATCCACAAAACGGGACTTATACTGAGTAACAGTCATACTGCCCTGCTGTAGACGCTCAAATTGCTTGCGGAATTCCTCTCTCAGTGTGATAGGGAGGAACTTCTCCAGAAATAGCTGAGAGAACTGCTCCCAGGTAAGTGCAGGTGATCCGACTGGTTGGGTCAATGTGTAATCTCTCCACCACCTCTTGGCGGAACCCGTCATCTGGAATACAGCAAAATCAACTCCATTGGTCTCAACTACACCCATGTTTCGCAGCACCTTATGGCAGCGTTCAAGATAATCTTGTGGGTCCTCAGAAGGTGTACCACTGAAGTGAACTAGAAAGAGCTTAGTGAACTTATCCAGTCTCAATAAGGCCTCAAAAGACATGGCGGGCCTATCACCGGTCTGTGCCGCAGCAACTGGCTGAATTACCCCAACTGGCAAGGCTGCTGGAGCCTGATTCTGGGGAGCCATCTGCTCCGGAGCGGGAGTAGTGGGAGTTTGTGCTCCTCCCCCAGCCTGTGAGACGGCTGGTCCCACTGGAAATGTACCATTCTGAGCCACACCCTCCATAAGACTCACTAATCGGACTAGAGCGTCCTGAAGCACTAGAGTGGCTATGAATCCTTCCGGGACCTGAACTGGTCCAACTGGTACATTCTGAACTGGGACCTCCTCCTGAAGGTCTACCTAATGTTCTACAATAGGTGCAGCTGCTCAAGCTCTGGACTGAGCTCTACCCCGGCCTCTGCCTCGGCCTCTAGCATGACCTCGACCTCTACCCCTGACCATAGTTGTCATCGGGGGTTCTGGTCCCTGTCCATCGGTAGAGGTATTACGTGTTCTCACCATCTGCGAAAGAATAAGCATAGAATGGTTCAATCATCGATGATAGAATAAAACCGCACGACAGAATAAGAAAGAAGTGATATTGTTCCTAAACTTCATAGCCTCTGAGAGATAAGTACAGACGTCTCCGTACCGATCCTTCAGACTCTACTAAGCTTGCTCGTGACTCATGAGACCTTTGTAACCTAGTGCTCTGATACCAACTATCACGACCCAAAATTCCCACCTTCGGACCGTGATGGCGCCTAACATTTCACTTGCTAGGCAAGCCAACGTTAGAATAATATTAACTAATTTTTAAATAATTTTTAAATTATTAATAATCAAAGAAATAAATGCGGAAGCAAAGTTTAAAATATATCCATAAAAATAACGGTGTCTAAATACCATCCCAGAATTGGTGTCACAAGTGCACGAGCTTCTAAAATAAATACAAATAAGGTCTGAATAAAATAAAGCTGTCTGGGAATAAACACACAGCTAGAGTAAAATAGACCGGGACTTCAGAACTGCGGACGCCATGCAGTTATACCTCAAGTCTCCTCTGGTAGCTGAAATCCGAGCAAGTCTATGATACGCCGCTGGGACCAACTCCAAAATCTGCACAAGAAGTGCAGAGTGTAGTATCAATACAACCGACCCCATGTACTGGTAAGTGCTGAGCCTAACCTCAACGAAGTAGTGACGAGGTTAAGGCGGTTCACTTACATTAACTTGTACGCAATATTAGTAACAACAACAATAATAGAAATAAATCAGGTAATTCATTTATAATAATTGAAGGCAACTCAGCAGTCATAACCAATTATCATTTCCATTAATTCTGTTGCAGCGTGCAACCCGCTCTCACAATATATTCATATTCAATTCTGTTGCAGTGTGCAACCCGCTCTCACAATATATTCACATTCAGTTCTGTTGCGGCGTGCAACCCTCTCCTCCAATATATTCATTTTAATCAAGTCTATTGCGGCGTGCAACCCGATCCCCCAATATATATATATGTATATCGACTTTTAAATAAGTCTGTTGCGGCGTGCAACCCGATCCTCCAATATGGACTTTTCATAAGTCTGTTGCGGCGTGCAACCCGATCCTCCAATATGGACTTTTCATAAGTCTGTTGCGACGTGCAACCCGATCCTCCAATATACTCATTATAATTAATTCTGTTGCGGCGTGCAACCCGCTCCTCCAGTATATTCATTTACCAATTCTTATAGAAAGAATTTCCCCAATAAATGCAACAATTAATATGAAATTATAAGACAACAAGTATACAATAATTATGATTTAATCATGAAACAGACAAGATCAAATAGCAAATTATTATAGAAATCAGGGAGAAAATAGGCAGTTTAATATTTAATATGCTAAATGTCATATAACAATTAAAACACATAATTCAAATAGCATGTAACAATTAATGCAGGAAGTCAAGAATTAATATATGGCAAAGAATAAGAGAGAAATAATTATTATAATAATTAATTTATCATAAAAAATTATTTATGATTTTTTAAATAAGCAGGCAAACAATTAATTTGACGACGTATAGACACTCGTCACCTCGCCTATACGTCGTTCACATGCAATTCACATAACAAATAATTTAAGGGTTCTATTCCCTCAAGTCAAGGTTAACCCCGACATTTACCTCGCTTTGCAAATTTCAATCAATTATTCAACCACAGCTTTTCCTTTTAAATTTTTCTCCGAAAGCTTCAAATCTATTCAGAAATAATTCGATATATTCAATACGAATCATAGGAATTAATTCCATATGAATTTATAAATTTTCCGGATAAAAATCTAAAATTCATTAAAATATTCGGCAGTGGGACCCATGTCTCAAATCCCGGAAAAACTCGCGAAATCCGAACACCCATTTCGATACGAGTTCAACCATACCAAATTTGTCCAATTCCGATATCAAATGGACCTTCAAATCTTAATTTTTTATTTTTGAAAAGTTTTACAAAAATTCCAATTTCTTCCATCTAAATCCGAAATAAATGATGAATATAGACATAGATTTGTGAAATATAATCACTTTTGGTTAAAGAACACTTACCCAATTCAAAATTGTGAAAATACCCCTGAAAATCTCTCAAATCCGAGACTTAAAACTAAAAAATGAGTAAAAATGGCGACTTCCGTATTTATGGGCTCTGCCCAGTCATTTCGCATCTGCGGATGAAAGTTCCGCATTTGCGAGACAAAGCTCGCATTTGTGATGCCAGGCTGCCAGGTGAAGTTCCGCATCTGCGGACACTCCTGTCGCACCTGCGACATCCACATCTGCGCAAAAAGGTCGCACCTGCAAAAATCCCAGGCCAGCCCAGTCCCGCATCTGCGATGGAAGGCTCGCTTTTGCGAGCTCACCCGTGCGGTCAAAAATCCGCAGGTGTGATTACACCAGAACTCAAAATTTTGGATTTTGCTTAAGTCCAATTCTTGTTCCGATTTCGATTCGAATCACACTCGAGGTACTCGGGATCCCGTCCGAATATACCAAAAAGTCCTGTAACATAATACGGACTGACGCAGGGTCTAAAATCACGTCAAACAACACTGAAATTACAATTCACGCCCCGATTCGAACTTTGAGTTTTTAATTTTTAATTTGCAAATCTCGTGCCAAAACATATTAAATGAATCCGGAATGACTTCAAATTTGGCACACAAGTCATAAATAACATAACGAAGTTGTTCAAATTTTCAGAATCGGATTCCGGCTCCGATATCAAAAAGTCAACCCCGTAGGCAGTTTTAGCCTTTAAATTACTAGTTTCCGTTAAATGGTCATAACTTGAGTTAGGGACCTCCAAATTAAATTCCAGGCATACGCCCAAGTCCCAAATCACGATACAGAGCTATTGGAACTGTCAAAATACTGATCCGGGTCCGTTTGCTCAAAATGTTGACCAAAGTCTACTCAGCTGAGTTTTAAGGCTCTATTTCACATTTTAATCTATTTTTCACATGAAAACTTTCCGAAAAATTGTACGGACTGCGAACGCAAGTCGAGGAATGATAAATGGTGGTTTTTGAGGTCTTAGAACACAAAATTACTTATTAAATTTAAAGATGACATTTTGGGTCATCACAATTCCCGGCCTTGGGGTTATTTAATGAGTTCCCACGTGCGCGGCTGCGGATTTGGCCGCGCATTGGCCACGGATTTGAGGCAGAAACTCTCAAATATGCGCGGCTGCGGATTTGGCCGCGCATCTGGCCGCGCATTTGACACATGTCCAGTAAAATGGCCATAACATTCTGTATACATATCCAAATGATGAACGGTTTGATGCGTTAGAAATTAGATTCAAAGGGATATAATTTGATAGGTTATACACCATATAAGTCATTATATTGAGGGAGTTCTATTCATTTGAAGTTGGGTCTTGTGCCAATTGAAATATCCTTTCCATTTAATGTGTCCATCTTGTTCCACACAAGTTCTTGCCATTTTCAAAACTCCTTAGTATGTTCCAACACACCTTAAACATACATTATCAATTCAACATGATGTGGCTCTATCCCATAGGTCTCCTTTAATACTCAAATATGTTATTCCCAAATACCGTTGGCGAACTTTAAAAACTAAAATCATTAGGAAATTTTTATCGGGCGTTACGTTTGCACAACGGGTATTTTGGACATCAGAGGGGTTGCATTCACTACTTTTCAGCTGACAGGGGCAACTTACAGATGGTGGCAGACTTATGAGTTGAGCAGGCCAGCTGACGCAACACCACTTACATGACATGAGTTCTCAATTCTCTTCTTAGAGAAGTTTATCCCACAGACTCGCAGAGAGGAATTGCGTAGGCAGTTTGAGCAGCTACGCCAGGATGGTACAAATATCAAATATTGCACGTGGACATCGTCAAGTTATGCATCAGTTGGACAACATTAGCAACGTGCTTCGCGAGAGATTAGGAGAACAATCTCGACAAGGAAGAATGAATAATAAAAGAGATAGAATTTATATCGGAGGAATTTACATCGAATACAACCCTTTACAAACTTATTTATATTTCCTATAACTACTTTTACAAAATTACTTTTCCTACAATATATTTTAAAATCTTACATTTTTAATTAAATTATGTACAACTTTTCATATCCTAAAATCTCTTCCTTGAGATTCTCTCTCACTTAAAAAATATCTCTTTCTGATTTTCTCTCACCTAACTTATTTATCATTATCGATTTTCCCCCCAATTTCTCCAATAAAAGATATTCCAGTATATCACAAGCGTCCATCCCCTTTTTTCTTCGTCCCATATATTCTGTGTAGGTCAAAATGCATAGAAAATACATTGCTCGGAAAATCATGGATAGTGGTGGTAGAGACAATAATAAGATTGAAGAATTCAGACTCATTCGTTGAAAGAACTAATTTTACATCGCATGCGAGCCATCACCCTCATTCTAATTATCAACAAGTTGCATCTGGAAAAAAAGAAGATAAAAAGACTTCTGGAAAAAAGCACGGCAGAGATGAATCTATGAAGAAAAATTGATCTTTTGTTTATCACACCCATGGTGTTCTTTTTCTTTATCTTTTTTTTGCTATTTTGTTTTCTAGTAAATTCAATCAATTGTTAAATAGATAAAAATTGACACTTTTGAATTTATTTTTCTGAGAAGGTACCGTGATTCAATATTTTTATTTGAAAGTGGTATTGTTGAATCATGTGGTATCAAGGATTAAAGGCAAAATACCAAAATATTTATGTATGAATTTGGTATAATATATGTAGATATTTTCTATATGCTTACAGTATACCAACAAAAACCAAATATTGGTGCAATAATCTTATACTTTTAGTATAATATAGATATATATAAAGAAAATCGCATTTACGAGGACTATATATTAAGTACCATAATATGCATATACTATATATGAATACATTATTCATATACAAATATACGTATTTACAGAATATATTTAAGAGCTCTATTATCTATATACAATATCAATGATACTTTCCTTGCTTTGATTTCTAATATTTTTATCTAGGACTACCTCTATTTAAATGAATATTGGATTTAAGAGGATTATATATCGTATATAGTATATAATATATTTATACTATGTGTAATATACAATTTCTTTAAGTATATGGCATATTTTAGGTAGAAAGTATATTTTTATATATATATATATATATATATATATATATATATATATATATATATATAGTATACAAATATATATATAGTATACAATATACTATCAGTTACATGCAATAGTGCAAAAAATATATTACTACTCGATGAACATAGTTATATATGATGTAATCTCTCACCTATTTTTAATGAAAGCCAAAGAACATCTTTTAAGGAATGATTCATTGTATTTGAGTTGTAGTTAATTTGGTTAGGCTAAATTTTAGGGATTTATAGATGTTTTAAGAAATAATTGATTGTAGTCAATTCAGTTAGGCTTAAATTTAGGAAATGATGAGGATCTCATTAAATTTGCTAAAATTTTGGAATTCTTATTAAATGATTTTTGTAGAGAGAGGAGAGATTTTTTAAGCTGAATAATTATTAATTGTATAAGATGTTGTACAAAAAATGAATCAAAGAAAAGTTGTAGATGATGTAATATACTCTAAATAGAAGTTGTAGTTACAAAAAGTTTACTTTATATTGATCCTATCAGAATACTTCTCATCTTAACAGTAGCAGTTGGTGGCCTGTGACCCCTCTTGTCTTAGAGTCTGCAACACCGAAACTGATTCCTTATGATAACATTTTCAAACATTAAATTTCATTAGCTTTGTCTTCATTATCCAAAAATTATTTTTCTTTTTTTATTACGTAAAAGTTATTCAATTTTGAGTTCATCATCTAAAAGTTACTTTTTTTCTTTTGATACATAAAAATCATTTTACAATACTCTAGTTATCGCAATAGTCACTTTGATCAATTTTTATAAAATTTTCATCTGAAAAGTCTATTTAACCCTTGACATTATAAATCCTCTAATTTATGTAATACTTTCTATATTATATATTATATATTATATAATATATTTTTACCTAGGTATTTTACTTATAATTAGAATAACTTAATATTATTTTATTTCTTATTTTTATAGTATTTAATTTTTCCTTATCGTTAATTTTCAATATGTATAGGTAATATTATTAAATTTGTCAGTAATATTACTATGAACAAATCTTAAGTCAACATTCTTAATTATGCCTAATGAAATATTTTTAATAAAAAATATAAAATCAAAGCTCATGACAGATTTATCAGCTAAGTCATATTCGTTAATCGAATAAACAAAGTACCCATGTTTAGCACACTAACATATCAGATTAACATTTTCAAATAAATAATAATAAGCTTTAAGAACATAATATTAAACACAAATATCTTTAATTTTTTTTTAAAGTTTTACTGACTATAAAAAACTATCATTCGTTAAACAAAATATTTTTATTATTTCAAATAAATATTACAAATAGACCTTTTTTGTCGTTAATATATTTTAAAATATGTTCATGCTTTAATATGATTAAACAAATTGATTGTCATGAAAATATTAAATGTACGGATATATTATACAATATAAATAGAATAATATAAAGTTAATTTAATTATAAGTGAAATACTGTAACGACCCGGTCTAGCGGGAGTTTACCCAGTATTCCATGTATCTATGCTCCGGAAGTATCACGTGTTGGATTTCAGCTCAATCCAGTTGGACTAGGATTTATCTTATGTTGAGGAGATGGTGGCAATCTTAGATAGGCAGGTTCGAACGCTGAGGTCGAAGAATATTGCTTCTGTAAAGATTCAGTGGAGGGGTCAGCCGGTCGAGGAGGCGACTTGGGAAACCGAGCATGATATGCGCATCCGTTATCCTCATCTTTACATCACTTCAGGTATGTCTATATACTCATTCGAGAACGAACGATTGTTTTAAGAGGGGGAGGATGTAACGACCCGACCGGTCGTTTTGATAGTAATAGCCCCGAACCCCTGTTTACTTCTTTTCCCGTATCTGTTTCTGCTTATGTGACTTGCCGGGAGGTCTTCTTTTTGGTTTCAGAGTGTTTTGGGACACTTAGTCCCTAAAACGGAAGCTTAAGTCTCAGGATTTTTATCGTAGTTGGAAGTATGTGAAGACGACTCCGGAATGGAGTTTTGTCGGTTCTGTTAGCTCTGTTGCGTGATTTTGGACTTAGGAGCGTGTCCGGACTGTGAATTTGAGGTCTGTAGCTAATTTAGGCTTGAAATGACGAAAGTTAAATTTTTGAGAAGTTTGATCGGGGGTTGATTTTTGATATCGGGGTCGGATTCTAATTTCGAAAGTTGAAGTAGGTCTGAAATGTTGAATATGACTTGTGTGCAAACCTTAAGGTCAATCGGACGTGGTTTGGTAGGTTTCGGCGTCGTTTGTGGAATTTAAAACTTTAAAAGTTCTTTAGGCTTGAATCCGGGTGTAATTGGTGTTTTGATGTTGTTTTGAGTGATTCGAAGGTTCGACTAAGTTTGCATAGGGTTATATGACTTGTTGGTATGTTTGGTTGAGGTCCTGAGGGCCCTCCCATCTAACTTTAAAAGTTCTTTAGACTTGTTCGTTATTTCGGATGCCCATCGGAAGGAAATTCGGACTTAGGCATTGCTGGTTTCTTCTAGTGTTCTGGTGTTTCGCACCTGCGGTGGGAGCCCGTATGTGCAGCCCCGCAGAAGCGAAGAGGAGGACGCAGATGTGGGCAAGGCTGGGTTGGACTGGAAGCGCAGGTGCGAGGTTAGGAGCACATATGCAAAATCGCAGATGCGGAAAGGGAGGCGCAGATGCAGAAAAAGGCATGAGTGAAAAGGATCGCAGAAGCGGACAGGGCCCGCAGGTGCGAATATGCGACCGTAGATGCGGAATCTGGGAGCTTAAGTGAGATCTGCACCTGCGATAGAATTTTCGCAGGTGCGACATCGCAGATGCGACAGGAGGTCCGCAGATGCTGTTTTGCTTGGCAGAACCTATAAATAGAAGACTTTGAGATTTTTCACCATTTTCACATTTTGGTACTCGGATTTTGGAGGATTTTGAAGTGTTTGCTGAGGTAAGTTCCTTATGCCTATTTATCTTCAATAATGGTTTTTACCCACTGATTTTACACCTAGTTGGTGAGTTTTTGAGGTAAGATTAGGGCTTGGGAATTGGACAATGAATTTTGGGTTTTTGGAGGGGCAAATGATGTCGGATTTTGATAAATTTGGTATGGCTGGACTGGTGAGTGAATAGGCTTTCGGGTTTTGTGACTTTTGTCTGGTTTCGAGAGATGGGCCCAGGGGGCCGGGCCATATTTGAGCCTATTTCAGATTTTGGCTTATAATTTTGTATTTTTCTTGTGGAACTGATTCTTTTAGCTTATATTAATTATATCGTACTGCTTGTGGCTAGATTCGGGGCAGATGGAGATTGATTCGAGACGCAAAGGCATTGCGGAGTAGGATTTTGCGCGATTTGAGGTAAGTAACAGTTTTAAATCTGGTCCTCAGGGTATGTAACTCCGGATTTTGGTATGATGTGACTATTTTGGAGGTAACACACATGCTAGTGACGGGCTTGTGGGCGTGCACCATGGGGGATTGTGACTTGGTCCGTCCCGTGAGACTGTAAAGTCGAATAGCCTATTGTTAATTACCTGCTCTCTCGGTGTTATAGAAATTTGACTGCAAATCATGTTAGAGATCATGCTTAGGCTATGTTATGGTACTATTGGGACCCGTAGAGGTCGCGTACTTGTTGAAGTATTTGCTAATTGTTGTCTTGTACTCAGTCATGATTTTACTTGCATCTCATATCTCATTCTCTTCTTGATTATGGTTGATGCACTATGTTATTTTTGTTTGGGCTGATCTTTATGATTTCTGAAAGCCCGAGAGACTAGAGAGGTTGGTGACTAAGTTAGGGCAGGAGTGCCGAGTTGTGAGCTGTATGTATGTATATGGATCGGGTTGCACGCTGCAATGAGCCTTAGAGCTGTATATGGATCCGGTTGCACGCCGCAACAAGCCTCGGGGCTATATATATATATATATATATATATATATATATATATATATATATATATATATATATATATATGGATCGAGTTGCACGCCACAACGAGCCTTATGGCTATTTATATGGGATCGGGTTGCACGCCGTAGCGATATAGTGCTTGGGATGAAGGAGCCCCTCCGGAGTTTGCACACCCCCAGTGAGCACATGTACCTATTGAGTGTGAGTACTGAGAGTTGAGAGCCGAGTGATTGAGCTGTTGTGACGAGCTGAGTGTCTGTTGCCCTGAGAGGCTGTACTTGTTTTCATTTGTTGATGCACTTAGTTGATATCTGTCATTGTTGTAAATTTTTTGAACGATTCTATATCCGGATTACCTGCACTGTAACTGTATAAACTGATTTAACTTGAACTGCCAGATTTGAAAGCATGTCTATTCTTTGTTGGAATTATTGAAAATAAACTGTAATTGTATAGCTCGTCACTACCTTCTCAGTTCCTTATTTATTTCTGTTACTTGCTGAGTTGGTTGTACTCATGCTACACCATGCACTTCATGTGCAGATCCATGTGTGTTTGACCACGGAGATCGTTGAGTTCGTGCGCGATCGAGTACTGGAGACTACGAGGTAGCTGCCGGCGTCCGCGGACCTTGTCTCTCCTTCTATGTTTTCTTTCTTTTCTGTATTGATACTTAGACACTGTTTTTATTAGACTGGATATCTAGATGCTCATGACTCAGTGACACCCCGATGTCGGGTTATTTTTCCGCACTTTTGTTTTTTTGGGTTTTACCCCCGTTTTTTATAAACAACTCTGGTTATTTTAAATGTCTTAATTCATTTCTGTTAAATTTTGAAAGTGTTTTGGAAATGTCGGCTTGCTTAGTATCACGATAGGCACTATCACGACGGGTTAGATTTTGGATCGTGACCAATACCTAGATAAAAATATATTATATATAATATAAAAGGTATTATATAAATGGGAGGATTTATAAAAGGTTCTACACTTAATCCTTGTCAAAGATAGATTACAAGCAAACAACAACTTTACAAAAAACAATTCAATTTTTGCACCCTGAAACCAACGCAAGGTCAGTTTAGCTCGTCATGCTTATAATAGGGGGAACTCTTAACACATGTAGAGCATAAGAAGTCTAACCAATTTGGCAAAGTCTACACTAAACCTTAGATGCCTCAAGCAGTTGAGCATAAAAGGAAGCCCCGCGCCCGTACTCAAAGCAATACTATACTTAGAATCACATGAATACAAATACAATACCCATCGTCTGTCACGTTTTACTGTTAAAAGGGAACTTGGCAGACGTTTGGAGCAACATTGCACATGAACTAGTTTACGGGTGTTTGTGATGACCCAAAAGGTCATATTATATTTTAGAACTCGAATCTGCGCTCTTCAGCCTTAAAATTTTCATTTTTATCCTCCTCAATTTGCGTGCCCAGTCCGGGCAGGTTTCCAGAAAGCTTTTATGTTGAAAACTAATGAAAATAAGAATTTTTGCCTTAAAAGTTGATTTTAGTTGACTTCGATCAATATTTTTGTTAAACGAGCCCGCATCCATACTTTGATGGTCCCGGTAGGTCCGTATCGAATTATGGGACCTGGGCGTATGTCCAGAATCGAATTCGGAGGTCCCTAGCTCAAGTTATGAATTTTTGAGAAAAATTAAAAGTCTGAAAATTAATTATTTTTAAGAATTGATTGATGCATGGCATTGTTGGTATCGGGTCCTTATTTTGGTTCCAGAGCCCGGTACAGTTTTATTATGATATTTAAGACTTGTCTGTGAAATTTGGTGAGAAACGGAGTTGATTTGACGTGATTCGGACGTCCAGTTGAGAAGATAGGAATTTTAAAGTGTTCTTGAGAATTTCATTTGATTTGGTGCTAAATTTGTAGTTCTAGGTGTTGTTTTGGCGATTGGATCGCGCGAGCAAGTTCGTATGATATTTTTAGACTTGTGTGCTTGTTTGGTTTGGAGTCCCGAGGGCTCGGGTGAGTTTCGGATAGGCCACGGGATGTTTTGGACTTGGGAAATATCTAGTTTTCTGCAAATTCTGGTGTCTGGCATATCCTTCTTCACGTTCGCGAAGGTCTTCTCGCGAACGCGAAGAGCAATCTGGTGAGACTGAAAATTCTTCTTCGCGAACGCGAAGGCCTGGTCGCGAACACGAAGTGATGGGGGATTTACCCTTCGCGAACGCGACCTGACCATCGCGAACGCGAAACACTTGGGGACCTGGGGGAGGGTTGGTCATGTTCTTCTACGCGAACGCGTCCACTGGTCGCGAACACGAAGGCTAGGGGGGAGTTGCCTTACACGAACGCGAAGGAAGACTCGCAAACGTGAAGGCCTTAGGCTGTTATGCATCGCGACCGTGACTGGCCTCTCGCGAACACGATGAAGGCTTGTCCAGTGACTTAAAACAGACTCCAAACACACGTTTGAGCCATTTCTTCAACATTTTTCAAGAACCAAACGGGTAGAGGCGATTTCCAAGAGTCATTTTCTTCCCCAAATTGTTGGTAAGTTATTCTAAATCATTTTATTTCAATTACCCATTACATTTCTTGAATTTTCAACCTAAAATCTAGAGTCTTCATGGTAGAATTAGGGGTTAGGGTAGAAACTAGGGATTTCGGAAATTTGGGGATTTAGACCACAATTTGAGGTCAGATTCCACAACCAATTATATATTCGGGCTCGGGGGTGAATGGGTGAATGGATTTTGGTCCGAACCTCGGGTTTTGACCAAGCGGGCCCGGGGTCGATTTTTTGACTTTTTGGAGGAAAATTTGGGAAATTTAATTTATGCAATATAATTGATTCCTTTAGCAATATTTGATACTATTGAGTTATTTTTGAATAGATACGAGTGGGTTGGAGGTAAATTCCAAAGGAAAAACTGTGATTGAGAATTAAGTGGCCTTCGGAGCGAGGTAAGTGTTTTGTCTAACTTTGGCTTGAGGGAATAGGTATTGTATGAGTATTTGCTACGTGTTTTGTTGTTGAATACGACGTATAGTTGAGGTGACGAGCATCTATACGTTGTGTTTGAGTCATAACATTCGAGTGAAATTCCATTTCTTGCAATTTTGTAGTCTTAAATCTTGCTATCCATGCTTATTGTTGTTGTTGAAATGTTGGAAGACTTGTATCCGGTTCCACCAAGGTCGATAAAATTGTGAATATTGATTCGAGGTTGAGATGTTAAATTGTGAAAGTAATCATTTATGAAATATTGATTTCTTGTGAAACTTCTCTCTATTCGTTATTATTGATTTTGTGAATTGTGAGGAAGAGTGTAAAGCACGAAGAGTGATGCCGTGCATAATTTAATTATATTGTGAGGAAGAGTGTAAAGCACGAAGGGTGATGCCGTGCATAATTTAATTATATTGTGAGGAAGAGTGTAAAGCACGAAGGGTGATGTCGTACATAATTTAATTATATTGTGAGGAAGAGTGTAAAGCACGAAGGGTGATACCGTGCATAATTTAATTATATTGTGAGGAAGAGTGTAAAGCACGAAGGGTGATGCCGTGCATAATTTAATTATATTGTGAGGAAGAGAGTAAAAGCACAAAGGGTGATGCCGTGCAGTCTTATTTGTTATTTGGTGAGGTTGAGAGTAAAAGTACGAAGGGTGATGCCGTGCAGTTTTCCTTGCTGTCTTGATTGCTCAATTCGTTTAAGGATTTCCGATTTAATTATGTCCTTTCATTATTCTCACTCTTTATGTTGTATTCCCCCACAGTATGTTCCCCTCCCATTATTTCTGCGTTATTTCTTATTTTCTGTTATTGCCACTAGCATGATTATACTGTTCAAGTTATATGTGGGTGTCTTGTCCTAGCCTCATCAGTACTTCGTCGAGGTTAGGCTCGATACTTACCAGTACATGGGGTTGGTTGTACTAATGCTGCACTCTGCACTTTCTGTGCAGATTTTGATACCGGCTCAGGTTGATCGAGATTTGCTACTGGTCCTCTGTCCAGAGACTCGAGGTAGATCTGTCGGCGTTCACAGACCTTGAAGTCCCCGTCTATCCTTTATGTCTTACTGTTTTCTTTCATTCAGACAGTTGTATTTCTTTCAGACCATTACTTGTAGTGAAGTGTCTCCAGCAGGGAAGTATGACTGTTACTCAGTATGAGACCCGTTTTGTAGATTTGGCCTGTCATGCTATTCTTCTACTTCCCACCGAGAGAGAGGGTGAAGAGGTTTATTGATGGACTTGCTCATCCTATCAGATTGCAGATGGCTAAGGAGACGGGAAGTGAGATTTCTTTTCAGGCAGCTGCTAACGTCGCTAGACGAGTCGAACTGGTTCTTGCTCAGAGAGGTCAGGGGTCTGACAAGATACCTCGTCATTCCAACGAGTTCAGCGGTGCCTCACCTAGAGGCAGGAGTACTTTTGGTAGAGGCTATCCTCCCAGGCCGTTTCATTCAGTGCTTCAGGCATCTCACGGTGCCTCAGGTAGTCGTGGCCCTCAGATGAATTATTCTGACCAGCTAGCCTACAGTGCACCACCAGCTCCTATTAGTGCACCTCCACTCCAGAGTCATCAGGGTGTTTATTCGGGTCGACAGGGTCAGTTTCAGGGTCAGCAATCACAGCAGCCGAAGTTATGTTATACTTGTGGTGATTCGAGGCACATTGCTAGATTGTTCCCTCGAGCAACGGGCAGCTCACAACATCAGAGTTCTCATGCCATGGTTCCGGCACCAGTTGCTGCACCACCTGCTCAGCCAGCTAGAGGTAGGGGTCAGCAGCCAGAGGTAGAGGCCAGACTGTTAGAGGTGGAGGTCAGGCCGTTAGAAGTGGAGACAAGCCAACTAGAGGTCGTCCCAGGGACGTAGTTCAGGGTGGTGGGGCCCATCCCCGGTGTTATTCTTTCCCTGCCAGGCCTGAGGCTGAGTCATCTGATGCTGTTATCACATGTACTGTTTCAGTTTGCAGTAGAGATGCTTCAGTTCTATTTGATCCGGGATCTACTTACTCCTATGTGTCATCCTATTTTGCTTCCTATTTGGTTGTGCCCCATGATTCCTTGAGTGCTCTTGTGTATGTGTCCACACCAGTGGGAGATGCTATTATTGTAGATCATGTTTATCGTTCGCGTGTGGTCACCCTTGGGAGTCTTGAGACTCGTGTAGATCTCCTTCTTCTCGACATGGTTGATTTTGATGTCATACTGGGTATGGATTGGCTGTCACCTTATCATGCTATATTAGATTGTCACGCCAAGACGGTGACCTTAGCCTTGCAGGGGTTGCCTCAATTAGAGTGGAGAGGGAATCTTGGCCATTCTGCCAGCAGGGTTATCTCTTATGTGAAGGCTCGGCATATGGTCGAGAAGGGGTGTCTAGCTTATTTGGCTTATGTCCGCGATTCTAGTACGGAGGTTCCTTCCATAGATTCGGTACCGATTGTTCGTGAGTTTCCAGAGTTGTTTCCTGTAGACCTGCCGGAGATGCCACCCGACAGGGATATTGATTTCTGCATTGATTTGGCTCCGGGCACTCAGCCTATTTCCATTCCGCCATATCGCATGGCCCCGCTAGAGTTGAAAGAATTGAAGGAGCAGTTGCAAGATTTGCTTGATAAGGGCTTCATTAGACCTAGTTTCTCACCCTGGGTGCACCTGTGTTGTTTGTGAAGAAGAAAGATGGATCGATGAGGATGTGTATAGATTATCGGCAGTTGATCAAAGTCACCACCAAGAACACATATTCATTGCCGAGGATTGATGATTTATTTGATCAGCTTCAGGTTGCCAAGGTCTTTTCAAAGATTGATTTGAGATCTGGCTACCATCAATTGAGGATTAGGGCATCCGATGTTCCTAAGACATCTTTTCGATCTCGGTATGGGCATTATGAGTTTCTAGTGATGTCAGTTGGGCTGACAAATGCCCCAACAACATTCATGGATTTGATGAACCGGGTGTTCAAACCCTACTTAGATTCCTTTATGGTTGTGTTTATTGATGATATCTTGATCTACTCCCACAGTCAAGAGGAGCATGAGCAGCATCTTCGGATCGTTCTTCAGACTCTGAAAGACAGTAGTTATATGCTAAGTTCTCAAAATGCGAGTTTTGGTTAAGTTCAGTTGCTTTCTTGGGTCACGTTGTATCAGAAGAGGGTATTCAGGTGGATCCTAAGAAGATTGAGGCAGTTCAGGACTGGCCTAGACCCACATCAGCTACAAAGATCCGTAGTTTCCTGGGTTTGGCGGGCTATTACCGTCGATTTGTGGAGGGATTTTCATCCATAGCAGTCTCGTTGACTAGACTGACCCAGAAGGGTGCCCCGTTCAGGTGGTCAGACGAGTGTGAAGCAAGCTGTCAAAAGCTCTAGACTACTTTGACTACGGCACCGATATTGGTGTTACCCACAGGTTCAGGATCTTATACAGTATATTGTGACGTATCTCGTATTGGTCTGGGTACGGTATTGATGCAGGGTGGAAAGGTTATTGCATATGCTTCACGGCAGCTGAAGGTTCACGAGAAGAATTACCCTATTCATGATTTAGAGCTGGCAGCCATTGTGCACGCGCTGATGATTTGGAGGCACTATCTTTATGGCATGCCATGTGAGGTATTCACTGATCATCAGAGCTTGCAGTATTTGTTCAAGCAGAAGGAACTCAATTTGAGACAGAGGAGGTAGCTGGAGCTATTGAAAGACTATGATATCACTATATTGTATTATCCCGGGAAGGCCAATGTGGTGGCCGATGCTTTGAGTAGAAAGTCAGTCAGTATGGGTAGCCTTGCATATATTCCAGTTGGTGAGAGACCGCTTGCATTGGATGTCAGTCCTTGGCCAACCAGTTCGTGAGGTTAGATGTTTTCAATCCCAGCCGTGTTCTAGCTTGTACAGTTGCTCGGTCTTCTTTGTTTGAGTGCATCAGAGATCGGCAGGATGACAATCCTCATTTACTTGTACTTAGAGACATAGTGCGGCACGGGGGTGCCAAGCAGGTTACTGTTGGAGATGACGGAGTTTTGCGGATGCGGGGTCGTATTTGTGTGCCTAATATGGATGGACTTCGTGAGTTGATCCTTGAGGAGTCCCACAATTCTCGATATTCTATTCATCCGGGCGCCGCCAAGATGTATCAGGACTTGAGGCAGCATTATTTATGGAGGCGAATGAAGAAGGACATAGTTGCCTATGTAGCTCGGTGCCTAAATTGCCAGCAGGTAAAGTGTGAGCATCAGAGACCTGGTGGTTTACTTCAGAGGTTAGATATTCCTGAGTGGAAGTGGGAGCGTATCACTATGGACTTTGTTGTTGGACTCCCATGGACTCAGAGGAAGTTCGATGCAGTTTGGGTCATTGTGGACAGGCTGACTAAGTCAGCGCATTTCATTCCAGTGGCAGTTACCTATTCCTCGGAACGGTTGGCCGAGATTTATATTCGTGAGATCGTCCGTCTTCACCGTGTGCCCGTGTCTATCATTTCTGATCGAGGTACGTAGTTTACCTCGCACTTTTGGAGGGCATTTCAGCGTGAGTTGGGTACGCGGGTTGAGTTGAGCACATCATTTCATCCTCAGATGGACGGGCAGTCCGAGCGTACTATTCAGATCTTGGAGGATA
Organism: Nicotiana tomentosiformis; assembly: GCF_000390325.3. Lineage (NCBI taxonomy): Eukaryota > Viridiplantae > Streptophyta > Magnoliopsida > Solanales > Solanaceae > Nicotiana > Nicotiana tomentosiformis. The sequence continues at coordinate 36,534,188 of NC_090815.1, forward strand.
TGCTCTGCGCCTGTGTTATTGACTTTGGAGCGTACAATAACAGCTACCAGTCAAGCATTCAGATGGCTCCATATGAGGCATTATATGGTAGACGGTGTAGGTCGCCAATTGGGTGGTTCGAGCTGGGGGAGGCTCGGTTATTGGGTACAGATTTAGTTCAGGAGGCCTTGGACAAGGTCAAGATTATACAGGATCGACTTCGTACAGCTCAGTCCAGGCAAAAGAGTTATGCTGACAGTAAATTTCATGATATTGCATTCATGGTTGGAGAAAGAATATTGCTTCGGGTATTGCCCATGAAGGGTGTTATGCGATTTGGGAAGAAGGGCAAGTTGAGCCCTAGGTATATCGGGCCATTTGAGATCCTCGAGAGAGTGGGGGAGGTAGCTTATAAACTTGTGTTGCCTCTAGGGTTATCCTCAGTTCATCCGGTATTCCATGTGTCTATGCTCCAGAAATATCATGGTGACCCGTCCCACGTGTTAGATTTTAGCTCTGTCTAGTTGGACAATGATTTGACTTACGAGGAGGAGCCGGTGGCCATTCTAGACTGGCAGGTTCGTCAGTTGAGATCAAAGAGAGGTCAGCATATTGAGGCAGCTACTTGGGAGTCCGAGTCCGATATGCGGAGTAGATATCCCCACCTTTTCACCAGCCCAGGTATTTTTCTATGTCCGTTCGAGGACGAATGGTTGTTTTAGAGGTGGAGAATGTGATGACCCAAAAGGTCATCTTATGTTTTAGAACTCGAATCTGCGCTCTTAAGCCTTAATAATCTCATTTTTTACCCTTCTTGATTTGCGTCCCCAGTCCGGGTAGGTTTCCAGAAAGCTTTTATGTTAAAAACTAATGAAAATAAGAATTTTGGCCTTAAAAGTTTATTTTAGTTGACTTCGGTCAACATTTTTGGTAAACATGCCCAGATCCATGCTTTGACGGTCCCGGTAGGTCCGTATCGAATTATGGGACATGGGCGTATGCCCGAAATCGAATTCGGTGGTCCCTAGCTCAAGTTATGAATTTTTGAGGAAAATTAAAAGTGTGAAAATTAATTATTTTTAAGAATTGATTGATGCATGGCATTGTTGGTATTGGATCCTTATTTTGGTTCCAGAGCCCGGTACAGTTTCATTATGATATTTAAGACTTGTCTTTGAAATTTTGTGAGAAACGGAGTTGATTTGACGTGATTCGGACGTCCAGTTGAGAAGATAGGAATTTTAAAGTGTTCTTGAGAATTTCATTTGATTTGGTGCTAAATTTGTAGTTCTAGGTGTTATTTTGGCGATTGGATCGCGCGAGCAAGTTCGTATGATGTTTTTAGACTTGTGTGCATGTTTGGTTTGGAGCCCCGAGGGCTCGGGTGAGTTTCGGATAGGCCACGGAATGTTTTGGACTTGGAAAATATCTGGTTTTCTGCAGATTCTGATGTCTGGCATATCCTTCTTCGCGTTCGCGAAGGTCTTCTCGCGAATGCGAAAAGTAATCTGGTGAGACTGAAAATTCTTCTTCGCGAACGCAAAGGCCTGGTCGTGAACGTGAAGTGATGGGGGATTTACCCTTCGCGAACGCGACCTGACCATCGCGAACGCGAAGCACTTGGGGACCTGGGGGAGGGTTGGTCATGTTCTTCTACGCGAACACGTCCATTGGGTCGCGAACGCGAAGGCTAGGGGGTAGTTGCCTTACGTGAATGCGAAGGAAGACTCACGAACACCAAGGCCTTAGGCCGCTGTGCATCGCGATCATGACAGGCCTTTCGCGAACGCGATGAAGGCCTGTCCAGTGACTTAAAACAGACTCCAAATACGGGTTTGAGCCATTTCTTCAATATTTTTCAAGAACCAAACGGGTAGAGGCGATTTCCAAGAGTCATTTTCTTCCTTAAATTGTTAGTAAGTGATTCTAAATCATTTTCTTTCAATTACCCATTACATTTCTTGAATTTTCAACCTAAAATCTAGAGTTTTCATGGTAGAATTAGGAGTTAGGGTAGAAACTAGGGATTTCGGAAATTTGGGAATTTAGACTACAATTTGAGGTTGGATTCCACAACTAATTATATATTCGGTCTCGGGGGTGAATGGGTGAATGGATTTTGGTCCGAACCTCGGGTTTTGACCAATTGGGCCCGGGGTAAATTTTTTGACTTTTTGGCGGAAAATTTGGGAAATTAAATTTATGCAATATAATTGATTCCTTTAGCAATATTTGATACTATTGAGTCATTTTTGAATAGATACGAGTGGGTTGGAGGTAAATTCCAAAGAAAATGTTGTGATTGAGAATTAAGTGGCCTTCGGAGCGAGGTAAGTGTTGTGTCTAACTTTGGCTTGAGGGAATAGGTATTGTATGAGTATTTGCTACGTGTTTTGTTGTTGAATACGACGTATAGTTGAGGTGACGAGCATCTATACGTTGTGTTTGAGTCATAACATTCGAGTGAAATTCTATTTCTTGTAATTTTGTAGTCTTAAATCTTGCTATCCATGCTTATTGTTGTTGTTGAAATGTTGGAAGACTTGTATCCGGTTCCACCAAGGTCGATAAAATTGTGAATATTGATTCGAGGTTGAGATGTTAAATTGTGAAAGTAATCATTTATGAAATATTGATTTCTTGTGAAACTTCTCTCTATCCGTTGTTATTGATTTTGTGAATTGTGAGGAAGAGTGTAAAGCACGAAGGGTGATGCCGTGCATAATTTAATTATATTGTGAGGAAGAGTGTAAAGCACGAAGGGTGATGCCGTGCATAATTTAATTATATTGTGAGGAAGAGTGTAAAGCACGAAGGGTGATGCCGTGCATAATTTAATTATATTGTGAGGAAGAGTGTAAAGCATGAAGGGTGATGTCGTGCATATTTTAATTATATTGTGAGAAAGAGTGTAAAGCATGAAGGGTGATGCCGTGCATGAAGAGTGTAAAGAACGAAGGGTGATGCCGTGCATAATTTAATTATATTGTGAGGAAGAGAGTAAAAACACGAAGGGTGATGTCGTGCTGTCTTATTTGTTATTTTGTGAGGTTGAGAGTTAAAGTACGAAGGGTGATGCCATGCAGTTTTCCTTGCTGTCTTGATTGCTCACTTCATTTAAGGATTTTCGATTTAATTATGTCCTTTTATTATTCTCACTCTTTATGTTGTATTCCCCCACAGTATGTTCCCCTCCTATTATTTCTGCGTTATTTCTTATTTTCTGTTATTGCCACTAGCATGATTATACTGTTCAAGTTATATGTGGGTGTCTTGTCCTAGCCTCGTCACTACTTCGCCGAGGTTAGGCTCGATACTTACTAGTATATGGGGTCGGTTGTACTGATGCTGCACTCTACACTTTCTGTGCAGATTTTGATACTGGCTCAGGTTGATCGAGATTTGCTACTAGTCCGCTGTCCGGAGACTCGAGGTAGATCTGTCGGCGTTCACAGACCTTGAAGTCCCCGTCTATCCTTTATGTCTTACTGTTTTCTTTCATTCAGACAGTTGTATTTCTTTCAGACCACGACTTGTAGTAAATTCTAGAATGCTCGTGAATTGTGACTCCAGATCCGGGTGGTAGTAATTAATACAGTTTTATGATATTTCGCACTTATTATATTTTATTTTAGTTAATTATTGTTATTTACTGAATGAAAATAAGAAATTGGTTTAATGATTCTCTAACATTGGCTTGCCTGGCAAGTGAAATATTAGGCGCCATCATGGTCCCGTCGGTGGAAAATTTTGGGTCGTGACAGTGTTGTAAAAGGGAAATTGGGATTTATATTTTTAATAAACATCAAGAAAAATAGACAATTATGGTCAAAGAACTATTCCTTTTTTATTATACTAGTCTTAGAGTACGGGCGTTACGCGTGTACCTCGAGTCATGATTAAAGATCTTTTGAAAATCACATAAATATTATTAAAAATATTATAAATTAAAAAATATAATTTTAAATTATAGTGTAATTTAAGTTCTTAAAATAATGAATGTTGATTCTATTTGGCTATTCCATAAAGAAGTCCTAATATAAATTATAGTAATTCTTATACATGGGTTGTTGTTGGTTTAGAAGTCCAAGCAAAGTAGGTATAATGTATAAACTTGTATTAACATTGGTCATTACTATATTTCAGTCCGTATATAATCTTTAATCTCTTTTTTTAGGAAACAACTTAAAATGATAAGTTTAAATGTGGTTTTCGAATAAGCTCTTTCAACTTAACTTCAAATGCTACTTTGTTTTTCAAATATCACCTAATTTATATTCAACATCAATTTCCAAACCAAGAATATGCTTTAGTTTTATCTATTATTCATCATAAAATAATAATATTTTATAGGTTATTTTGAAGAAACAGTACATAATTGAGAGATAAGAGGATCTGTCAATGTTACAATGATATATGTTCATCCCTAAATAATTGTTTCAGTTGTAATATTCTTAATTTCGAAGATAAATTCACATTAAAAATAATTTTATAAGGAAGTAAGGATGGTTCTTTTCTTACATGGAATTAAATGAACTTGACACTTTTCAAGAACGAATTAAATTATGTTTAAGATAAAAATCTAATACCTACAATTAAAGATGTCAATAAAAAGGGGTAAAGACTTAGATTAAATGCCTAACTAAATTTTTATTATGAATTGTAATAGTCCAAACAACTTGTACAAAATTTATACATTAAGTCAGAAATGAAAGCACCAAGTCAAATGCATGAAACAAAAACTTATACGTGAAAAGCTGGTACAAAAGTTTTTGAGATAAAGAGCATGGTCATTCAATAAGAACACCAAAGTAAAGATGTATTAATTGAACACGTGAATGCAAAATTTTAATTATTAATACATATACATTAATGTAATTCAACTACTAATAGAAACTAGTATTTGTGATGACCTGATAGGTCATCATTAAATTTAATATTCATTTATGAGTTATGAGACCTTGAATAGCACCATTTAGCATTCTTTGACTTGCGAGCGCAGTCTGTATATTTTTCCGGAAAGTTTTTATGTGAAAAATTGATAAAAATGAGAAATAGTGCTTTAAAACTCAACTGAGTTGATTTCGGTCAACGTTTTAAGCAAACAGACTCGGATCAGTATTTTAACAGTTTTGGTAGATCCGTATAGTAATTTGGGATTTGGGCATATGCCCGGAATTTGATATGGAGATCCCTAACTCGAGTTATCGCCATTTATTGAAAATTATAAGTTTGAAAGAATAGAGATTTCAAAATTTGACCACAAATTGACTTTTATTGATATCGGGCTCGGATTTCGATTCTGAAAGTTGGAACAACTCTGTTATGTCATTTGGAACTTACATACAAAAATTTAGGTCATTCCAGACTGTTTTGAGTAGTTTTGGCGCGAGTTTTAGAATTGCAATTTTCATAAATTCATTAAATTCGAATCGAGGTATGAATTATAATTTCGACATTGTTTGACGTGATTTGAGACCCCAAGTAAATCCGTATTATGTTATGGGACTTGTTGGTATATTCGGACGGGGTCCCGAGAACCTCGATGTGATTCGGATCTAAATCGGATCAAATTTTGGACTTAAGCAAATTTTGGAATTTGCTGCTTCTGGTATGTTCGCTTCTGCGAAGCCTTGGCTGCAGAAGCGGCTCCACAAAAGCGTGAAGTCCGTCACAGAAGCGGAGGCAGAGGAGCTGGGCAAGAAGCCGCAGAAGCAGAAAACTGGACGCTTATGCAAGTTTGTAGAAGCGTACATTGTGTTCTCAGAAGCGGAAGGTAGAGCAGATGCGCATTTGGCACCACAGAAGCGATTTCGCAGATGCGAGGCTTCAGCTGGCCAGTGCTTCTTTGCAGAAGCGGCATTTTCAGTCGCAAAAGTGACGCCGCAGATGCGGCCATTTCGTCGCAAAAGCGAAAAGTTGACAAAAACATAAGGGATCGAAAATCAGTCATTTCGCCATTTCTGTTTGACTTTTAAAACCTCGGGTTTTGGGTGATTTGGAGGAGATTTTTACGACTTCGGACTGGGTAAGTGTTCCTTATCATATATTGATGATATTTCATACATCCGTATCTATATTCATCATTTATTTCGGATTTAGATGGAAGAAATTGGAATTTTTGTAAAACTTTTCAAAAATGCAGATTTAGGATTTGGAAGACAATCCGATGTTGGAATTCAATAATTTTAGTAAGGTTGAACTCATATCGGAATGAGTGTGCAAATTCCATAATTTTTGTCGGATTTCGAAATGTGGGCCCCGCTGTCAATTTTTGAATTGAATTTCGGATTTTAATTGGAAAATTTAGTATTTTCGTATAGAATTGGTTTATATAATTCGTATTGAATATATTGAATTGTTTGTGACTAGATTTGAGCTATTCAGATACCAATTCGCGAGTCAAAGTTTATTGAAATCTTGAGTTGGTTGTTATGCGAGGTAAGTGTTGTGGTTAACCTTGACCTGAGGGAGTAGGGCTTGTTTGTCTATTTGCTACTTGATTTAATGTGCGGGTATAATGTATATATGAGGTAACGGGTTCTTATATGTTGTGGTTAAGTCAAAGCATGCTGGAGGAATTTGGTCATTGTGAATAATTGCCTAATTAATTAAGATATTCATGCTTAAGTTTATTATTAATTATTTGATCATTATTCATGAAATTATTATTAATTTAATTATTGTGAAATATTGTTGAAGAGTGTAAAAGCACGAAGAGTGATTTCGTGCCATTTATATTATTTATATTATCCTTGTCATGGTGAGAAAGAGTGTTAAAGCATGAAGGGTGATGTCGTGCCATTTTCAAAGAGTGTAAAAGCACAAAAGGTGATGGCGTGCCACAAGAGAGTTAAGGCACGAAGGGTGATACCGTGCCAATCTTATTATTTATTTATCAATTCATGGCAAGAAAGAGAGCTAAAGCACAAAGGGTGATGTCATGCCAATCTTATTATTTATTTATAAATTCATGGGAAGAATGAGAGTAAAAGCACGAAGGGTGGTGCCGTGCCATTTTCATATTATGAGCTATTTATTATATAGTTGAATAATTAATTAGCTGCTACGTGACACTTCTCCTGCTGAAATTTTATATCATTCCCCTTCGCATGTTCCCTCCCAAATTAATAAATTGTTAATTATTGTGTTAAATGTTGCTTCGTATTTGTATATACTTGTACAAGTTATTTACTTATGTGTCTTGCCATAGCCTCGTCACTATTTCGTCGAGGTTAGGCTCGATATTTACGGAGTACGTGGGGTCGGTTGTACTCATACTACACTCTGCACTTCTTGTGCAAAATTTGGAGTTGGTCCCAGTGGCGTACCATAGACTTACTCGGATTCAGCTTCCTAGAGGAGACTTGAGGTATAACTGCACAGTGTCAGCAGTTCTGAAGTCCCCTTCTACTTTATCTTAGTTGTGTATCATCTTTCAAACAACTTGAATTTTATTCAGACCTTTATTTGTATTATTCTAGTAGCCCGTGCACTTGGGACACCAAATTTGGGGGTGTATGTTGATGATTCAGTTGATATGGTCTTCCGCACTTTGTTTCAGTAATTGACTTCTGTTTAATTTGATTTGTTTAAAAATGGTTAAGATTATTCTAACATTGGCTTTCCTAACAAGTAAAATGTTAGCCGTCATCACAGTCCCGAAGGTGGGAATTTCGGGTCGTGACAAGTTGGTATCAAAGCACTAGGTTACTTAGGTCTCATGAGTCACGAGCAAGCTTAGTAGAGTCTAAAGGATCGGTACAGAGACGTTTGTACTTATTTTCTAGAGGCTATGAAGTTTAGGAATAATATCACTTCTTTCTTATTCTGTCGTGCAATTTTATTCTATCATCGACGATTGAACCATTCTATTCTTATTCTCTCGCAGATGATGAGAACACGTAATACATCTACCGAAGGACAGGGACCCGAGCCCTCGGTGGAAACTATGACCAGGGGTAGAGGCCGAGGCAGAGGCCGAGGTAGAGGCAGAGGTAGAGCTCAGTCTAGAGCTCGAGCAGTAGCACCTGTTGTAGAACCTCAGGTAGATTTGGAAGCGGAGGTTCCAGCTCAGACTGTACCTGCTGGACCAGTTTAGGTCTCGGAAGGATTCATAGCTACTCCAGTGCTTCAGGATGCTCTAGTCTGTTTGGTGAGCCTTATGGAGGACGTGACCCAGAATGGTACATTTCCAGTAGCACCAGCCGTCTCACAAGCTGGGGGAGGAGCACAGATACCCACTAATTCGGCTTTGGAGTAGATGGCTCCCCAGTATCCGGCTCCAGTGGCCCCGCCAGTTGGGGTAGTTCAGCCAATTGTTGCTGCACAAGCCGATGATAGGCCCACCATGTCTTCTGAGGCTTTATTAAGGTTGGACAAGTTTACTAAGATCTTTCCAGTTCACTTTAGTGGTACTCCTTCTAAGGACCCACAAGATTATCTTGACCGCTGCCATGAGGTGTTGCGGAACATGGGTATAGTTGAGACCAATGGGGTCGATTTTGCTGTATTCCAGATGACGGGTTTTGCCAAGAGGTTGTAAAAAGATTATATGTTGACTAGACCAGTTGGGTATCCTGCACTGGCTTGGGAGCAGTTCTCAAGACTATTTCTAGAGAAGTTCCTCCCTATCACATTGAGAGAGGATTACCGCAGGAAATTTGAGCGTCTCCAGCAAGGAAGCATGATTGTTACTCAGTAGAAGACCCGTTTGTGGATCTAGCCCGTTATGCTCTCCTTTTACTTTCTACTGAGGGAGAGAGAGTGAAGAAATTTATTGATGGACTCACTCACCCTGTCAGGATTAAGATGGCCAAGGAGACCGGAAGTGAGATTCCCTTTCAAGCGGCTGCTAATGTTGCTAGGAGGATCGAGATGGTCCTTGCACAGGAGAGAGGGCAGGGGTCTGATAAGAGGCCTCGTCGGTTTGGTGGGCTCAGTGGTGCCTCGTCTGGAGGCAGGGCTAATTTTGGTATGGTTTATCTTACCAGGTCATTTCATTCAGCTCTTCAAGCGTCCCACAGTGCTTCAGGTGGTCGTGGCCCTCATGTGTCTCATTCTGACCAGCTAGCCTATAGTGCACCACCAGTTCCTATTAGTGCACCTCCGATCCAGATTTTTCAGGGTGGTTACTCAAGTCGACAGGGTCATCAATCACAGCAGCCAAGGTCCTATTATACTTGTGGTGATTCGAGGCACACTGTTATATTTTGCCCTCGGGCATCGAGTAGCTCACCACAACAGGGTTATCGTGCCATGGTCCCGGCACCGGTTGCTCCACCGCCCGCTCAGCCAGCTAGAGGTAGGGGTAAGGCATCAAGAGGTGGAGGCTAGGTCGTTAGAGGTAGAGGCCAGGCTGTTAGAGGTGGAGGCCATCTAGTCAGAGGCCGTCCCAGGGACACAGTTTAGAGTGGTGGGGCCTATCCCCAATTTTATGCTTTTCCAGCTAGGCCTGAGGCCGAATCATCTGATGTAGTGATCACAGGTAGTGTTCCAGTTTGCCATAGAGATGCTTCAGCTCTATTTGATCCAAGATCTACTTATTCCTATGTATCTTCCTATTTTGCTTCACATCTGGTTGTGCCTCGTGATTTTCTGAGTGCTACTGTGTGTGTGTCCACACTGGTAGGCGATTATGTTGTGGTAGATCATGTCTATCGTTCGTGTATGGTTACTATTGGGAATCTTGAGACTTGCGCGGATCTTCTACTTCTTGATATGGTAGATTTTGATATCATCTTGGGTATGGATTGGCTGTCACATTCTCATGCTATATTGGATTGTCACGCCAAAACAGTGACCTTAGTCATGTCGGGATTGTCTCAATTATAGTGGAAAGGGATTCATGGCCATTTTACCATCAAGGTTATCTCTTATATGTGAAGGCTCGGCTTATGGTCGAGAAGGGCTTTCAAGCTTATTTGGCTCATATTCGCGATTCCAGTGTGGATGTTCCTTCTGTGGATTCGTAAGGACCCATAAAAATTTAAACCAAAAACTCGGGGTTTCATGGTGCCATGATAGATTCCTACGTTTGAATAGTACCCTATGGACAAAGAGGAAAATGTTTCACAGAAGAACGTGTTTCTACGGCCCATTATGTGGCTGCATAATCACTCTGCGGACCGCAAAATGGCCGTAGAGTGAAGTAGTACGTTGGCCAATTTGAGGTCAGCTTTGCGGTCGATTATGCGACCGCATAACCACTATGCGGACCGTATATCAATCGCATAATCCCTCTTGAGTTTTTGCGGAGGGAGTTCTGCGGTGCATTATGCGACCGCAAAACGAGTATGCGGACCGTATACTGGTCGCATACCTGGGCTGTAAGTTCAGGCTCCTGAGGGCCATTTCTGCGGTCACTTTGCGGACCACATAACCATTATGCGGTCGCATTTGCGACCGTAGACCTGTGTCGGGGCACCCATTTTCTTAATTTAAAACCTGACCCCCATTCTATTATAATACCCTTTTAGACTATTTTGAGCTCATTTTCTGATACTATAGAGTGAGGGAGGGAACCTTAGAGTGAGAAATTAATCCTCATCAATTATTCTTCAATTCTTGCTTGAAACTTTGAAGATTGTCAAGGAAAGCAACCTAGGCCTCCATCCTAGAGGTAAGAATCTATACCCTAGCCCTAAATTTTTAAACTTATACTGAAAATGAGTAATTAATAAGATGGTCCATGGGTATGAGGGTTGTTTATCTTGCATGCATGTGTGGTAAAAGAGTAGAAAAGTGAACTAGAACCATGAACATTTTCCTAATTTTGGGTTCGATTTGCATATTGCTAAAATAGATTGAGGTTGCTAAGGGTTCCGGATAATTATAGAGTCTAAAGAAGTGCAATTGAGGTATGTATGGCTAACTCTCTTCTTCCTAGAATCGAACTCCTTATGTCCAAATAATTGGTGTAAGTTCCAACTTGATCATACTAGAATTGTTTGCCTTAGTGTGTTGGGTTGAAAGATTCATGTTCCCTAATTGTTTTGGATGTTTACCATGTCATCATGCTATTTGAGAATGTAACTATGATTTTCCAAGCTCCTTCCCTTGTGTGTGCAATGCCTTATGTGATGGTACTTATCGACATGAATGATGACCTTATTTGAACGAATAAAAAGGGAAAGACTCGAATTGTAAAATGTGCCCAAGGTCCAAGAACTACTTAATAAATGAGGTTGTTTGTGCTATGTAATGAAAGATGGGAAAGAAATGTAAATTGAGTGGACAATTGAAAGAGGTTATGTCTCAAGTGGGATGGCTTAGCCGATTGGGCCGAGATCGGACGTCATGATGTACACATAGTGGCATTTGTGTTGAAATTATTGATTTACATTGTGGATATGGATATGTCTCACTTGAGATGGCTTAGCCGGTCGGGCCGAGACCGGACTCCGTGTAAAAATATGGTGGCATTGTGAGTTGTGGCTTTGGCACTAAAGATTATAAACCTAAAAAGATGGAAATATTGAATTGGAAACTATGTGATCCTTACTTGGTGTTTCTTTGTATTTCTTTGAAGTACTTATTGATTATTATGGCTGCCTTCTCTTTGTTTCACTGTTCATTCTACTAAGATTGGTGTTTGCCTTACTCATACTACACTCTGCACTTCTTGTGCAGAATTTGGAGTTGGTCCTAACGGCGTAACATAGACTTGCTCGGATTCAGCTACCCAGAGGAGACTTGAGGTATAACTGCACAGTGTCCGCAGTTCTGAAGTCCCCTTCTACTTTATCTAAGTTGTGTATCATCTTTCAAACACCTTGAATTTTATTCAGACCTTTATTTTTATTATTCTAATAGCTCGTGCACTTGTGACACCAGATTCAGGGATGTATTTTGATGATTCTGTTGTTATGGTCTTCCGCACTTTATTTCAGTAATTGACTTCTATTTAATTTGATTTGTTTAAAAATGGTTAAAATTATTCTAACGTTGACTTTCCTAGCAAGTGAAATGTTAGGCGCCATCACGGTCCCGGAGGTGGAAATTTTGGGTCGTAACGGTATTAGTACTTGCGCAATGCGCGGATAATTAAAAAGACTGATCTACACCGTAAAGTTCAATTTGTTAGTATTAATACCATCTTTATAACCAAACATTAAAAACATTTTGAGACTCTAATAAAACTTTAATTTCATCTCCTAATAAATATTCCATAAAAAATAATGATACTATACAATTTGCTTGATATGAATGTTCCACGAAAAATAATGATGCTATACAATTTGCTTGATACGAAGCATGTGCTTAAGGGGACATTATTGTAGCAAATTCTCATGGACATATTATAGTGCATTTTTCAGAAGTTGTCCTTTGAATTGAGGTTTATCATTGCAAAAAGACACGAGTAAAAATTCAAGAATTTCTGGTCCTTGGGCATGGGTAAACTCTCATGGACATATTGCAGTGCATTTTCTAGAAGTTGTTTGTCACGACCCAAAATCCGCATGTCGCGATGGCACCTATCTCAATACTAGAAAAGCTGACAACCTTAATAAATCACAAAATTTCCTTAAGTTTGAAAACATAATATTTGAATTCAATAGAAAATCTCACAAATACAGATAAAAATACACTCCCAAAACCCGGTGTCACTAAGTATATGAGCATCTAAATGATAACATACTCTGACTAATAAACATTGTCTGGAAAATATAGAACAGTACAGACATTTGAAAGGAAAGAGAGTCAAGGTCTGCGGATGCCAAGCATCTACCTTGATAGTCTCCAATAGATAAAACTCTGAAATCTAGTAGTTGTCGTATCCGGGAGTACCTGGATCTGCAAACAAGGTGCAAGGTGTAGTATGAGTACAACCAACTCAATAAGTAATAAGACTAACCTTTGGATTGAATATAGTGACGAGCTCAACAGGTACAGTCCAATATAGACATAACAGTACAGAAATGTAGGCATGCTTTCAAGTTCAATAGTTAAACTCAGTACAAGTAAAATAGATCAATTCTGAATGATATGAAGAATATGACATCTCTATATCTACATGCCAATGTACATGTTGTATGTGATCCACCTCAGTGGAAACCTTGTGTACTCAAAATCTCAAAATACTCAATCACTCAGTACTGTATATGGCCAATCAAGCCTAGGGAAGATCTATCCCATATATATATATATATATATATATATATATATATATATATATATATATTGCACGTCAGCTGACAATCAGTCACTCAGTACTGTACAAGGCCAATCCAGCCCAGGGGAAGATCCATCCCCAAATGTAAATTATTCGGACAAGATCCATTTTCAAGAAAGATCCATCCCTCAATATAAATGCTTCGGGCAATATCCATGCCTAGGGAAGATCCATCCCTCAATATAAATACTTCAGGTAAGATCCATGCCTAGGGAATATCCATCCCTCAAGATAAATCAATCGCGCTCACTGTGGCGGTGCAAACTCCGGAGGGCTCCTTCAGCCCATGCGCTATAATAGTCAAATCTAGGCATAAATAAATAAAACATGATGTGGCGTGCAGCCCGATCCCATAAATATCACTCAAAATCTCCAGTCTCTCGGGCACTCAATGACATGAAAATCAACCCGATATGATGATATGATGTATCAATGAATGACAATAAAGACTGAGATATGATATACAAATGATAGATGTGACTAAGTACAAAATTGCAAATTTAAACAAGTAATTCAATAGCAATAAGACCTCTGTGGGTCCCAAAAATATCGGCATGTAGCCTAAACATGATCTTTAACATGTGTCTCAGCTCAATTTCCTCTAACACGCGGAGGATATATGGATAATGACATGATTCTTTAATTATACAACTCCACATAATTTATTTAAGTCATAATTTCTATGGTGCACGCCCACATGCCCGTCACCTAGCATGTACGTCATCTCCAAACAATTCATATAACACGTAATTCAGGGATTTATACACTCAGAACCAAGTTTAGAAATGTTACTTACCTCAAACCGCGTAATGCTTTACTCCAATATGCCTTTGCCTCGCGAATCGGCCTCCGAATTTCTCGAATCTAGTCACAATTAATTCGATACAGTCAACACAAATTATAAGAATTAATTCCATATGAAAATACTAATTTTCCAACAAAATCCGAAATTACACTCAAAAATCACATGTGGGGACCACGCCTCGGAACCCGACAAAAGTTACAAAATATGAACGGCCATTCCACCACGAGTCCAACCATACCAAATTTACTAAATTTCGACATCAACTCGACCTTCAAATCCTCAATTTAACTTTAAGGGTTTTCACAATTTTTCCAACTTAAAACACCAATGAAATGCTAAAAATATAGTAGATTCATGTAATTTGACCAAAACTGAGTTAAGAATACTTACCCCGTTGTTTTCCTTGAAAATCACCTCTCCCCGAGCTCCAAATCGTTTAAATGGAGCTCAACTTTACAGACGTACGCGATCGCGGATTCGTCCAAGTGATCATGAAGCACAAATGCGTGACCTCCACTTCTACTCCACTTCCTCTACACGAACGTGACATGCCTCACGCGTTCACGATGCACTGGCGTCTAAAGCTACGCGATCGCAAAGAACAAATTTCTCCACTGCCCAGCTAAGCCTACGCTATCGCATTCCAACATTCTCAAACGCATAGAAAAAAATACCACTGCCACAAACAAGCTACGCAATCGCGGAAAGGTTCATGCGATCGCGTATAGGGAAACCAGGTACAGACATCAAAAGAATTCCTGCGAAATTCCAATTCCAAGAATTGATCCGTTCACCATCCTAACTCACCCGAAGCCCCTGGGACCTCAACCAAATACACCAACAAGTCCTAAAATATCATATAAACTTAGTGGAAACCTCAAATCACATCAAGCAATGCTAAAAACACGAATCATAACCCAATTCAAGCCTAATGAAACTAAGATATTCCAACTTCTACATTCGATGTCGAAACCTATCAAATCATGTCCGATTGATCTCAAATTTTGCACACATCATAAATGACATCATAGACCTATGAAAATTTTTAGAACTGGATTTCGACCCCGATATCAAAAGGTCAACTCCCCGGTCAAACTTCCAAACTTAAACTTTCTATTTTCGCCATTTCAAGCCTAATTTAACTACGAGCTTCCAAATAATTTTCTGGACATGCTCCTAAGTCCAAAATCACCATACGGAGCTATTTGAATCATCAAAACTCTATTCTTGGGTCATTTACACATAAGTCAATATCCGGTCAACTATTTCAACTTAAGCTCAAATCTTGGAACCAAGTGTTCCAATTTATTCTGAAACCTCCCCGAAAAGTCACATAATTATGATTAGACATAAGGTAAGCAATAAATGGGGGAACGGGACTGTAATACTCAAAATGATCGTCCGGGTTGTTACATTGTCCTTTGTACTGAGGTTTATCATTGCAAAAAGACATGGGTAAATATTTAAGAATTTCTGGTCCTTGGGAGACAATATTTGACAGAAATGAGAGACAACATATATTGTATTACTGATGAGATAATGAAGAAGACATGCTAGAATGATCCTTCAGGCTATTTCTGTAACGAACCGACCGGCTGTTTTGAGAGTATTAGCCCCGATCCCATAATTATTAATCCCTCTATTTAATTTTGTGATTATATGACTTGTCGGGGCGCTTGATTTCGGGTTTGGTAGAGTTTCTGAGTGGAAGGGGACACATGATCCCTAAATTGTAAGTTTAAGTCGTAGGAGTTGACCGTAGTTTAACTTATGTGAAGACGAATCTGGAATGGAGTCTTGGCTATTCTAATAGATCTATGGGGTTATTTGGGTCTTATGAACGTGTCCGGATGTTGATTTGGAGGTCTGTAGGTCATTTCGGCGTTAATTGGTGAAAGTTGGAAGATTTTGGAAAGTTTGACTGGGAGACTTTTTGATATCGAGGTCAGATTTTGATTCAGGAAGTTGGAGTAGGTTCGTAATTTCAATTATGACTTGTGTGAAAAATTTGGTATCAGTCGGAGTTGTTTTGGTATGAATCGGCGTTGATTTCAGAATTCGAAAGTTCATAAGTTCTTAGGCTTGAATTGGGTTACGATTCATGTTTTTGGTATTGTTTGATGTGATTTGAATCCTCGACTAAGTTCGTATCGTATTTTAGGACTTGTTGGTAAGTTTGGTTGAGGTCCCAGGTACCCCGAGTATGATTCGGACCATGTTCGGAGCATTTCGGAACTTTGAAGAATTTCTGAAGTTGCTGGTTTTTCTCAGTTCTGGTGTCCTTCTATGTGTACGCGATGATGCTCCCGCGTTCACATAGAGTCTTCAGAGATTTTCTGGAAGTTTACCCTTCACGTTCGCGAAGGGGCAGGACTTGGTGCTATGACCATGATCATCTTCCTAATTTTGGTTCAATTTGTTATATTTCTAAAATAGATTGAAGTTGCAAAGAATTCTGGAACATTTAGAGTGTAAGGAAGCTCAAGTGAGGAATGTTGGCTAAACTCTTCTTTAAGAATTGAAATTCTCATTATCCTTGTAAGTTTCAAGATGTTGATTACAAATCGAGTATTCCGATAAGTTTTGTGATAAATATATATGTTCAATTTGTGTTTCAAATGCTCTTATAATATTGCATTATAAATTGAGGATGTGTTTCAAACTATGGATTGTGTATCCAAATTTATAATTTCAAGTCGTGATTTATGTGAAAGTTGTTATGCCAAGTTTTGTAGAGATTGGGATTGTGATACACCTCCACCCGCATATATTGGGGTGAGGCGTCATGACCGCTTTGTGTAGGGATTATGGTATTGTGGGATTGCACCTCCACCCGCATAAAGTTTTGGTATTGTTGTGGCACCACCACCTACATATATACATTGGGGTAAAGGAGCATAGCCGATTTGTGTTGGTATTGGTATGGTTGATACATTTCCACCCGCATACATTGGGGTAAGGCGGCATAGCCGCTTTGTGTAGGTTCTTGATACTATGGTTATACATCCACCCGCATACATTGGGGTGAGGCGGCGGGGCCGCTTGAGTAGAGTTGTGATATTATACTTACACCTCCACCTGCATACATCGGGTGAGGCGGCAGGGCCGCTTTGTGTGGAGATGGTTACAGAGGATCTCATCTTAAATCCTATAAATGATATTGATAGATCTTAATAAGCTTGCTCTGGTTTAAACGGTTAGCTATATCATGCTATTGTCGCCCTAATTTATCATATTCATATTGTATTTCTAAATTCTTAAATTGGTGTTTGGCTTTCATACTAGTACTATTCGATGGTACTAACATTCCTTTTGCCAGGGGCGCTGCATCTTTAAATGGATGCAGGTGGTTCCATAGCAGGAGATATTGATCAGTGATAGCAGTACACCTTCTTCCCAACTGAATGGGTAAGCTCCACTTCATCCCGGGGTCTTTTATCTTTTGTTCTTTGTGTATTCTGTTTGAAGTATAGCCGGAGCCTTGTTGCCGGCATTATCATTGTACTCTTCTTTATCTATAGAGGCTCCGTCGACATAGTGTGGGTTGTGTATTGGTGTTGGGAAAAACAAACTATGTTATATTGTGGTTGTATTACTTGTCCCGTTTGAGACTTTAAAAATGATGAAAACTATTGGTAATGAAATGGTATTGTAGACATGATCACGTTTTCGTCTAATTAATGAAATTATGTATTATCTTCATTTGTGGATGAGTTTAGGTTGAAGGAAATCTAACAGGCTTGCTCGGTCGGGTTCATTCGGTTGAGCGCCGGTCGCACTCCTCGGTTTTGGGGCGTGACAAACTTGGTGTCAGAGCATAAAGTTTTAAAGTGTCCTAGGATGTCTCGGAGTGGTATCTAGTAGAGTCCTTATTATCGGTGTGTTGTCGACCACATCTATAATTTTTTCACGACCCGAAATTCACTCCTTCGGACCGTGATGGCGCCTAACATTTCACTTGCTAGGCAAGCCAATGTTAGAATAATATTAACCAATTTTTAAATTATTAATAATTAATGAAAACAAAAGCGGAAGCAAAGTTTGAAATATAGTGAAATAATCCATAAAAACAACGGTGTCTAAATACCAACCCAGAATTGGTGTCACAAGTGCACGAGCTTCTAGAATAAATACAAATAAAGGTCTGAATAAAATAAAGCTGTCTGAAAATAAACACACAGCTAAAGTAAAATAGACGGGGACTTCAGAACTGCGGACGCCATGCAGTTATACCTCAAGTCTCCTCTGGTAGCTGAAACTCGAGCAAGTCTATGGCACGCCGCTGGGACAAACTCCGAAATCTGCACAAGAAGTGCAGAGTGTAGTATAAGTACAACCGACCCCATGTACTGGTAAGTGCTGAGCCTAACCTCGACGAAGTAGTGACGAGGCTATGGCGGGTCACTTACATTACATGTACGCAATATTAGTAACAACAACAATAATAGAAATAAATCGGGTAACTCATTTATAATAATTGAAGCCCACTCAGCAATCATAACCAATTATCATTTCCATCAATTCTGTTGCAGCGTGCCACCCGCTCTCACAATATATTCACATTCAATTCTGTTGCAGCGTGCAACCCGCTCTCACAATATATTCCTTTAATCAAATCTGTTGCGGCGTGTAACCCGATCCCCCAATATATATATGTATGTCGACTTTTTAATAAGTCTGTTGTGGCGTGCAACCCGATCCTCTAATATGGACTTTTTATAAGTTTGTTGCAGCGTGCAACTCGATCCTCCAATATGGACTTTTCATAAGTCTGTTGCAGCGTGCAACCCGATCCTCCAATATGGACTTTTCATAAGTCTGTTGCGGCGTGCAACCCGATCCTCCAATATATTCATTATAATTAATTCTGTTGCGGCGTGCAACCCACTCCTCCAACATATTCATTTACCAATTCTTATAGAAGAAATTTCTTCAATAAACGCAACAATTAATATAAAATTATATGACAACAAGCATACAATAATTATACTTTAATCATGAAACAAACAATGACAAATAGCAGATTATTATGGAAATCAAGGAGAAAATAGGTAGTTTAATATTTAATATGCTAAATGTCAAATAACAATTAAAACACATAATTTAAATAGCATGTAACAATTAATGCAAAATTTCAAGAGTTAATATTTGACAAGGAATAGGATAGAAACAGTTATTATAATAATTAATTTAGGATTTAAAATAATTTATGATTTTTCAAGCAAGCAAGCAAACAATTAATTTGACGACGTATAAACACTCGTCACCTCGCCTATACGTCGTTCACATGCAATTCACATAACAATTAAATTAAGGGTTCTATTCCCTCAAGTCAAGGTTAACCACGACACTTACCTCGTTTTGCAAATTCCAATCAATTACTCAACCATAACTTTTCCTTTTAAATTTGTCTCCAAAAGCTTCAAATCTATTCACAAACAATTCGATATATTCAATACTAATCATAGGAATTAATTTCATATGAATTTACAAATTTTCTGGATAAAAATCTGAAATTCATTAAAGTATTTGACAGTGGGACCCACGTCTCAGATCCTTGAAACACTGGCGAAATCCGAACACCCATTCCGCTACGAGTTCAACCATACAGAATTTATCCAATTCCGATATCAAACGGACCTTCAAATCTTAAATTTTCGTTTTTGAAAGATTTTATAAAAAGTCCAATTTCTTCCATCTAAATCAAAAATATAGACATGGATTTGTGAAATATAATCACTTTTGGTTAAAGAACACTTACCCAATTCAAAGTCATGAAAATCCCCCTTGAAATTGCCCAAATCCGAGACTTGAAACTCAAAAATGATTAAAAATGGCGACTTCCGAATTTATGGGCTCTGCCCAGTCATTTCGCATCTGCGGACAAAAGTTCTGCATTTGCGGACTCGCATTTGCGATACAAAGCTCGCATTTGCGATGCTAGACTGTCAGGTGAAGTTCCGCATCTGCGGACACTCTTGTCGCACCTGCGACATTCGCTTATGCGCAAAAAGGCCGCACCTGCAAAGACCCCAGGCCAGGCCAGGCCCGCATCTGCGATGGAAGTCTTGCTTCTGCGAGCTCGCAAATGCGGTCAAAAATCCGCAGGTGCGATTATAACAGAAGGCAAAAATTCAGATTTTGCTTAAGTCCAATTCTTGATCCAATTTCAATCTGTATCACTCTCGGGGTACTCTGGACCCCGTACGAATATACCAACTCCAATAACATAATACGGACTTACTCGGAGTCTCGTATCACGTCAAACAACGCTAAAATTACAACAATTCACACCCCGATTCAAACTTTGAGATTTAAACTTTTCAATTTGCAAATCTCGTGCCAAAACATATTAAATGAATCCGGAATGACTTCAAATTTAGCACACAAGTCATAAATGACATAACGGAGCTATTCAAATTTCCAAAATCGGATTCCGGCTCCGATATCAAAAAGTCAACTATGTGGTCAAACTTAGAAATCTTTAGCCTTTAAATTGCTAGTTCCGTTAAATGGTCATAACTTGAGCTAGGGACCTCCAAATTAAATTCCGGGCATATGCCCAAGTCCCAAATCATGACACGGAACTACCGGAACTATCAAAACACTGATCCGGGTCCGGTTTCTAAAAATATTGACCAAAGTCAACTCAGTTGAGTTTTAAAGCTCTATTTCACATTTTAATCCATTTTTCACATGAAAACTTTTCGGAAAATTTTACGAACTACGCACGCAAGTCGAGAAATGATAAATGGTGCTTTTCAAGGTCTTAGAACACAGAATTACTTATTAAATTTAAAGATAACATTTTGGGTCATCACATTCTCCACCTCTAAAACAAACGTTCGTCCTCGAACGGAGTTAGAAATAGTACCTGAACTGGAGAAAAGGTGTGGATATTTACTCTGCATGTTCGACTCGGACTCCCAGGTAGATGCCTCTACCGGCTGACCCCTCCATTTAGACCAAACTGAAAGATAACTCTAAGACCTCAACTGTCGGAGTTGCCGGGCTAGAATAGCCACCGGCTCTTTCTCGTAAGTCAAATCTTTGTCCAATTGGGCTGAGCTGAAATCTAACACATGGGACGGATCACCATGATATTTTCGGAGCATAGACACATGGAACACCGGATGAACCGCTGATAAACTAGGTGGCAATGCAAGCCTGTAGGCTACTTCACCCACCCTTTCAAGAATTTCAAAGGGTCCGATATACCTAGGGCTCAACTTGCCCTTCTTTCCGAACCTTATCACACCTTTCATAGGTGAAACCCGGAGCAATATACTTTCTCCAACCATGAATGCAATAACACAAACTTTACGGTCGGCACAACACTTTTGCCTAGACTGAGCTGTGCGAAACCAATCCTGAATAATCTTGACCTTATCCAAGGCATCCTATACCAAATCGGTACCCAACAACCGAGCCTCTCCCAGTTCAAACCAACCAATTGGAGATCGACATCGCCTTCCGTATAATGCCTCATATGGAGCCATCTGAATGCTCGACTGGTTAGCTATTATTATAAGCAAACTCCGCAAGTGGCAAGAAATGATCTCAAGAACCTCCAAAAGTCTATAACACAAGCGTGGAGCATATCTTCCAATATCTGAATAGTGCGCTCTGACTGTCCGTCTATCTGTGGATGAAATGCTATACTCAAATCCACCCACGTGCCTAACTCACGCTGTACAGCCCTCCAAAAATGTGAGTTAAACTGCGTACCTCGATCTGAAATAATAGACACGGGCTTGGAGGAGCACGAGCAGCATTTGAGAGTGGTGCTTGAGACCTTGTAGGAACAGAAGCTATATGCTAAGTTCTCCACGTGCGAGTTCTGGTTAGATTCTATGGCATTCTTCGGGCATATTGTATCATGCGAGGGTATTAAGGTAGATCCCAGGAAGATCTAGGCAGTTCAAAGTTTGCCTCATCCTACCACAGCGACTAAGATCAAGAGCTTCTTGGTGTTAGCAGGTTATTATCGCCAGTTTGTGGAGGGCTTCTCATGTATTACAGCACCTTTGACTAGATTGACCCAGAAGGCTGCTCCGTTCCGATAGTCTGATGATTGTGAAGCAAGCTTTCAGAAGCACAAGACCGCATTGACTACAGCACTTGTGTTAGTGTTGCCTTCCGGTTCAGGGATGTATATTGTGTATTGTAACGCTTCACGCATTGTCCTAGGTTATGTATTAATGCAGGAGGGGCGAGTTATTGCATATGCTTCACGTCAGCTGAAGCCCCATGAGAAGAATTACCCCGTACACGATTTGGAGTTGGCCAATATAGTTCATGCTCTCAAAATCTGGAGGCATTAACATTTTAGGGTGTCCAGTAAGGTTTACACCGATCATCGCAGCTGCAGCATTTGTTCAAGTAGAGGGATCTTAACTTGAGGTAGCACAGGTGGCTTGAGTTACTAAAGTATTATGATATTACCATCCTTTATCATACGGTCAAGGCAAATGTGGTTGCAGATACCTTGAGCAGAAAGGCTAAGATTATGGGTAGTTTGGCATTCATTTCAGTAGAGGAGAGGCCATTAGCTTTGGACATTCAGTCCTTGGCTAATAGACTTGAGAGGTTGGATCTTTCATAGCCAAGCCGAGTTCTTGCATGCGTCGTCGCTCTATCTTCATTATTCGAGCAGATCAAGGCTCGTCAGTTTAACGATTCGCACTTCTTGGTTATTAGGGAGACGGTACTATAGGGTGGTGCCAAGGAGGTTACTATCGGTAAGGATGGTGTTCTGTGACTCCAGGGTCGTCTATGTGTTCCTAATGTTGATGGCTTGAGGGAGAAGATTCTAGAAGAGTACACAGTTCTTAGTATCTATTCATCCAAGGGTTACGAAGATGTATCGCGACCTGAGGCAGCATTATTTGTGGCGGCGGATGAAGAAGGACATAATTGAGTATGTGGCGAGATGTCTAAATTACCAGCAGGTCAAGTATGAGCACCAGAGGCCAGGTGGCCTACTTCAGCAGATGGTTATACCTGAGTGAAAATGGGAGCACATCACTATAGACTTTGTAGTTGGGTTGCTGTGGACTTTGAGGAAGTTTGATGCAGTTTTGGTCAATGTCGACAGGTTGACCAAGTCGGCACACTTCATTCCGGTTGTTACTACATATTATTCAAAAAGATTGGCCAAGATTTACATTCAGGAGATTGTTTGGTTGCATGGTGTGCATGTTTCCATCATTTCATATAGAGGCCCTCAGTTCACTTCGCATTTCTGGAGAGCAGTTCAGAACGAGTTGGGTACCCGAGTAGAGCTCAGCACAACGTTTCATCTGCAGACTAACGGGCAGTCGAAGCGGATGGGTCAGATCTTGGAGGATATGCTCAGAGCATGTATGATTGACTTCGTAGGGTAGTGGAAACGATTCTTGCCTTTGGCCGAGTTTGCTTATAACAACGGTTATCAGTCCAGCATTGAGATGGCTCCATTTCAAGCTCTGTATTGTTGGTGATGGCATTCTCCCATTGGATGGTTCAAGCCTAGTGAGGCTAGGTTATATGGTACCGATTTAGTGAAGGATGCCTTAGAGAAGGTGAAGGTGATTCAGGAGCAACTTTGCACAGCATGGTCTAGACAGAAGAGTTATGCGGATCAGAAGGCACATGATTTATCATTTATGGTGGGCGAGAAGGTTCTCTTGAAAGTCTTGCCGATGAAGGGAATCATGAGGTTCAGGAAGAAGGGCAATTTGAGCCCAAGGTTCATAGGTCCATTTGAGGTGTTGAGGCGAGTTGGGGAGGTTGCTTATAAGCTTTCTTTGCTTCCTATTCTATCGAGAGTTCATCCGGTTTTTCACGTGTCTATGCTCCGGAAGTATCATGCCGACAGTTCGCATGTGTTACACTACAACACTGTTCAACTAGATGAGAGACCGGGTTATGAGGAGGAGCCAGTTGCCATTGTTGACATGCGGGTTCGCTAGTTGAGGTCTAAGAAGATCTCTACGGTAAAGGTTCAGTGAAGGATTCAACCAGTCGAGGAGGTGACTTGGGAGACCGAGCATGATATGCGTAACCGTTATCCTCATCTTTTCACCACTTCAGGTATGTCTTTATACTCGTTCGAGTATGAATGCTTGTTTTAAGATAGGGAGGATATAACGACTCAACCGGTCGTTTTGAGAGTATTCGCCCCGTTCCCCTAATTATTTTTCCCTCTATTTCATTTTATGGTTATGTCACTTGTCGGGGCACTTGATGTCGAGTTTGGTAGAGTTTTTGAGTGGAATGGGACACATGATCCCTAAATTGGAAGTTTAAGTCGTAGGAGTTGACCGTAGTTTGATTTATGTGAAGACGAATCCGGAATAGAGTTTTGGTAGTTCTAATAGCTCTATGGGGGTGATTATGGTCTTATGAACTTGTCCAGATGTTGATTTGGAGGTTTGTAGGTAATTTCGGCATTAATTGGCGAAAGTTGGAAAGTTGGAAGATTTTGGAAAGTTTGACTGGGAGACTTTTTGATATCGGGGTCGGATTTTAATTCCGGAAGTTGGAGTAGGTCTGTAATGCCAATTATGACTTGTGTGCAAAATTTGGTGTCAATCGGAGTCGGAAGTTCATAAGTTCTTAGGCTTGAATTGGGGTGCGATTGGTGTTTTTGATGTTGTTTGATGTTCGGCGCATTTTGGAACTTTGAATAGTTTCTGAAGTTGCTCGTTTTTCTCAGTTCTGGTGTCCTTCTACGCGTACGTGATGATGTTCCCGCGTTCTTGTAGAGTCTTTAGAGATTTGCTGGAAATTTACCCTTCGCGTTCGCGAAGATGGCCATGCGTTCGCGAAGGGGCAGGACTTGGTGCTCTGCGATTCGTTGACTGGGTTACACGTTCGCGATGAGGAAAGGAATCTAGGGTGAGACTCATATGTGGTCTACGCGTTCGCGAGAAGGGCTTCGTGATCGCGAAGCTTGAGAACCATTGGTCACCACGTTCGCGAGTGGTCCCTGGTGTTCGCGTAAAAGGAATCTGGGCTGTATCGTTTTTGTGCTTCGCCAACGCGAGACATTTTCCGCGTTCGCGAAGAAGGAATGACTGAGCAATGACTTGTTTAAAAACTGGACTTAGGCTATTTTCTCTCCTTTTTCATTTCCTTGGCCGATTTCTGAGCTTCTTGGAGAGGGGTTTTCACCTATCTATTGAAGGTAAGTAATTCCTACCTAATGTAAGTTTAATATATAGATTATGGGCAGATTTTAACATGTAAAATGTAGAAATTTTAGGAGATTGTTGAAAACCCTAGGTTTGATAAAAATGGGATTAAACCACGAAAATGATTATGGAATTGGGTAGAAACTACATATTTGAGTTCGTGCGGTTATGGGTAACATTTACCTTTGAAAATTTCCGGAATTCGGGCACGTGGGTCTGGGGGCGAATTTAGAAATCTTCCAATTTTGTTGGTAATTACTCTAGAGAGTAAATTATGATTTTTTTGAGATTATATTGATTAATTTATATAATATTTGGCTAGTTTCGGATTGTTCGGCACCGACTTGAGGCTTTAGAGTGAATTTGTGGGCCGGAAAGTGAGCTTTGGAACGAGGTAAGTCTCTTGCCTAACCTTGTAAGAGAGAATTTACCCCATAGGTATTTTAAATTACTATTTGCTTCTAATTGTGGGGGATATGTACGCACGAGGTGATGAGAGTTCGTGCGTAGCTATAAACCATGCTTAAGTCCGGGTAGTTTTAGGACCCAAATCATGAAATACTTGTATTGTTTGCACTCTACTTGTTAATTTAAGTGCCTAAATTATATTGAAATTTGATAAAGGATTCGTAAATACCGAATTTCACTTACTTTGAGTTTTGGCAGGTAACTTGACCATTAATAGAAAATATGCCTCCTTTTGTATTAGTCTTGTGATAGCTCTTAAATCGGATGTTCTTAGTGTATTCTCTCTTCTTGTCGAGCGGGCTGAATGTCCCGGAAGTATAATAGATGCATCTATGGTGCGTGTCAGTCAACCCTCGGTAGTGTACACATTATTCTTGATTGGACCGTACTACATCGGCATAAATCGTATGTGATAAAACTCGGAGCCTGATTACACTTGATTTCATTCTTATGACTTGAGAAAATTATAATTTACTTCATGGCCAGTAATTGTTGAAGTTAGCATGTGTCAGTGGAGATTTTAAATTGACTTTTAGTTAAAGAATCACGTATTTACTGTTTGTTACTGTGTTATTATTATTATTATTGATGTATTCCATGCCGGTTTAGAACTTTCGTATTTTATTTATTGGCCCATAGTAAGTGTCGATGTCGACCCCTCGTCACTACTTCTTCGAGGTTAGACTGGATACTTACTGGGTACATGTTATTTATGTACCCGTGCTATACTTCTGCACTAATCGTGTAGGATTTGAGGTAGGTGCATCTGGCTGTCATTCAAGCACGCACCCTCGTTACCCCAAGGCATAGTGGTGGGCTGTTTTCTGAGTCTGTTATGCAGTGGTCGTAGTCTCTCTTTTTTATTTATTTTCTATCTATCTTATTTCAGACAGTAGCGTAGGTATTTTGTATATTCTACTAGTTTCTCATACACTTGTGATACCGGGTCTTGGGAACATGCTAGTAGACACTTTATGATTTTGGGTATTTATTTCACCGTATCATGCTCTTTCATTGGTTCACTCTTTACTTTACTATAATTTTCCACTTCTCATTTACTTAATAAATAAAAATCAACCACTTTGAAATTATTAAAAAAAATAACTACATGGCTAGTTCCCCGTTGGCTTGCCTAGCGATGACGTTGGGTGCCATCACGGCCTATAGGGGAAATTGGGTCGTGACAATTTTCTTGTGGAGGCATCCTGTTGTTGTTCTAGATTATAGTAAGCCAATACTTAATTGGCTTCAATATTCTAGTAGTGAGGAGCTGGAAAAACCGCTAAAATGTCACCTCTGATGAACTTCCACGGAAATAAAAGGCCCTTTTAGGCAGTAAAATTAGATCACAATTGACCGTTTCAAGACCGCTAAAATGCAAGTAACTTGGTGCTGGATATCTTTATTGTCACCAGAAGAATTGCAAGCATCAAGTTGTAATAATATACATAAGGTTGATACATCCAGAGGATATACAGAACCAAGTCGCATATCCACTGATCACCTTTTAGCCGAAGTTGTAGTTCTAGAAATGCTGCATTTGCAATATTTTTAAAGAAGTTAAGGTGACAGTTGATGATAAATGGATTGCTAAAAATCATTGCTACTTGTGTGACATTTGTTATTACATTCTCCACTATGTAAACAGGTCTCTGCTTTACGATGATTTCTCTGTGTACGAATATCTTCATGAGTAACTTTGAATTAGAAGAGCTGACGTGTGGGTTAGGTGCATGTCATGGGTTCAACTCTGCCGCAAACAGAACTGGTATTTAAGTGAAGAAGAATAGAGGGCATCCAAATTCAGACATCACTCATAACTCTGCAAGCAGGTTTCAGTTTCACACAGATATGCAAGTTCAAGCTAAAAGTATGTATATATGACTTGAAGAAAAAAACAAAATTAATTTCAGATTAATTAGGTGCATAACTTGAAGAAACTACATCACAACTCGAAGTACCGGAAAAATTAATAGCAGGTAAAAGAGTATGCACCTTTTCATCTTGAATAATTAATTTAATTGAGTTAGGATTTTTTGATTTCTCGCGGTCGGGAACGTGCCATAATCTAACAACACGATCCTTCAAATTTCAACTCATTTTGGACATTGATATTTTGCTGATATAGTTATAGTTTGGAGCCATACTTTGTAGTAGGTCAAATTGAATAAATCACAATTTGTTTGTGCGTAAGCTAAACCCTAAGCAATGTAGTGAAGCCAAACCTAAGCAAAATTTGCTGAAATATAGATTTCAGAGGAAAGACTATAAAAGGAGTTGGAACCTTAGTTTTCTGAAACCTAATTTTTTTAGAAGGTATGTGTATATGTCAAAACATGTATTTTGATTGTTTCCTTGTCAAAAAGGATACCTACAGTTATCTATATTGTACACAGATAAGGTTAGGTACAGCAAAGCTTGTACTACTTTTTATTATTTATTTTTCAAATAAATAATTATTATTTCAACTTAAAAGGAATGTGCAAGATACAAAACGAAAATTTAATTGATTCTTTCTCAAAAGAGGATACTTACCACAATACAGAAACGTTTAATTAAAGATACCCAAAGTAATGTATATCGTACACAAATAAGGTCAGATACAAAGCTTGTATTAAATAAAGAATACTTCATCAATTATTAATTGATTAGTCAACAGGCGTCCCTACCATAATTATACAAAAAAAGGTTAACTAAATTATACTACACTATGTCATTTATTTTTCGAATCAAAATCCCTATGATTCTTTCTAAGAAAAGGATACCTACTATAACTGAATTATACACAAAAGTTTAATTAAAGATATATACAGTAATGTATATTGTACACAAATAAGGTGAGATACATAGCTTGTACTAAATAAAGAATACTTCATCAAACTTTAATTGATTAGTCAACAGACGTCCATACCATAATTATACACAAAAAGGTTAACTAAATTATACTACTCTATCTTATTTATTTTTCAAATTAAAATCTATATTTAATAATATAATATAGTTCTGATTAGTCAAAAGATGTCAAATATATTTCCTACCATAATTAAAAAAATAATTCTCGTTCAACTACTACTTTCATTAATTATGTTTCCATTTATAATTTTAAATTATCATTGTTGTCTTAAAATTGTCAAGTGACTTCATTTTAACTTGCCACTTGGCTTAATGTCACGACCCAAAATCTCACCTGTCTTGATGGCGTCTATCTTAATACTAGGCAAGCTGACAACCTCAATAAACTATAAATTTTCCTTAAGTTTGAAAACATAATATTTGAAATCAATAGAAAAATATCACAAGTACAAATAAAATACTCTCCCAAAATTCGGTGTCACTAAGTACATGAGCATCTAAATAATAATAAACTTTGACTGATAAAAACATTGTCTGAAAATATATATAACAGTACAATAACTGAAAGGAAAGAGAGTCAAGGTCTGCGGATGCCAAGCAGCTACTTTGATAGTCTCCTGCAGAATAAACTCTGAAATCTAGCAGCTGCCGTATCCGGGAGCACCTGGATCTGCACACGAGGTGCAGGGTGTAGTATGAGTACCACCAATTCAATATGTAACAAGACTACCTATTGACTGAAAGTAGTGACGAGCTCAGCAGGTATAGTCCGGTATAGAAATAACAGTACATAAATGTAGGCATGCGTTCAAGTTCAACATTTAAACTCAGTACAAATAAAATAGATCAATTCTGAAATATATGAGGAATGTGGCATCTCTGTATCTACATGCCAATATACATGTTGTATGTGATGCACCTCTGTGAAAACACTCGTGCACTCACAATCCTAAATTACTCAATCATACAGTACTGTATATGGCCAATCCAACCCAGGGAAAATCCATCCCATATATACATATATACACATCGACTGACAGTCAGTCACTCACCTGGATCTGCACACAAGGTGCAGGGTGTAGTATGAGTACCACCAACTCAATAAGTAACAAGACTAATCTTTGGACTGAAAGTAGTGACAAGCTCAGCATGTACAGTCCGGTATAGAAATAACAGTACAGAAATGTAGGCATGCGATCAAGTTCAACAGTTAAACTCAGTACAAATAAAATAGATCAATTTTGAATGATATGAGGAATGTGGCATCTAGTTATCTACATGGAAATGTACATGTTATATGTGATGCACCTCTGTGGAAACACCCGTGCACTCACAATCCCAAATTACTCAATCACATAGTATTGTATATGGCCAATCCAACCCAGGGAAGATCCATCCCATATATACATATATACACACCGACTGACAGTCAGTCACTCACCTAGATCTGCACACGAGGTGCAGGTTGTAGTATGAGTACCACCAACTCAATAAGTAACAAGACTAATCTTTGGACTGAAAGTAGTGACGAGCTCAGCAAGTACAGTCCAGTATAGAAATAACAGTATAGAAATGTAGGCATGCGTTCAAGTTCAATAGTTAAACTCGGTACAAATAAAATAAATCAATCCTGAATGATATGAGGAATATGGCATCTTTGTATCTACATGCCAATGTACATGTTATATGTGATGCACCTCTGTGGAAAAACTCGTGCTCTCACAATCCCATATATACATATATACACATCGACTGACAGTCAGTCACTCAGTATTGTATAAGGCCAATCCATCCCAGGGGAAGATCCATCCCCAAATATCAATGATTCAGACAAGATCCATGTCCAGGGAAAATCCATCCCTCAATATAAATAGTTTGGGCAAGATCCATCCCTCAATATATATATCTATGGCAAGATCCATGCCAAGGGAAGATCCATCCCTGGTATATGTATCAATTTCGCTCACTGTGGCGGGGTGCAAACTCCAGAGGGGCTCCTTCAGCCCAAGCAATATAATAGCCAGATCCAGGCATAAATAAATAAATATGTTGCGACGTGCAGCCCGATCCCATAAATATCACTCAAAATCTCTAGTCTCTCGGACTCTCAATGACATGAAAATCAACCAGAAATGATGATATGATATATTAATAAATGACAACAGAGACAGAGATATGATATGCAAGTGATAAATGTGATTGAGTAAAAAATTATAAATTTAAACAATTAATTCAACAACAATACGACCCATGTAGGTCCTTGTCATGACCCAAAACCTAACCCGTCGTGATGGCGCCTATCTCAAAACTAGGCAAGCCGACAATCTCAATAAACCACATATCCTTTAAATTTGAAAGCATAATGACTAAATTCAGCGAAAGAAAATCTCACAAGTACAAATATAAATACTCTCAAAACTCGGTGTCACTGAGTACATGAGCATCTAATATGAATACAAGTTTGGAAAATACGGTCTATAATAGTCTAAGACCAAATACAGTAAACAAGGAGATAGGGAAGGAGAGGCAAGGTCTACGAAACACGGTAGCAACCTCTGAATCTCCGAAAGATCAACTGTGTGAATGAATCAACACCCACTATGTCCGGGAACACCTCGGTCTGCACAAAAAGTGTAAGGTATAGTATGAGTACAACAAATTCAGCAAGTAACAAAAATAAATAAGGAACTGAAGATAGTGGCGAGCTACACAATTATAGTTCATTTTCAGTAATTCCAGCAAAGAATAGACATGCTTTCAAATCCGGCAGTTTAAGTCAAATCAGTTTTATACAGTTCAAGTTCAGGTAATCCGGATAATAAATCTTTCAAAAATTTCACAACAATGACAGATAGCAACTAAGTGCAACAACGATGAAAAGCAAGTACAACCCTCTCAGGGCAACAGTCACTCCACTCATCACAATAGCTCAATCACTCGTCTCTCAGCCCTTAGTACTACACTCAATAGGTTCCTGCGCTAACTAGGGGTGTACAGACTCTGGAGGGGCTCCTACATCCCAAGAGCTATAATCCGCACGGATAACTCACGTGTTGCACGGACAATGCACGTGCTATTGAATAAATATTTGGATCCAGACGGACAATTCACGTGCTATAGTATAATATCTGGATCCGCACGGACAACTCACATACTGCACGGACAACTCATGTGCTATAGTATAGTATCAAGATCCGCTCGGACAACTCACGTGCTATGGTATCACCTCACAAACAAGCCCTCAGCCTCACTCAGTCATCAACCTCTCTAGTCTTACGGCCCCCAGTAATAAAGGGGAATCAGTCCAAAACAGAATGATATAATGTATCAGCATGGAATAACAGAGACTGACGAATAATATGCAAGTAATACTACGACTGAGTACAAGTAACAATAAGCAGGAAGGTTCAACAGGTATTACGACCACTGGGGTTTTTACAGCACCTACACATATCCTAAGCATGATTCACTGTCAAATTTATACAACACAAAAAGAGCACATAGCTAACAACAAGCTTATTCAACTTTCCAGTTTCACGGAATGGACCAAGTCCCAATTCCCACGGTGCACGCCCATGACCATATTTAAAACAATAATCCGGGGTTTCACACCCTCACGACCAGATTTAAAATTGTTACTTACCTCAAACCGTGAAATTCTTATTCCACTAAGCCTTTGCCTCATGAATTGGCCTCCAAACACCTCGAATCTAGCCACAAATAATTCGATTCAGCCAATAAAGTTTATTGGAATTAATTCCATAAGGAAATGCTAGTTTTCCTTTAAAATCCGAAATTTAGATCAAAACTCGCATGTGGGGCCAACATCTCGAAAGTCTACAAAAGTTACAAAATCCGAAAGCTCATTCAACCACGAGTCTACCCATATCAATTTTACCAAAATCTAACCTTAACTCGACCCTCAAATCTTCAATTTAAACCAAGAGAGTTTTCTAAATTTTCCAACTTAATTCACCCATTAAACATTAAAAATAACCATGGATTTGGGTAATTTAACTAATATTGAGTTAAGAATACTTACCCCGTTGTTTTCTCTGAAAATATCCCAAACCTTGCCTCAATCCTTGCTCCAAATCGGTAAAAATGAAAAATGGGACGAAGTCCCATTTTTAGAACTTAAACTCTCTGCCCAGTCATTTGCTTTATGGGATCGCGGACAAACATATGCGATCGTGAAGCACATTTTTCCACAGCCCAGAAAAGACCCTACGTGATCGCGGTTGCCTCCACGTGATCGCGATGCACAGGATCCTAGCTCTACGTGATCGCAGCCCTCTTCACGTGTTCGCATAGAGCAAACGCACGTCCCAGCTTCCTCTTCAACCCCCCCAGTCAAACTTCCCAAAAATTCAACTTTCGTCATTTCAAGCCTAATTACTCTACCGACCTCCAAATAATTTTCCGGGCATGCTACGAAGTCCAAAATCACCATACGGAGCTATTGGAATCATCAAAATTCAAATCCGAGGTCATTTACACATAAGTCCACATCCGACCAACTTTTTTAACTTAAATTTTCAATTATGAGACTAAGTGTCTCGTTTCACTCTGAATTCCTTCCGAACCCGAACCGACTAACCCGGTAAGTTTTAAAACAACTGTAAAAAATAAATTGAGCAATAAATGGGGGAACGGGGTTATAATACTCAAAACGACCGGTCGGGTCGTTACATTCTCCCCTTCTTAAACAAACGTTCGACCTCTAACGGGTTTAGAATCATACCTGGAGTCTCAAATAGGTATGGATATTTTCTCCGCATCTCCTGCTCAATCTCCCAAGTAGCTTCTTCGACTGGCTGGCCTATCCACTATACCTTTACTGATGTTATGTTCTTTGACCTCAGCTTTCGAACCTGCCGATCTAAAATAACTATCGGCTCCACATCATAAGTCAAATTACCGTGCAGCCGTACTATACTGAAATCCAAAATATGAGACGGATCCCCGACATACTTTCGGATCATGGATAGATAGAACACTGGAGGAACACCTGATAGACTAGGTGACAAAGCAAGTTCATAAGCCACCTCTCCAATCTTCTTAAGTATCTCAAAGGGCCCAATATACCGAGGGCTCAAATTTCCCTTCTTCCTGAACCTCAACACACCCTTCATGGGAGAAATCTGGAGCAGAACCTTCTCCCCAAGCATGTAAACAACAACACGAACCTTCCTGTCGGCATAACTCTTCTTTCTACACTGCGCCGTGAGAAGTCGTTCCTGAATCACTTTGACCTTCTCTAAAGAATCCTAAACCAAGTCAGTACCCAATAGACTAACCTCACCCGGCTCAAACCAACCCATCAGAGACCGGCACCGTCTCCCATACAAAGCCTCATATGGAGCCATCTGAATACTCGACCGGTAGCTGTTATTGTAAGAAAACTCCGCGAGTGGCAGAAATTGATCCCAAGAACCCCAAAATCAATGACACAAGCGCGTAGCATATCCTCTAATATCTGAATAGTGCGCTCGGACTGTCCGTCCATCTGAGGGTGAAATGTTGTACTCAACTGAACGTGTGTGTCTAATTCTCTCTGCACTACTCTCCTAAACTGTGATGTAAACTGTGTGCCCCGATCTGAAGTGATGAACACTGGAACACCGTGTAGGCGAACAATCTTGCGGATATAAATCTCAGCCAACCACTCCGAAGAATAATTGGTACCAACCGGAATAAAATGTGCAGATTTGGTCAACCGATCCAAAATCACCCAAACAACGTCAAACTTCCTCAAGGTCCGTGGAAGCCCTACTACAAAATCCATGGTAATACGCTCCTATTTCAACTGCGGAATTTCAAGTCTCTAAAGCAATACTCCCAGTCTCTGATGCTCGTACTTTACATGTTGACAATTTAAACACCGAGCTACAAATCCAACTATATCTTTCTTCAGTCGTCTCCACCAATAGTGCTACTTCAAATCCTGATACATCTTGGAGGCACCTGGATGAATAGAGTACCGCGAACTATGAGCTTCCTGGAGAATCAGCTCATGCAAACCATCTACATTAGGCACACATAGCCTGACCTGCATCCATAATACGCCGTCATCCCCAATAGTGACTTCCTTGGCAACACCGTATTGAACCGTGTCCTTAAGGACAAGCAGATGGGAGTCATCATACTGACGTTCTCTTGTACGATCATAAAGAGAAGACTGAGAAACCATATAAGCCAAAACTTGATACGGCTCCAAAACATCCAAACTAACAAACTGGTTAGCCAAGGCCTGAACATCCAAGGATAAAGGCCTCTCTGCTACCGGTAAATATGCTAAGCTACCCAAACACTTTGCCTTACGACTCAAGGCATCAGCCACCACATTGGCCTTTCCGGGATGATAGAGAATGGTGATATCATAATCCTTAAGCAACTCTAACCACCTCATCTGCCGTAAATTAAGATCCTTCTGTTTAAACAGATGTTGTAGACTCCGGTGATCGGTATAAACCTCACAATGGACACCGTACAAATAATGCCGCCAAATCTTCAAGGCGTGAACAATAGCTGCTAACTCAAGGTCGTGGACCGGATAATACTTCTCATGTACCTTTAATTGTCTGTACGCATAGGCAATCACCCTACCGTCTTGCATCAACACTACGCCGAGACCAATACATGACGCCTCACAATACACAGTGTAAGACTCTAAACTTGTAGGCAACACCAATATTGGGGTTGTAGTCAAAGCTATCTTGAGCTTCTGAAAGCTCTCTTCACACTTATCAGACCACCTGAACATAGCACCCTTCTGGGTCAATTTAGTCAAAGATGATGTAATAGACGAGAAACCTTCCACAAAGTGACGATAATAACCGGCCAAGCCGAGAAAACTCCGAATCTTAGTAGCTGAAGATGGCCTGGGCCAACTCTGAACTCCTCTATTTTCTTCGGATCCACCTTAATTCCTTCAATAGAAACTATGTGTCCCAAGAATGCCACTGAACTGAGCCAGAACTCACACTTAGAGAATTTGGCATAAAGTCTCTCCTCTCTCAGTCTCTGTAATACAATACCTAAGTGTTATGCATGCTCCTCCTGGCTATGTGAGTACACCAGGATATCATCAATAAATATTATGACAAATAGATCAAGATATGGCTAAAATACACTATTCATCAAGTGCATAAATAGTGTTGGGGCGTTGGTCAGCCCAAAAGACATCACAAGAAATTCATATTGGCCATAACGAGTCCTGAATGCCGTCTTTAGAATATCCGAATCCCGAATTTTCAACTCGTGATACCCGGATCTCAAATCAATTTTGGAGAACACCCTCGCTCCCTGAAGCTGGTCAAATAAATCATCAATACTCGACAAAGGATATTTATTCTTGATTGTAACTTTGTTCAACTGCCTATAATCGATGCACATCCGCATAGTACCATCTTTCGTTTTCACAAATAGAACCGGTACACCCCAAGGTGACACACTAGGCCTAATAAACCCCTTTTCAAGGAGTTCCTGGAGTTGCTCTTTCAATTCTTTCAACTCAGTTGGTACCATACGATATGGAGGAATAGAAATGGGCTGAGTGCCCGACACCAAGTCAATACCGAAATCAATATCCCTGTCGGGTGGCATACCCAGCAGGTCTGCAGGAAATATATCTGAAAAGTCTCGTACTACCGGTACCGAATCAATAGGAGGAGTACTTATATCAACATCTCTCACAAAGGTCAAATATGACAAACATCCTTTTCCAACCATACGTTGGGCCTTCAAATAAGAAATTACCCTTCTAGGAAAAAAATCTAGAGAACCTCTCCATTCAACCTTTGGCAACCCCGGCATCGTCAACGTCGCAATTTTTGCGTGGCAGTCCAGAATAGCATGACATGGAGACAACCAATCCATACCCGGGATTACATCGAAATCAACCATACCGAGTAATAAGAGATCAACCCTAGTCTCCAGTTCCCCAATATTTACCACACACGACCGATACACATGGTCCACCATGATAATACCGCCCACCGGTGTAGATACACAAGCATGTGAAACTAAGGACTCACAGGGCATATCCAGATAATGAATAAAATACGATGATACATATGAATAAGTGGAACCAGGGTTAAATAATATAGAAGCCTCCCTGTGGCACACTGAAACAATGCCTGTGATCACAACATCTGGTCTGGCAGGAAAAGCATAGAATCGGGCATGACCGCCACCTGATCGGCCTCCCCCTCTTGGGTGACCCCTAGCTTCCTAACCCCACCCCGAGTTGGCTGGGCAGGTGGTGAAACTGCTGGTGTTGGTGCCGTTAATCGAGAACTCTTTTGTGGAGCCCCACTCAACAACATAGGATAATCTCTCTTGAAATGAACAAATTCCCCGCACGCAAAACAACCCCTCCTCTGACGGAACTGATGCTCCTGATAACCGGAGGAATTACCTATAGAAGCCTGAGCAGACGAGGCATGATGAGAACTCTGCGCTGGTAGTGCACTGTATGAAAATGGCGTGAGTGAGCATTGTAAGAACCGTGGCTAGCTAATGCACCACAATGAGCTGGACGAGTCGTCTGAGCGTCTCTGTAAGAACGACCCCTACTGCGGTAAAACTGACCCCCCCCCCCTGAAGGACCACCGCCGAAATCACCTAAACCACGAGTCCTCTTAGCCTCCCTCTCTCCACGTTCCTGGCTACGAATCATCTCTATCTGCCGAGCAATGTTAACTACATCATCAAAAGTAGCACCAGATACGCTCTCCCTAGTCATAAGTAACCGCAACTCATGTGTGAGGCCATCAATGAACCTCCTAATCCTCTCCCTATCAGTGGGAACCAACCAGACTGCGTGATGAGCCAACTCATAAAATCTCATCTCGTATTGCACCATAGACATGCCATCCTGACGTAACTGCTCAAACTGTCTACGCAGCTCCTCTCTGTGAGACTGCGGCACAAACTTCTCCAAACAGAGAATGGAGAACTCCTTCCATGTAAGTGGTGATGCACCGATAGGCCTACGCCTCTCATAAGCCTCCCACCATCTGAAGGCCCAGAAAACTAAAAAATAGTGAACGCGACCTCACTGGTCTTCAGAATACCCGCTGTCTGAAGCATCCGTTGACACATATCCAGAAAGCCCTAAGCATCCTCTTACTCAGCACCGCTAAATGGTGGAGGTCGAAGCCTCTCAAATCTCTCAAGTCTCTTCTGCTCATCATCTACCATAACAGGAACTACCTGGGCCTAAGCAGTTGCAGCCGGCTGGGCTGGTAGTGCCCCCAGTATCTGAAGTCCTTGTACTACCTGGTCTAGGGTACGGGCAACAGGAGCATGAGTACCTCCCTCGGCCTGAGAAGTGGCAGGTGCGACCTGAGCCGAAAACACATGAGCAAGACTAGTGCAAACTGTCAATATTTGGGCCAGAGCCTCCTGAAGACCTGGAATCACAATAGGTGCAGCTGGTGTCTGAGATGGTCCCGCCGGCTCAACTATATCCGGAATCTTCTCTTGAGCTGAAGCAGCTGGTAGTACTACATGTCCTGCTCCAACTGTTGCACGAGCTATACCTTGACCTCTACCTCAGCCCTAGACTCTACCACGGCCCCGACCTTTCGCGGCCCGAATTGGTGGCACTGGTGGCTGACCATCCGATCTGGTAGTACGTGTCCTCACCATCTATGAGAGAATAGAATAACAAAAATTTAGTTTCTGGAATCAACAAAATTTGCACTACATAATAGAAGAAAGTGAATTCTTTTCCTAAGGGTTCGGCAGCCTCTCGAAGCTAAGTACAGACGTCTTTGTACCGATCCGCAAGACACTACTAAACCTGCTCATGACTCATGAGACCTATGTAACCTAAGCTCTGATACCAACTTGTCATGACCCAAAACCTAACCCTTCGTGATGGCGCCTATCTCAAAACTAGACAAGCCAAAAATCTCAATAAACCACATATCCTTTAAATTAGAAAGCATAATGATTAAATTCAGCGGAAGAAAATCTCACAAGTACAAAAATAAATGACATGATTACCTGGATCTGCAAACAAGGTGCAAGGTGTAGTATGAGTACAACCAACTCAATAAGTAATAAGACTAACCTTTGGGTTGAATGTAGTGACGAGCTCAACAGGTACAGTCCAATATAGACATAACAGTACAGAAATGTAGGCATGCTTTCAAGTTCAACAGTTAAACTCAGTACAAGTAAAATAGATCAATTCTGAATGATATGAGGAATATGACATCTCTATATCTACATGCCAATGTACATGTTGTATGTGATGCACCTCAGTGGAAACCTTGTGTACTCAAAATCTCAAAATACTCAATCACTCAGTACTGTATATGGCCAATCCAGCCCAGGGAAGATCTATCCCATATATATATATATATATATATATATATATATGCACGTCAACTGACAATCAGTCACTCAGTATTGTACAAGGCCAATCCAGCCCAGGGGAAGATCCATCCCCAAATGTAAATTATTCGGACAAGATCCATTTCCAAGAAAGATCCATCCCTCAATATAAATGCTTCGGGCAATATCCATGCCTAGGGAAAATCCATCCCTCAATATAAATACTTCAGGTAAGATCCATGCCTAGGGAATATCCATCCCTCAAGATAAATCAATCGCGCTCACTGTGGCGGTGCAAACTCCAAAGGGCTCCTTCAGCCCATGCGCTATAATAGTCAGATCTAGGCATAAATAAATAAAACATGCTGTGGCGTGCAGCCCGATCCCATAAATATCACTCAAAATCTCCAGTCTCTCGGGCACTCAATGACATGAAAATCAACCCGACATGATGATATGATGTATCAATGAATGACAAAAAAGACTGAGATATGATATACAAATGATAGATGTGACTAAGTACAAAATTGCAAATTTAAACAAGTAATTCAATAGCAATAAGACCTCTGTGGGTCCCAAAAATATCGGCATGTAGCCTAAACATGATCTTTAACATGAGTCTCAGCTCAATTTCCTCTAACACGCGGAGGATATGTGGATAATGACATGATTCTTTAATTATACAGCTCCACATAATTTATTTAAGTTACAATTTCTATGGTGCACGCCCGCACGCCCGTCACCTAGCATGTACGTCATCTCCAAACAATTCATATAACACGTAATTCAGGGATTTATACACTCAAAACCAAGTTTAGAAATGTTACTTACCTCAAACAGCGTAATGCTTTACTCCAATATGCCTTTGCCTCGCGAATCGGCCTCCGAATTTCTCGAATCTAGTCACAATTAATTTGATACAGTCAACACAAATTATAAGAATTAATTTCATATGAAAATACTAATTTTCCAACAAAATCCGAAATTACACTCAAAAATCACATGTGGGGACCACGTCTCGGAACGCGACAAAAGTTATAAAATATGAACGGCCATTCCACCACGAGTCCAACCATACCAAATTTACTAAATTCCGACATCAACTCGACCTTGAAATCCTCAATTTAACTTTAAGGGTTTTCACAATTTTTCCAACTTAAAACACCAATTAAATGCTAAAAATAGTAGTAGATTCGGGTAATTTGACCAAAACTGAGTTAAGAATACTTACCCCGTTGTTTTCCTTGAAAATCACCTCCCCGAGCTCCAAATCGTTAAAAATGGAGCTCAACTTCACAGACGTACGCGATCGCGGATTCGTCCAAGTGATCATGAAGCACAAATGCGTGACCTCCACTTCTACTCCACTTCCTCTACGCGAACGTGACATGCCTCACGCGTTCACGATGCACTGGCGTCCAAAGCTACGCGATCGCGAAAAACAAATTTCTCCACTGCCCAGCTAAGCCTACGCTATCGCATTCCAACATTCTCGAACGCATAGAAAAAAATCACCACTGCCACAAACAAGCTACGCGATCGCGGAAAGGTTTATGCGATCGCGTATAAGGAAAACAGGTACAGACATCAAAAGAATTCCTGCGAAATTCCAATTCCAAGAATTGATCCGTTCACCATCCTAACTCACCCAAAGCCCCCGGGACCTCAACCAAATACACCAACAAGTCCTAAAATATCATATAAACTTAGTGGAAACCTCAAATCACATCAAGCAACGTTAAAAACACAAATCATACCCCAATTCAAGCCTAATGAAATTAAGATATTCCAACTTCTACATTCGATGTCGAAACCTATCAAATCATGTCCGATTGGCCTCAAATTTTGCACACATCCTAAATGACATCACAGACCCATGATAATTTTCAGAACAGGATTCCGACCCCGATATCAAAAAGTAAACTCCCCGGTCAAACTTCCAAACTTAAACTTTCTATTTTCTCCATTTCAAGCCTAATTTAACTATGAGCTTCCAAATAATTTTCTGGACATGCTCCTAAGTTCAAAATCACCATACGGAGCTATTGGAATTATCAAAACTCTATTCTTGGGTCATTTACACATAAGTTAACATCCGGTCAACTATTACAACTTAAGCTCAAATCTTGGAACCAAGTGTTCCAATTTATTCTGAAACCTCCCCGAAAAGTCACATAATTATGATTGGACATAAGGTAAGCAGTAAATGGGGGAACGGGGCTGTAATACTCAAAATGACTGTCCGGGTTGTTACATTGTCCTTTGTACTAAGGTTTATCATTGCAAAAAGACATGGGTAAATATTTAAGAATTTCTGGTCCTTGGGAGACAATATTTGATAGAAATGAGAGGCAACATATATTGTATTACTGATGAGATAATGAAGAAGACATGCTAGAATGATCCTTCAGGCTATTTCTGTAACGAACCGACCAGTTGTTTTGAGAGTATTAGCCCCGATCCCATAATTATTAATCCCTCTATTTAATTTTATGATTATATGACTTTTCGGGGCACTTGATTTCGGGTTTGGTAGAGTTTCTGAGTGGAATGGGACACATGATCCCTAAATTGTAAGTTTAAGTCGTAGGAGTTGACCGTAGTTTAACTTATATGAAGACGAATCTGGAATGGAGTTTTGGCTATTCTAATAGATCTATGGGGTTATTTGGGTCTTATGAACGTGTCCGGATGTTAATTTGAAGGTCTGTAGGTCATTTCGGCGCTAATTGACGAAAGTTGGAAGATTTTGGAAAGTTTGACTGGGAGACTTTTTGATATCGGGGTCGGATTTTGATTCAGGAAGTTGGAGTAGGTCCGTAATTTTGATTATGACTTGTGTGAAAAATTTGGTGTCAGTCGGAGTTGTTTTGGTATGAATCGGCGTTGATTTCGGAATTCGGAAGTTCATAAGTTCTTAGGCTTGAATTGGGTTACGATTCGTGTTTTTGGTATTGTTTGATGTGATTTGAATCCTAGACTACGTTCGTATCATATTTTAGGACTTGTTGGAAAGTTTGGTTGAGGTCTCAGGTACCCCGGGTATGATTCGGACCATGTTCGGAGCATTTCGGAACTTTGAAGAATTTCTAAAGTTGCTGGTTTTTCTCAGTTCTGGTGTCCTTCTATGTGTACGCGATGATGCTCCCGCGTTCACATAGAGTCTTCAGAGATTTTCTGGACGTTTACCCTTCACGTTCGCGAAGGGGCAGGGCTTGGTGCTATGACCATGATCATCTTCCTAATTTTGGTTCAATTTGTTATATTTCTAAAATAGATTGAAGTTGCAAAGAATTCCGGAATATTTAGAGTGTAAGGAAGCTCAAGTGAGGAATGTTGGCTAAACTCTTCTTTAAGAATTGGAATTCCCATTATCCTTGTAAGTTCCAAGATGTTGATTACAAATCGAGTATTCCGATAAGTTTTGTGATAAATATATATGTTCAATTTGTGTTTCAAATGCTCTTATAATATTGCATTACAAATTGAGGATGTGTCTCAAACTATGGATTGTGTATCCAAATTTATAATTTCAAGTCGTGATTTATGTGAAAGTTATTATGCCAAGTTGTGTAGAGATTGGGATTGTGATACACCTTCACCCGCATATATTGGGGTGAGGCGTCATAACCGCTTTGTGTAGGGATTATGGTATTGTGGGACTGCATCTCCACCCGCATAAAGTTTTAGTATTGTTGTGTCACCACCACCTACATATATACATTGGGGTAAGGGAGCATAGCCGCTTTGTGTTGGTATTGGTATGGATGATGTATTTCCACCCGCATACATTGGGGTAAGGCGGCATAGCCGCTTTGTGTAGGTTCTTGATACTATGGTTATACATCCACCCGCATACATTGAGGTGAGGCGGCAGGGCCACTTGAGTAGAGTTGTGGTATTATACTTACACCTCCACCTGCATACATCGGGTGAGGCGGCAGGGCCACTTTGTGTGCAGATGGTTACAGAGGATCTCATCTTAAATCCTATAAATGATATTGATAGATCTTAATAAGCTTGCTCTGGTTTAAACGGTTAGCTATATCATGCTATTGTCGCCCTAATTTATCATATTCATATTGTATTTCTAAATTCTTAAATTGGTGTTTGGCTTTCATACTAGTACTATTCGACGGTACTAACATTCCTTTTGCCAGGGGCGCTGCATCTTTAAATGGATGCAGGTGGTTCCATAGCAGGAGATATTGATCAGTGATAGCAGTACACCTTCTTCCCAACTGAATGGGTGAGCTCCACTTCATCCCGGGGTCTTTTATCTTTTGTTCTTTGTGTATTCTGTTTGAAGTATAGTCGGGGTCTTGTTGCCGGCATTATCATTGTACTCTTCTTTATCTATAGAGGCTCCGTAGACATAGTGTGGGTTGTGTATTGGTGTTGGGAAAGACAGACTATGTTATATTGTGGTTGTATTACTTGTCCCATTTGAGACTTTAAAAATGATGAAAACTATTGGTAATGAAATGGTATTGTAGACATGATCACGTTTTCGTCTAATTAATGAAATTATGTATTATCTTCATTTGTGGATGAGTTTGGGTTGAAGAAAATCTAATAGGCTTGCTCGGTCGGGTTCATTCGGTTGAGCGCTGGTCGCGCTCCTCGGTTTTGGGGCGTGACAAACTTGGTATCAGAGCATAAGGTTTTAAAGTATCCTAGGATGTCTCGGAGTGGTATCTAGTAGAGTCCTTATTATCGGTGCGTTGTCGACCACATCTATAATTTTGTCACGACCCAAAATTCACTCCTTCGGACCGTGATGGCGCCTAACATTTCACTTGCTAGGCAAAGCCAATGTTAGAATAATATTAACCAATTTTTAAATTATTAATAATTAATGAAAACAAAAGCGGAAGCAAAGTTTGAAATATAGTGAAATAATCCATAAAAACAACGGTGTCTAAATACCATCCCAGAATTGGTGTCACAAGTGCACGAGCTTCTAGAATAAATACAAATAAAGGTCTGAATAAAATAAAGCTGTCTGAAAATAAACACACAGCTAAAGTAAAATAGACGGGGACTTCAGAACTGCGGACGCCATGCAGTTATACCTCAAGTCTCCTCTGGTAGCTGAAATTCGAGCAAGTCTATGGCACGCCGCTAGGACAAACTCCGAAATCTGCACAAGAAGTGCAGAGTGTAGTATAAATACAACCGACCCCATATACTGGTAAGTGCTGAGCCTACCCTCGACAAAGTAGTGACGAGGCTAAGGCGGGTCACTTACATTACATGTACGCAATATTAGTAACAACAACAATAATAGAAATAAATCAGGTAACTCATTTATAATAATTGAAGTCAACTCAGCAGTCATAACCAATTATCATTTCAATCAATTCTGTTGTTGCGTGCAACCCGCTCTCTGTTGTGGCGTGCAACCCGATCCTCTAATATGGACTTTTCATAAGTTTGTTGCAGTGTGCAACTCGATCCTCCAATATGGACTTTTCATAAGTCTGTTGCGGCGTGCAACCCGATCCTCCAATATGGACTTTTCATAAGTCTGTTGCAGCGTGCAACCCGATCCTCCAATATATTCATTATAATTAATTCTGTTGCGGCGTGCAACCCATTCCTCCAACATATTCATTTACCAATTCTTATAGAAGAAATTTCTCCAATAAATGCAATAATTAATATAAAATTATATGACAACAAGCATACAATAATTA
Organism: Nicotiana tomentosiformis; assembly: GCF_000390325.3. Lineage (NCBI taxonomy): Eukaryota > Viridiplantae > Streptophyta > Magnoliopsida > Solanales > Solanaceae > Nicotiana > Nicotiana tomentosiformis. The sequence continues at coordinate 36,578,693 of NC_090815.1, forward strand.
TAATTTAATCATGAAACAAAAAATGACAAATAGCAGATTATTATGGAAATCAAAGAGAAAATGGGCAGTTTAATATTTAATATGCTAAATGTCAAATAACAATTAAAACACATAATTCAAATAGCATGTAACAATTAATGCAAGATTTCAAGAGTTAATATTTGACAAGGAATAGGAGAGAAACAGTTATTATAATAATTAATTTAGGATTTAAAACAATTTATGATTTTTCAAGTAAGCAAGTAAATAATTAATTTGACGACGTATAAACACTCGTCACCTCGCCTATACGTCGTTCACATGCAATTCACATAACAATTAAATTAAGGGTTCTATTCCCTCAAGTCAAGGTTAACCACGACACTTACCTCGCTTTGCAAATTCCAATCAATTACTCAATCACAGCTTTTTCTTTTAAATTTGTCTCCAAAAGCTTCAAATCTATTCACAAACAATTTGATATATTCAATACTAATCATAAGAATTAATTCCATATGAATTTATAAATTTTCCGGATAAAAATCCGAAATTCATTAAAGTATTTGACAGTGGGACCCACGTCTCAAATCCTTGAAACACTGGCGAAATCCGAACACCCATTCCGCTACGAGTTCAACCAAACAGAATTTATCCAATTCCGATATCAAATGGACCTTCAAATCTTAAATTTTCGTTTTTGAAAGATTTTATAAAAAGTCCAATTTCTTCCATCTAAATCAAAAATATAGACATGGATTTGTGAAATATAATCACTTTTGGTTAAAGAACACTTACCCAATTCAAAGTCATGAAAATCCCCCTTGAAATCGCCCAAATCCGAGACTTGAAACTCAAAAATGATTAAAAATGGCGACTTCCGAATTTATGGGCTCTGACCAGTCATTTCGCATCTGCGGACAAAAGTTCTGCATTTGCGGACTCGCATTTGTGATACAAAGCTCGCATTTGCGATGCCAGACTGCCAGGTGAAGTTCCGCATCTGCGGACACTCTTGTCGCTTCTGCGACATTCGCTTATGCGCAAAAAGGCCGCACCTACGAAGACCCCAGGCCAGGCCAGGCCCGCATCTGCGATGGAAGTCTCGCTTCTGCGAGCTCGCAAATGCGGTCAAAAATCTGCAGGTGCGATTATAACAGAAGGCAAAAATTCAGATTTTGCTTAAGTCCAATTCTTGATCCAATTTCAATCTGTATCACTCTCGGGGTACTCTGGACCCCGTACGAATATACCAACAACTCTAATAACATAATACGGACTTACTCGGAGTCTCGTATCACATCAAACAACGCTAAAATTACAACAATTCACACCCCGATTCAAACTTTGAGATTTAAACTTTTCAATTTGCAAATCTCGTGCCAAAACATATTAAATGAATCCAGAATGACTTCAAATTTAGCACACAAGTCATAAATGACATAACGGAGCTGTTCAAATTTCCAAAATCGGATTCCGGCGCCGATATCAAAAAGTCAACTATGTGGTCAAACTGAGAAATCTTTAGCCTTTAAATTACTAGTTCCGTTAAATGGTCATAACTTGAGCTAGCGACCTCCAAATTAAATTTCGGGCATACGCCCAAGTCCCAAATAATGACACGAAACTACCGGAACTATCAAAACACTGATCCGGGTCCGGTTTCTACAAATATTGACCAAAGTCAACTCAGTTGAGTTTTAAAGCTCTATTTCACATTTTAATCCATTTTTCACATGAAAACTTTTTGGAATATTTTACGAACTGCGCACGCAAGTCGAGGAATGATAAATGGTGCTTTTCATGGTCTTAGAACACAGAATTACTTATTAAATTTAAAGATGACATTTTGGGTCATCACATTCTCCACCTCTAAAACAAACGTTCGTCCTCGAACGGAGTTAGAAATAGTACCTGAGCTGGAGAAAAGGTGTGGATATTTACTCCGCATGTCCGACTCGGACTCCCAGGTAGATGCCTCTACCGGCTGACCCCTCCATTGCACCCAAACTGAAAGATAACTCTAAGACCTCAACTGTCGGAGCTGCCGGGCTAGAATAGCCACCGGCTCTTTCTCGTAAGTCAAATCTTTGTCCAATTGGGCTGAGCTGAAATCTAACACATGGGACGGATCATCATGATATTTTCGGAGCATAGACACATGTAACACCGGATGAACCGCTGATAAACTAGGTGGCAATGCAAGCCTATAGGCTACTTCACCCACCCTTTCAAGAATTTCAAAGGGTCCGATATACCTAAGGCTCAACTTGCCCTTCTTTCCGAACCTTATCACACCTTTCATAGGTGAAACTAGGAGCAATATACTTTCTCCAACCATGAATGCAATAACACAAAATTTATGGTCGGCACAACCTTTTTGCCTAGACTGAGCTGTGCGAAACCGATCCTGAATAATCTTGACCTTATCCAAGGCATCCTATACCAAATCGGTACCCAACAACCGAGCCTCTCCCGGTTCAAACCAACCAACTGGAGATCGACATCGCCTTCCGTATAATGCCTCATATGGAGCCATCCGAATGCTCGACTGGTTAGCTATTATTATAAGCAAACTCCGCAAGTGGCAAGAAATGATCTCAAGAAGCTCCAAAGTCTATAACACAAGCGTGGAGCATATCTTCCAATATCTGAATAGTGCGCTCTGACTGTCCGTCTATCTGTGGATGAAATGCTATACTCAAATCCACCCACGTGCCTAACTCACGCTGTACAGCCCTCCAAAAATGTGAGTTAAACTGCGTACCTCGATCTGAAATAATAGACACGGGCGTGGAGGAGCACGAGCAGCATTTGAGAGTGGTGCTTGAGACCTTGTGGGAACAGAAGCTATATGCTAAGTTCTCCACGTGCGAGTTCTGGTTAGATTCTGTGGCATTCTTCGGGCATATTGTATCATGCGAGGGTATTAAGGTAGATCCCAGGAAGATCTAGGCAGTTCAAAGTTTGCCTCATCCTACCATAGCGACTAAGATCAAGAGCTTCTTGGTGTTAGCAGGTTATTATCGCTAGTTTGTGGAGGCCTTCTCATGTATTACAGCACCTTTGACTAGATTGACCCAGAAGGCTGCTCCATTCTGATAGTCTGATGATTGTGAGGCAAGCTTTCATAAGCTCAAGACCGCATTGACTACAGCACATGTGTTAGTGTTGCCTTCTGGTTCAGGGATGTATATTGTGTATTGTAACGCTTCACGCATTGTCCTAGGTTGTGTATTGATGCAGGAGGGGCGAGTTATTGCATATGCTTCACGTCAGCTAAAGCCCCATGAGAAGAATTACCCCGTACATGATTTGGAGTTGGCCAATATAGTTCATGCTCTCAAAATCTGGAGGCATTAACTTTATAGGGTGACCAGTAAGGTTTACACCGATCATCGCAGCTTGCAGCATTTGTTCAAGCAGAGGGATCTCAACTTGAGGTAGCGCAGGTGGCTTGAGTTACTAAAGTATTATGATATTACCATCCTTTATCATACGGTCAAGGCAAATGTGGTTGCGGATACCTTGAGCAGAAAGGCTAAGATTATGGGTAGTTTGGCATTCATTTCAGTAGAGGAGAGGCCATTAGCTTTGGACATTCAGTCCTTGGCTAACAGACTTGAGAGGTTGGATCTTTCATAGCCAAGCCGAGTTCTTGCATGCGTCATCGCTCTGTCTTCATTATTCGAGCAGATCAAGGCTCGTCAGTTTAACGATCCGCACTTTTTGGTTATTAGGGAGACGGTACTATAGGGTGGTGCCAAGGAGGTTACTATTAGTAAGGATGGTGTTTTGTGACTCCAGGGTCGTCTATGTGTTCCTAATGTTGATGGCTTGAGGGAGAAGATTCTAGAAGAGACAAACAGTTCTCAGTATTCTATTCATCCAAGGGCTACGAAGATGTATCGCGAACTGAGGTAGCATTATTTGTGGCAGCGGATGAAGAAGGACATAGTTGAGTATGTGGCGAGATGTCTAAATTACCAGCAGGTCAAGTATGAGCACTAGAGGCTAGGTGGCCTACTTCAGCAGATGGTTATACCTGAGTGGAAATGGGAGCGCATCACTATAGACTTCGTAGTTGGGTTGCTGCGGACTTTGAGGAAGTTTGATGTAGTTTCGGTCAATGTCGACAGGTTGACCAAGTCGGCACACTTCATTTCGGTTGTTACTACATATTCTTCAAAAAGATTGGCCAAGATTTACATTCAGGAGATTGTTTGGTTGTATGGTGTGCATGTTTCCATCATTTCATATAGAGGCCCTCAGTTCACTTCGCATTTCTGGAGAGCAGTTCAGAACGAGTTGGGTACCCGAGTAGAGCTCAGCACAACGTTTCATCCGCAGACTAACGGGCAGTCGAAGCGGATGGGTCAGATCTTGGAGGATATGCTCAGAGCATGTATGATTGACTTCGTAGGGGAGTGGAAACGATTCTTGCCTTTGGCCGAGTTTGCTTATAACAACGGTTATCAGTCCAGCATTGAGATGGCTCCATTTCAAGCTCTGTATGGTCAGTGATGGCGTTCTCCCATCGGATGGTTCAAGCCCAGTGAGGCTAGGTTATATGATACCGATTTAGTGAAGGATGCCTTGGAGAAGGTGAAGGTGATTCAGGAGCAACTTCGCACAGCATGGTCTAGACAGAAGATTTATGCGGATCAGAAGGCACATGATTTATCATTTATGGTGGGCGAGAAGGTTCTCTTGAAAGTCTTGCCGATGAAGGGAATCATGAGGCTCAGGAAGAAGGGCAATTTGAGCCCAAGGTTCATAGGTCCATTTGAGGTGTTGAGGCGAGTTGGGGAGGTTGCTTATAAGCTTTCTTTACCTCCCATTCTATCGAGAGTTCATCCGGTTTTTCACGTGTCTATGCTCCGGAAGTATCATGCCGACAGTTCACATGTGTTACACTACAACACTGTTCAACTAGATGAGAGACCGGGTTATGAGGAGGAGCCAGTTGCCATTGTTGACATACAGGTTCGCTAGTTGAGGTCTAAGAAGATCTATGCGGTAAAGGTTCGGTGAAGGTTTCAACCAGTCGAGGAGGTAACTTGGGAGACCGAGCATGATATACGTAACCGTTATCCTCATCTTTTCACCACTTCAGGTATGTCTTTATACTCGTTCGAGTATAAATGCTTGTTTTAAGAGAGGGAGGATATAACGACTCAACCGGTCGATTTGAGAGTATTAGCCCTGATCCCCTAATTATTTTTCCCTCTATTTCATTTTGTGGTTATGTCACTTGTCGGGGCACTTGATGTCGAGTTCGGTAGAGTTTTTGAGTGGAATGGGACACATGATCCCTAAATTGAAAGTTTAAGTCATAGGAGTTGACCGTAGTTTGACTTATGTGAAGACGAATCCGGAATAGAGTTTTGGTAGTTCTAATAGCTCTATGGGGGTGATTGTGGTCTTATGAACGTGTCCAGATGTTGATTTGGAGGTCTGTAGGTAATTTCGGCGTTAATTGGTGAAAGTTGGAAAGTTGGAAGATTTTGGAAAGTTTGACTGGGAGACTTTTTGATATCGGGGTCGGATTTTGATTCTGGAAGTTGGAGTAGGTCTGTAATGTCAATTATGACTTGTGTTCAAAATTTGGTGTCAATCGGAGTCGGAAGTTCATAAGTTCTTAGGCTTGAATTGGGGTGCGATTCGTGTTTTTGATGTTGTTTGATGTTCGGCGCATTTTGGAACTTTGAATAGTTTCTGAAGTTGCTAGTTTTTCTTAGTTCTGGTGTCCTTCTACGCGTACGTGATGATGTTCCCGCGTTCTTGTAGAGTCTTTAGAGATTTGCTGGAAGTTTACCCTTTGCATTCGCGAAGATGGCCATGCGTTCGCGAAGGGGCAGGACTTGGTGCTCTGCGATTCGATGACTGGGTTACACGTTCGTGATGAGGAAAGGAATCTGGGGTGGGACTCACATGTGGTCTACGCATTCGTGACAAGGGCTTTGTGATCGCAAAGCTTTGAGAACCATTGGTCACCACGTTCCGAGTGGTCCCTGGTGTTCGCGTAAAAGGAATCTGGGCTGTATCATTTTTGTGCTTCGCCAACGCGAGACATTTTCCGCGTTCGCGAAGAAGGAATGACCGAGCAATGACTTGTTTTAAAAACGGGAATTAGGCTATTTTCTCTCATTTTTCATTTCCTTGGCCGATTTCTAAGCTTCTTGGAGAGGGGTTTTCACCTATCTATTGAAGGTAAGTAATTCCTACCTAATGTAAGTTTAATATATAGATTATAGGCAGATTTTAACATGTAAAATGTAGAAATTTTAGGAGATTGTTGAAAACCCTAGGTTTGATAAAAATGGGATTAAACCACGAAAATGATTATGAAATTGGGTAGAAACTACATATTTGAGTTCGTGCGGTTATGGGTAACATTTACCTTTGAAACTTTCCGGAATTCGGGCACGTGGGTCTGGGGGCGAATTTAGAAATCTTCCAATTTTGTTGGTAATTACTCTAGAGAGTAAATTATGAATTTTTTGAGATTATATTGATTAATTTATATAATATTTGGCTAGTTTCGGATTGTTCGGCACCGACTTGAGGCTTTAGAGTGAATTTGTGGGCCGGAAAGTGAGCTTTGGGACGAGGTAAGTCTCTTGCCTAACCTTGTAAGAGGGAATTTACCCCATAGGTGTTTTAAATTACTATTTGCTTCTAATTGTGGGGGATATGTACGCACGAGGTGATGAGAGTTCGTGCGTAGCTATAAACCATGCTTAAGTCCGGGTAGTTTTAGGACCCAAATCATGAAATACTTGTATTATTTGCACTCTACTTGTTAATTTAAGTGCCTAAATTATATTAAAATTTGATAAAGGATTCGTAAATACCGAATTTCACTTACTTTGAGTTTTGGCAGGTAACTTGACCATTAATAGAAAATGTGCCTCCTTTTGTATTAGTCTTGTGATAGCTCTTAAATCGGATGTTCTTAGTGTATTCTCTCTTCTTGTCGAGCGGGCTGAATGCCTCGGAAGTATAATAGATGCATCTATGGTGCGTGTCGGTCAACCCTCGGTAGTGTAAACATTATTCTTGATTGGACCGTACTACATCGGCATAAATCGTACGTGATAAAACTCGGAGCCCGATTACACTTGATTTCTTTCTTATGACTTGAGAAAATTATAATTTACTTCATGGCCAGTAATTGTTGAAGTTAGCATGTGTCAGTGGAGATTTTAAATTGACTTTTAGTTAAAGAATCACGTATTTACTATTTGTTACTGTGTTATTATTATTATTATTGATGTATTCCATGCCGGTTTAGAACTTTCGTATTTTATTTATTGGCCCATAGTAAGTGTCGATGTCGACCCCTCGTCACTACTTCTTCGAGGTTAGACTGGATACTTACTGGGTACATGTTGTTTATGTACTCGTGCTATACTTCTGCACTAATCGTGTAGGATTTGAGGTAGGTGCATCTGGCTGTCATTCAAGCGCGCACCCTCGTTACCCCAAGGCATAGTGGTGAGCTATTTTCTGAGTCTGTTATGCAGTGGACGTAGTTTCTCTTTTTTATTTACTTTCTATCTATCTTATTTCAGACAGTAGCGTAGGTGTTTTGTATATTCTACTAGTTTCTCATACACTTGTGATACCGGATCTTGGGAACATACTAGTAGACCTTTATGATTTTGGGTATTTATTTCACCATATCATGCTCTTTCATTGGTTCACGCTTTACTTTACTATAATTTTTTACTTCTCATTTACTTAATAAATAAAAATCAACCACTTTGAAATTATTAAAAAGAATAACTACATGGCTAGTTCCCCGTTGGCTTACCTAGAGACGACGTTGGGCGCCATCACGGCCTATAGGGGAAATTGGGTTGTGACAATTTCCTTGTGGAGGCATCCTGTTGTTGTTGTAGATTATAGTAAGCCAATACTTAATTGGCTTCAATATTCTAGTAGTGAGGCATTGGAAAAACCGCTAAAATGTCACCTCTGATGAACTTCCACAGAAATAAAAGGCCCTTTTAGGCAGTAAAATTAGATCACAATTGACCATTTCAAGACTGCTAAAATGCAAGTAACTTAGTGCTGGATATCTTTATTGTCACCAGAAGAATTGCAAGCATCAAGTTGTAATAATATACATAAGGTTGATACATCCAGAGGATATACAGAACCGAGTCGCATATCCACTGATCACCTTTCAGCCGAAGTTGCAGTTCTAGAAATGCTGGTTTAGCAATATTTTTAAAGCAGTTAAGGTGACAGTTGATGATAAATGGATTGCTAAAAATCATTACTACTTGTGTGACATTTGTTATTACATTCTCCACTATGTAAATAGGTCTCTGCTTTACGATGATTTCTCTGTGTACGAATATCTTCATGAGTAACTTTGAATTAGAAGAGCTAACGTGTGGGTTAGGTGCATGTCATGGGTTCAACCCTGCCGCAAACAGAACTGGTATTTAAGTGAAGAAGAATAGAGGGCATCCAAATTCAGACATCACTCATAACTCTGCAAGCAGGTTTCAGTTTCACACAGATATGCAAGTTCAAGCTAAAAGTATGTATATATGACTTGAAGAAAAAAACAAAATTAATTTCGGATTAATTAGGTGCATAACTTGAAGAAACTACATCACAACTCGAAGTACCGGAAAAATTAATAGCAGGTAAAAGAGTATGCACCTTTTCATCTTGAATAATTAATTTAATTGAGTTAGGATTTTTTGATTTCTCGCGGTCGGGAACGTGCCATAATCTAACAACACGAACCTTCAAATTTCAACTCATTTAGGACATTGATATTTTGCTGATATAGTTATAGTTTGGAGCCATACTTTGTAGTAGGTCAAATTGAATTAATCACAATTTGTTTGTGCGTAAGCTAAACCCTAAGCAATGTAGTGAAGCCAAACCTAAGCAAAATTTGCTGAAATATAGATTTCAGAGGAAAGACTATAAAAGGAGTTGGAACCTTAGTTTTCTGAAACCTAATTTTTTTAGAAGGTATGTGTATATGTCAAAACATGTATTTTGATTGTTTCTTTGTCAAAAAAGATACCTACAGTTATCTATATTGTACACAGATAAGGTTAGGTACAGCAAAGCTTGTACTACTTTTTATTATTTATTTTTCAAATAAATAATTATTATTTCAACTTAAAAGGAATGTGCAAGATACAAAACGAAAATTTAATTGATTCTTTCTCAAAAGAGGATACTTACCACAACTGAATTATACAGAAACGTTTAATTAAAGATACCCAAAGTAATGTATATCGTACACAAATAAGGTCAGATACAAAGCTTGTATTAAATAAAGAATACTTCATCAATTATTAATTAATTAGTCAACAGACGTCCCTACCATAATTATACAAAAAAAGGTTAACTAAATTATACTACACTATGTCATTTATTTTTCGAATCAAAATCCCTATGATTCTTTCTAAGAAAAGGATACCTACTATAACTGAATTATACACAAAAGTTTAATTAAAGATACATACAGTAATGTATATTGTACACAAATAAGGTGAGATACAAAGCTTGTACTAAATAAAGAATACTTCATCAAACTTTAATTGATTAGTCAACAGACGTCCATACCATAATTATACACAAAAAGGTTAACTAAATTATACTACTCTATCTTATTTATTTTTCAAATTAAAATCTATATTTAATAATATAATATAGTTATGATTAGTCAAAAGATGTCAAATATATTTCCTATCATAATTAAAAAAACAATTCTCGTTCAACTACTACTTTCATTAATTATGTTTCCATTTATAATTTCAAATTATCATTGTTGTCTTAAAATTGTCAAGTGACTTCATTTTAACTTGCCACTTGGCTTAATGTCATGACCCAAAATCTCACCTGTCTTGATGGCGTCCATCTTAATACTAGGCAAGCCGACAACCTCAATAAACCATAAATTTTCCTTAAGTTTGAAAACATAATATTTGAAATCAATAGAAAAATATCACAAGTACAAATAAAATACTCTCCCAAAATCCGGTGTCACTAAGTACATGAGCATCTAAATAATAATAAACTTTGACTGATAAAAACATTATCTGAAAATATATAACAGTACAATAACTGAAAGAAAAGAGAGTCAAGGTCTGCGGATGCCAAGCTACTTTGATAGTCTCCTGCAGAATAAACTCTGAAATCTAGCAGCTGCCGTATCCGGGAGCACCTGGATCTGCACAAGAGGTGCAGGGTGTAGTATGAGTACCACCAATTCAATATGTAATAAGACTACCTTTTGACTGAAAGTAGTGACGAGCTCAGCAGGTACAGTCCGGTATAGAAATAACAGTACATAAATATAGGCATGCGTTCAAGTTCAACAGTTAAACTCAGTACAAATAAAATAGATCAATTCTGAATGATATGAGGAATGTGGCATCTTTGTATCTACATGCCAATGTACATATTGTATGTGATGCACCTCTGTGGAAACACTCGTGCACTCACAATCCCAAATTACTCAATCACGCAGTACTGTATATGGCCAATCCAACCCAGGGAAGATCCATCCCATATATACATATATACACATCGACTGACAGTCAGTCACTCACCTGGATCTGCATACGAGGTGCAGGGTGTAGTATGACTACCACCAACTCAATAAGTAACAAGACTAATCTTTGGACTGAAAGTAGTGACAAGCTCAGCATGTACAGTCCGGTATAGAAATAACAGTACAGAAATGTAGGCATGCGTTCAAGTTCAACAGTTAAACTCAGTACAAATAAAATTGATCAATTCTGAATGATATGAGGAATGTGGCATCTAGTTATCTACATGCCAATGTACATGTTATATGTGATGCACCTCTGTGGAAACACTCGTGCACTCACAATCCCAAATTACTCAATCACATAGTATTGTATATGGCCAATCCAACCCAGGGAAGATCCATCCCATATATACATATATACACACCGACTGACAGTCAGTCACTCACCTGGATCTGCACACGAGGTGCAGGTTGTAGTATGAGTACCACCAACTCAATAAGTAACAAGACTAATCTTTGGACTGAAAGTAGTGACGAGCTCAGCAGGTACAGTCCAGTATAGAAATAATAGTATAGAAATGTAGGCATGCGTTCAAGTTCAATAGTTAAACTCGGTACAAATAAAATAGATCAATTCTGAATGATATGAGGAATGTGGCATCTCTGTATCTACATGCCAATGTACATGTTGTATGTGATGCACCTCTGTGGAAAAACTCGTGCACTCACAATCCCAAATTACTCAATCACGCAATACTGTATATGGCCAATCTAACCCAGGGAAGATCCATCCCATATATACATATATACACATCGACTGACAGTTAGTCACTCAGTATTGTATAAGGCCAATCCATCCCAGGGGAAGATCCATCCCCAAATATCAATGATTCGGACAAGATCCATGTCCAGGGAAGATCCATCCCTCAATATAAATAGTTTGGGCAAGATCCATGACCAGGGAAGATCCATCCCTCAATATATATATCTATGGCAAGATCCATGCCAAGGGAAGATCCATCCCTAGTATATATATCAATTTCGCTCACTGTGGCGGGGTGCAAACTACAGAGGGGCTCCTTCAGCCCAAGCAATATAATAGCCAGATCCAGGCATAAATAAATAAATATGTTGCGATGTGCAGCCCGATCCCATAAATATCACTCAAAATCTCTAGTCTCTTGGGCTCTCAATGACATGAAAATCTACCAGAAATGATGATATGATGTATCCATAAATGACAACAGAGACAGAGATATGATATGTAAGTGATAAATGTGATTGAGTACAAAATTATAAATTTAAACAATTAATTCAACAACAATACGATCCATGTGGGTCCTTGTCACGACCCAAAACCTAACCCGTCGTGATGGCGCCTATCTCAAAACTAGGCAAGCCGACAATCTCAATAAACCACATATCCTTTAAATTTGAAAGCATAATGACTAAATTCAGCGGAAGAAAATCTCACAAGTACAAATATAAATACTCTCAAAACTCGGTGTCACTGAGTACATGAGCATCTAATATGAATACAAGTTTGGAAAATACGGTCTATAATAGTCTAAGACCAAATACAGTAAACAAGGAGATTGGGAAGGAGAGGCAAGGTCTGCAAAATATGGTAGCTACCTCTGAATCTCCGAAAGGTCAACTATGTGAATGAATCAACACCCACTATGTCCGGGAACACCTCGGTCTGCACAAAAAGTGCAGGGTATAGTATGAGTACAACAAACTCAGCAAGTAACAAAAATAAATAAGGAACTGAAGATAGTGGCGAGCTACACAATTATAGTTCATTTTCAGTAATTCCAGCAAAGAATAGACATGCTTTCAAATCCGGCAGTTTAAGTCAAATCAGTTTTATACAGTTCAAGTTCAGGTAATCCGGATAATAAATCTTTCAGAAATTTCACAACAATGACAGATAGCAACTAAGTACAACAATGATGAAAAGCAAGTACAACCCTCTCAGGGCAACAGTCACTCCACTCATCACAATAGCTCAATCACTCGTCTCTCAGCCCTTAGTACTCACACTCAATAGGTTCCTGCGCTCACTAGGGGTGTACAGACACTGGAGGGGCTCCTACATCTTAAGAGCTATAATCCGCACGGATAACTCACGTGTTGCACGGACAATGCACGTGCTATAGAATAAATATCTGGATCCGGACGGACAACTCACGTGATATAGTATAATATCTGGATCCGCACGGATAACTCACATACAGCACGGACAATTCACGTGCTATAGTATAGTATAAAGATCCGCACGGACAACTCACATGCTATGGTATCACCTCACAAACAAGCCCTCAGCCTCACTCAGTCATCAACCTCTCTAGTCTCACGGCCCCTAGTAATAAAGGGGAATTAGTCCAAAACAGAATGATATAATGTATCAACATGGAATAACAGAGACTGACGAATAATATGCAAGTAATACTACGACTGAGTACAAGTAATAATAAGCAGGAAAGTTCAACAGGTATTACGACCACTGGGGTTTTTACAGCACCTACACATATCCTAAGCATGATTCACTGTCAAATTTATACAACACAAAAAGAGCACATAGCTAACAACAAGCTTATTCAACTTTCCAGTTTCACGGAATAGACCAAGTCCCAATTCCCACGGTGCACGCCCACGACCATATTTAAAACAACAATCCGGGGTTTCATACCCTCACGACCAGATTTAAAACTATTACTTACCTCAAACCGTGAAATTCTTATTCCACTAATCCTTTGCCTCATGAATTGGCCTCCAAACACCTCGAATCTAGCCACAAATAATTCGATTCAGCCAATAAAGCTTATTGGAATTAATTCCATAAGGAAATGCTAGTTTTTCCTTTAAAATCCGAAATTTAGCTCAAAACTCGCATGTTGGGAACAACATCTCGAAAGTCTACAAAAGTTACAAAATCCGAAAGCTCATTCAACCACTAGTCTACCCATACCAATTTTACCAAAATCTGACCTTAACTCAACCCTCAAATCTTCAATTTAAACTAAGAGAGTTTTCTAAATTTTCCAACTTAATTCACCCATTAAACGTTAAAAACAACCATGGATTCGGGTAATTTAACCAATATTGAGTTAAGAACACTTACCCCGTTGTTTTCTCTAAAAATATCCCAAACCTTGCCTCAATCCGAGCTCCAAATCGGTAAAAATGGAAAATGGGACGAAATCCCATTTTTAGAACTTAAACTCTCTGCCCAGTCATTTGCTCTATGGGATCGCGGACAAACATACGCGATCGTGAAGCACATTTTTCCACAGCCCAGAAAAGACCCTACGTGATCGCGGTTGCATCCACGTGATCGCGATGCACAGGATCCCAGCTCTACGTGATCGCAGCCCTCTTCACACGATCGCATAGAGCAAACGCACGTCCCGGCTTCCTCTTCAACCCCCCGGTCAAACTTCCCAAAAATTCAACTTTCGTCATTTCTAGCCTAATTCCTCTACCGACCTCCAAATAATTTTCCGGACACGCTACGAAGTCCAAAATCACCATACGGAGCTATTGGAATCATCAAAATTCAAATTCGAGGTCATTTACACATAAGTCCACATCCGACCAACTTTTTTAACTTAAATTTTCAATTATGAGACTAAGTGTCTCGTTTCACTCCGAATTCCTTCCGGACCCGAACCGACTAACCCGGTAAGTTTTAAAACAACTGTAAAGCATAAATTGAGCAATAAATGGGGGAACGGGGCTATAATACTCAAAACGACCGGCCGGGTCATTACATTCTCCCCTTCTTAAACAAACGTTCGACCTCTAACGGGTTTAGAATCATACCTGGAGTCTCAAATAGGTATGGATATTTTCTCCGCATCTCCTGCTCAATCTCCCAAGTAGCTTCTTCGACTGGCTGGCCTATCCACTATACCTTCACTGATGTTATGTTCTTTGACCTCAGCTTTCGAACTTGCCGGTCTAAAATAACTATCGTCTCCACATCATAAGTCAAATTACCGTCCAGCCGTACTATACTGAAATCCAAAATATGAGACGGATCCCCGACATACTTTCGGATCATGGATAGATAGAACACTGGATGAACACCTGATAGACTAGGTGACAAAGCAAGTTCATAAGCCACCTCTCCAATCTTCTTAAGTATCTCAAAGGGCCCAATATACCGAGGGCTCAAATTGCCCTTCTTCCTGAACCTCAACACACCCTTCATGGGAGAAATCTGGAGCAGAACCTTCTCCCCAAGCATGTAAACAACAACACGAACCTTCCTGTCGGCATAACTCTTCTTTCTAAACTGCGCCGTGTGAAGTCGTTCCTGAATCACTTTGACCTTCTCTAAAGAATCCTAAACCAAGTCAGTACCCAATAGACTAACCTCACCCGGCTCAAACCAACCCATCGGAGACCGGCACCGTCTCCCATACAAAGCCTCATATGGAGCCATCTGAATACTCGACCGATAACTGTTATTGTAAGAAAACTCCGCGAGTGGCAGAAATTGATCCCAAGTACCCCCAAAATCAATAACACAAGCGCGTAGCATATCCTCTAATATCTTAATAGTGCGCTCGGACTGTCCGTCCATCTGAGGGTGAAATGTTGTACTCAACTGAACATGTGTGTCTAATTCTCTCTGCACTGCTCTCCTAAACTGTGATGTAAACTGCGTGCCCCAATCTGAAATGATGAACACTAGAACACCGTGTAGGCGAACAATCTTGCGGATATAAATCTCAGCCAACCACTCCGAAGAATAATTGGTACCAACCGGAATAAAATGTGCAGATTTGGTCAACCGATCCAAAATCACCCAAACAACGTCAAACTTCCTCAAGGTCCGTGGAAGCCCTACTACAAAATCCATGGTAATACGCTCTTATTTCAACTGCGGAATTTCAAGTCTCTAAAGCAATACTCCCAGTCTCTGATGATCGTACTTTACATGTTGACAATTTAAACACCGAGCTACAAATCCAACTATATCTTTCTTCATTCGTCTCCACCAATAGTGCTACTTCAAATCCTGATACATCTTGGAGGCACCTGGATGAATAGAGTACCGCGTACTGTGAGCTTCCTGGATAATCAGCTCACGCAAACCATCTACATTAGGTACACATAGCCTGACCTACATCCGTAATATGCCGTCATCCCCAATAGTGACTTCCTTGGCAACACTGTATTGAACCGTGTCCTTAAGGACAAGCAGATGGGAGTCATCATACTGACGTTCTCTGATACGATCATAAAGAGAAGACTGAGAAACCATACAAGCCAAAACTCGATACGGCTCCGAAACATCCAAACTAACAAACTGGTTAGCCAAGGCCTGAACATCCAAGGCTAAAGGCCTCTCTGCTACCGGTAAATATGCTAAGCTACCTAAACTCTCTGCCTTACGACTCAAGGCATCAGCCACCATATTGGCCTTTCCGGGATGATAGAGAATGGTGATATCATAATCCTTAAGCAACTCTAACCACCTCATCTGCCGCAAATTAAGATCCTTCTATTTAAACATATGTTGTAGACTCCGGTGATCGGTATAAACCTCACAATGGACACCATACAAATAATGCCGCCAAATCTTCAAGGCGTGAACAATAGCTGCTAACTCAAGGTCGTGGACCGGATAATACTTCTCATGTACCTTTAATAGTCTATACGCATAGGCAATCACCCTACCGTCTTGCATCAGCACTATGCCGAGACCAATACACGATGCCTCACAATACACAGTGTAAGACTCTAAACTTGTAGGCAACACCAATACTGGGTTTGTAGTCAAAGCTGTCTTAAGCTTCTGAAAGCTCTCTTCACACTTATCAGACCACCTGAACATAGCACCCTTCTGGGTCAATTTAGTCAAAGCTGATGCAATAGACGAGAAACCTTCCATAAAGCGACGATAATAAACGGACAAGCCGAGAAAACTCCGAATCTTAGTAGTTGAAGATGGCCTGGGCCAACTCTGAACTGCCTCTATTTACTTCGGATCCACCTTAATTCCTTCAATAGAAACTATGTGTCCCAAGAATGCCACTGAACTGAGCCAGAGCTCACACTTAGAGAATTTGGCATAAAGCCTCTCCTCTCTCAGTCTCTGTAATACAATACCTAAGTGTTATGCATGCTCCTCCTGGCTACGTGAGTACACCAGGATATCATCAATAAATACTACGACAAATAAATCAAGATATGGCTAAAATACACTATTCATCAAGTGCATAAATAGTGTTGGGGCATTGGTCAGCCCAAAAGACATCACGAGAAATTCATATTGGCCATAACGAGTCCTGAATGCCGTCTTTAGAATATACGAATCCCGAATTTTCAAATCGTGATACCCGGATCTCAAATCAATTTTGGAGAACACCCTCGCTCCCTGAAGCTGGTCAAATAAATCATCAATACGCGACAAAGGATATTTATTCTTGATTGTAACTTTGTTCAGCTGCCTATAATCGATGCACATCCGCATAGTACCATCTTTCGTTTTCACAAATAGAACCGGTGCACCCCAAGGTGACACACTAGGCCTAATAAACCCCTTTTCAAGGAGTTCCTGGAGTTGCCCTTTCAATTCTTTCAACTCAGTTGGTGCCATACGATATGGAGGAATAGAAATGGGCTGAGTGCCCGACACCAAGTCAATACCGAAATCAATATCCCTGTCGGGTGGCATACCCAGCAGGTCTGCAGGAAATATATCTGGAAAGTCTCACACTACCGGTACCGAATCAATAGGAGGAGTACTTATATCAACATCTCTCACAAAGGTCAAATATTACAAACATCCCTTTCCAACCATACGTTGGGCCTTCAAATAAGAAATTACCCTTCTAGGAAAAAAATCTAGAGAACCTCTCCATTCAACCTTTGGCAACCCCGGCATCGTCAACGTCGCAATTTTTGCGTGGCAGTCCAGAATAGCATGACATGGAGACAACCAATCCATACACGGGATTACATCGAAATCAACCATACCGAGTAATAAGAGATCAACCCTAGTCTCCAGTTCCCCAATATTTACCACACACGACCGATACACATGGTCAACCATGATAATACCGCCCACCGGTGTAGATACACAAGCATGTGAAACTAAGGACTCACAGGGCATATCCAGATAATGAATAAAATACGATGATACATATGAATAAGTGGAACCAGGGTTAAATAATATAGAAGCCTCCCTGTGGCACACTGAAACAATACCTGTGATCACAACATCTGGTCTGGCAGGAAAAGCATAGAATCGGGCATGACCGCCACCTGATCGGCCTCCCCCTCTTGGGTGACCCCTAGCTGCCTGACCCCACCCCGAGTTGGCTGGGCAGGTGGTGAAACTACTGGTGTTGGTGCCGTCAATAGAGAACTCTTTTGTGGAGCCCCACTCAACAACCTAGGATAATCTCTCTTGAAATGAACAAATTCCCCGCACGCAAAACAACCCCTCCTCTGACGAAACTGCTGCTCCTGATAACCCGAGGAATTACCTATAGAAGCCTGAGCGGACGAGGCATGATGAGAACTCTGCGCTGGTAGTGCACTGAATGAAGATTGGCGTGAGTGAGCATTGTAAGAATCGTGGCTAGCTAATGCACCACAATGAGCTGGACAAGTCATCTAAGCGTCTCTGTAAGAACGACCCCTACCGCGGTAAAACTGACCCCCTCTCCCCCCCCGAAGGACCACCGCTGAAATCACCTAAACCACAAGTCCTCTTAGCCTCCCTCTCTCTACGTTCCTGGCTATGAATCATCTCTATCTGCCGAGCAATGTTAACTACCTCATCAAAAGTAGCACCAGATACGCTCTCCCTAGTCATAAGTAACCGTAGCTGATATGTGAGGCCATCAATGAACCTCCTAATCCTCTCCCTATTAGTGGGAACCAACCAGACTGCGTGATGAGCCAACTCATAAAATCTCATCTTGTATTGCACCATAGATATGCCATCCTGACGTAACTGCTCGAACTATCTACGCAACTCCTCTCTGCGAGACTGCGGCACAAACTTCTCCAAACAGAGAATGGAGAACTCCTGCCATGTAAGTGGTGATGCACCGATAGGCATGCGCCTCTCATAAGCCTCCCACCATCTGAAGGCAACCCCAGAAAACTGAAAAATAGTGAACGCGACCTCACTGGTCTTCAGAATACCCGTTGTCTGAAGCATCCGTTGACACATATCTAGAAAACCCTAAGCATCCTCTTACTCGGCACCGCTAAATGGTGGAGGTCGAAGCCTCTCAAATCTCTCAAGTCTCTTCTGCTCATCATCCATAACAGGAAATACCTGGGCCTGAGCAGTTGCAGCCGGCTGGGCTGGTAGTGCCCCCAGTATCTGAAGTCCTTGTACTACCTGGTCTAGGGTATGGGCAACAGGAGCATGAGTACCTCCCTCGGCCTGAAAAGTGGTAGGTGCGACCTAAGCCGAAAACACCTGAGCAAGACTAGTGCAAACTGTCAATATTTGGGCCAGAGCCTCCTGAAAACCTGGAATCACAATAGGTGCAGCTGGTGTCTGAGATGGTCCCGCCGGCTCAACTATATCCGGAATCTTCTCTTGAGCTGAAGCAGCTGGTGGTACTATATGTGCTGCTCCAACTGTTGCACGAGCTATACCTTGACCTCTACCTCAGCCCCAGACTCTACCACGGCCCCGACCTTTCGCGGCCCAAATTAGTGGCACTGGTGGCTGACCATCCGATCCGGTAGTACATGTCCTCTCCATCTGTGAGAGAATAGAATAACAAAAATTTAGTTTCCGGAATCAACAAAATTCGCACTACATAATAGAAGAAAGTGAATTCTTTTCCTAAGGGTTCGGCAGCCTCTCGAAGCTAAGTACAGACGTCTCTGTACCGATCGGCAAGACACTACTAAACCTGCTCATGACTCATGAGACCTATGTAACCTAAGCTCTGATACCAACTTGTCATGACCCAAAACCTAACCCTTCGTGATGGTGCCTATCTCAAAACTAGACAAGCCGAAAATCTCAATAAACCACATATCCTTTAAATTAGAAAGCATAATGATTAAATTCAGCGGAAGAAAATCTCACAAGTACAAAAATAAATACTCCCAAAACCCGGTGTCACTAAGTACATGAGTATCTAATATGAATACAAGAATGGAAA
This sequence comes from Nicotiana tomentosiformis, assembly GCF_000390325.3. Taxonomy (NCBI): domain Eukaryota; kingdom Viridiplantae; phylum Streptophyta; class Magnoliopsida; order Solanales; family Solanaceae; genus Nicotiana; species Nicotiana tomentosiformis. The sequence goes on from NC_090815.1 coordinate 36,598,364, forward strand.
ATACGGTCTATAATATTGTAAGACCAAATACAGTAAACAAGGAGATAGGGAAGGAGAGGCAAGGTCTGCGATATACGGCAGCTATCTCTGAATCTCCGAAAGATCAACTGTGCGAAAGAATCAACACTCGCTTTGTCCGGGAACACCTGGATCTGCACACGAAGTTCAAGGTATAGTATGAGTACAACCAACTCAGCAAGTAACAATAATAAATAAGGAACTAAAGATAGTGGCGAGCTACACAGTTATAGTTCATTTTAAGTAATTCCAGCAAAGAATAGACATGCTTTCAAACCTGGCAGTTTAAGTCAAATCGGTTTTATATAGTTCAAGTTCAGGTAATCCGGATAATAAATCTTTCAGAAATTTCACAACAATGACAGATAGCAACTAAGTGCAACAACACTGAAAAGCAAGTACAGCCCTCTCAGGGCAACAATCACTCCACTCATCACAAAAGCTCAATCACTCGGTTCTCAGCCCTCAGTACTCATACTCAATAGGTACCTGCGCTCACTTGGGGTGTGCAGACTCTAGAGGTTCTCCTACAGCCCAAGCGCTATAATCCGCACGGACAACTCACGTGCTATATAATAAATATCTAGATCCGCACGGACAACTCACGTGCTATAGTGTAATATCTGGATACGCAATGACAACTCACGTGCTATAGTATCATATCAAGATCTGCACGGACAACTCACGTGCTATGGTATCAATACCTCACAAACGGGCCCTCGGCCTCACTTAGTAATCAACATCTCTAGTCTCACGGCCCCCAGTAATAAATGGGAATCAGCCCGAAACAGATTGATACAATGTATCAGCAGGGAATAACAGAGACTGAGGTATAATATACAAGTAATACTATGACTGAGTACAAGTAATAATAAGCAGGAAGGTTCAAGAGGTATTATGACCACTGGGGTCTTTACAGCACCAACACATAGCCTAAGCATGATTCACTATCAAATTTATACAGCACAGAAAGAGCACATAGCTAACAACAAGCTTATTCAACTTTCCAGTTTCACGGAATGGACCAAGTCCCAATTCCCACAGTACACGCCCACACGCCTGTCACCTAGCATGTGCATCACCTCCAAAATACTCACATAATACAATAATCTGGGGTTTCATGCCCTCAGGACTAGATTTAAAACTGTTACTTATCTCAAACCGTGAAATTCTTATTCCGCTAAGCCTTTGACTCGTGAGTTGGCCTCCTAACGCCTTGAATCTAGCCACAAATAATTCGATTCGGTCAATAAAATTCATTGGAATTAATTCCATAATAAAATGCTAGTTTTCCATAAAAATTTGAAATATAGCTCAAACATCGCCCGTGAGGCCTACGTCTCGGAACTCGACAAAAGTTACAAAATCCAAAAGCCCATTCAACCACGAGTCTACCCATACCAATTTTACCAAAATCCGACCTAAACTCGACCCTCAAATCTTCAATTTAAAGCAAGAAGGTTTTCTAAATTTTCCAACTTAATTCACCCATTAGAGGTTAAAAACATCCATGGATTCGGGTAATTTAACCAATATTGAGTTAAGAACACTTACCCTATTGTTTTCTCTGAAAATCTCCCAAATATCGCCTCAATCTGAGCTCCAAATCAGTAAAAATTAAGAACTTAAACTCGTTGCCTAGTCATTTGCTCTACGCGATCGCGGACAAACATACGCGATCGCGAAGCTCTATTTTCCACTGCCCAGAAAAGACCCTACGCGATCGTGATGCACAGGATCCTAGCTCTACGCGATCGTGATGCACAGGATCCTAGCTCTATGCGATCGCAACCCTTTTCACGCGATCGCATAGAGCAAACGCGCGACCTAGCTACCTCTCAAGTTCCCCTATGCGAACGCGACATCTCCCACGCGTTCGCGTAGCACAGACTGGCCCAACCTACACAATCGCGGTTGACCTCACTCGATCGCGAAGAACAAAATCAACACTACCTCAACAAGCCTACGCGAGCACGGGTGCCTTCAAGTGATCGCACTGAACAAATCTCACCTCTGCCCAAACAAGCCTATGCGATCGCGGACCTTCTCACGCGATCGCATAGAAGGAAACCAGTGACATACAACCAGCATTCTTTAGCAATTTACCAAGTCCAAATTTCGATCCGTTAAGCATCCAAAACTCACCCGAGGCCCTCGGGACCTCAACTAAATACACCAACCAGTCCTAAAACTTCATATGAACTTAGTTGAAACCTCAAATTACGTCCAACAACGCTAAAACCACAAATTGTACACGGATTCAAGTCTAATGAACTTTGAAATTTCCAAATTCTACAAAATGATACCGAAACCTATCAAATCACGTCCAATTGACTTCATATTTTGCACACAAGTCATAAATGACAAAACGGACCTATACAAATTTTCAGAATCGGATTCCGATCCCAATATCAAAAATTCAACCCCCCGGTCAAACTTTCCAAAAATTCAACTTTCGTCATTTCAAGCCTAATTCCTCTACCGACCTACAAATAATTTTCCGGACACGCTCCAAAGTCCAAAATCACCATACGGAGATATTGGAATCATCAAAATTCAAATCCGAGGTCGTTTACACATAAGTCCACATCCGACCAACTTTTTTCTAACTTAAATTTTCAATTATGAGACTAAGTGTCTCGTTTCACTTTGAATTCCTTCTGGACCCGAACCGACTAATCCGATAAGTTTTAAAATAACTGTAAAGCATAAATTGAGCAATAAATGGGGGAATGGGGTTATAATACTCAAAACGACCGGCCGAGTCGTTACATTCTCCCCTTCTTAAACAAACGTTCATCCTCGAACGGGTTTAGAATCATACCTAGAGTCTCAAATAGGTGTGGATATTTTCTCCACATCTCCTGCTCAATCTCCCAAGTAGCTTCTTCGCATGGCTGGCCTATCCACTATACCTTTACTGATGTTATGTTCTTTGACCTCAGCTTTCGAACCTGCCGGTCTAAAATAACTATCGGCTCCACATCATAAGTCAAATTACCGTCCAGCCGTACTATACTGAAATCCAAAATATGAGACGGATCCCCAACATACTTTTGGAGCATGGATAGATGGAACACTGGATGAATACCTGATAGACTAGGTGACAAAGCAAGTTCATAAGCCACCTCTCTAATCTTCTTAAGTATCTCAAAAGGCCCAATATACCGAGGGCTCAAATTTTCCTTCTTCCCGAACCTCAACACACCCTTCAAGGGTGAAATTTGGAGCAGAACCTTCTCCCCAAGCATGTAAACAACAACACGAACCTTCCTGTTGGCATAACTCTTCTTTCTAGACTCTGCCATGTGAAGTCGTTCCCGAATCACTTTGACCTTCTCTAAAGCATCATAAACCAAGTCAGTACCCAATAGCCTAGCCTCACCCGGCTCAAACCAACCCACCTAAGACCGGCATCGTCTCCCATACAAAGCCTCATACAGAACCATCTGAATACTCGACCGGTAGCTGTTATTGTAAGAAACCTCCGTGAGTGGCAGAAATTGATCCCAAGAACCCCCAAAATCAATTACAAAAGCACGTAGCATATCATCTAATATCTGAATAGTGCGCTCGGACTGTCCGTACGTCTGAGGGTGAAATTGTTTACTCAACTGAACCTGTGTGCCCAATTCTCTCTACACTGCTCTCCAAAGCTGTGATGTAAACTGCGTGCCCCGATATGAAATGATGGACACTAGAACACCGTGTAGGCGAACAATCTTGCGGATATAAATCTCAGCCAATCGCTCCGAAGAATAATTGGTACCAACCGGAATAAAATGCGCGGATTTGGTCAACCGATCCACAATCACCCAAATAGCGTCAAACTTTCTCAAGGTCCATGGAAGCCCTACTACAAAATCCATGGTAATACGCTCCTATTTCCACTGCGGAATTTCAAGTCTCTAAAGCTCGTACTTTACCTGTTGACAATTTAAACACCGAGCTACAAATCCAACTATATCTTTCTTCATTCGTCTCCACCAATAGTGCTACTTCAAATCCTAATACATCTTAGCGGCACCTGGATGAATAGAGTACCGCGAACTGAGAGCTTCCTGGAGAATCAGCTCACGCAAACCATCTACATTAGGCACACATAGCCTGCCCTGCATCCGTAATACACTGTCATCCCCAATAGTGACTTCCTTGGAAACACCGTGTTGAACCGTGTCCTTAAGGACAAGAAGATAGGGGTTATCATACTGACGTTCTCTGATATGATCATAAAGAGAAGACTGAGAAACCATACAAGCTAAAACTCGATTTGGCTCCGAAACATCCAGTCTAACAAACTGATTAGCCAAGGCCTGAACATCCAAGGCTAAAGGCCTCTCTGCTACCGGTAAATATGCTAAGCTGCCCAA